>NW_009952564.1:3826039-3901347 GCF_000747805.2 Chaetura pelagica | reverse complement strand
AAGAGGTCTGCAAAGCAGGGAAAAGAGAACACCAGGTATCTGAATTTTCTGTAATTTTCATCTGGCATGCAGGGAAAAATGTGAGAGGTCAGGGCTACCTTTTCCGAAAGACGCAATGGAAGAATGGGGATTATTATTTTATGCATGGTGCACATGAAACGATGCACAACAGAAGTGTTTGACAATGTAGTTTGCCTTAAATAAATATGTTTTTTCAAAGAGAAATCCTCAATATTGTTCCAGTGGTACTGATAGGAGCCTATGGCACAACGTCAATGTGCACAAGTGTGTGCTGCCTTCAACTGCAAGTTTTTGAACAAAACAGGCAGTTTTTTCCCCAAGAAGCTTTATTTGCCTGTATGTGGCATTGTGGAAGCTGTGGCAACTTCTGCGTTATTAGAAGAAATTATCCCTTGACCATTTATTCTTCCCAGTGCTTTTATTCATCTTCCATTTATTATTTTACATTGTCTCCATTTCCCCGGTCTTTTTTCTTCAGGAAAAATATTTGACTCATGGCATCCGTCCATGTTATTGGTCTCTGCAGTTGCAAACCCTGGAGTGCAGCTTCAGTGAGAAATCTGCTCTGAAAGTAAACTGGGAAAATAATCTCCTTTCTTTCTAAAAGCTGCAGCCTCAGTAGGGAAAAAACACAAAGGACTGGCAAATAATCTGCTATTTATATACATATTGTTTCCTGCCTTTCTATTTCAAGTTTTCCCACAGTGGATGCCAGTCTTTTATCAGACAGTTCTCCCCTGCAGAGCAGAGGAACCATTCTAATATTACCATATATTTGGACTGTTTGAAGACATATTTTAAAATACATATACAACTTAGAAATAATTTTAAACTCTTCCTGGAACTTATTTGCAATTGCTGTGGCTCAGAAACAATCCAGGTGAAAAATGCTTTAATATGGTAGAATCATAGAATGGCTTGAGTGGGAAGGGACCTTAAAGATGATCTACATCCAATCCCCCTGCACTGGCAGGGACACCTCCCGCTAGACCAGGTTGCTCAGAGCCCCATCCAACCTGCAATGAACACTTACAGGGAGGGAGCATCCACAGCTTCCCTGCACAGCCTTTTCCAGTATCTCACCACCCTCATAATGAAGAATTTCCTCCTAATGTCGAACCTAGATCTTCCCTCTTAAATTAAATTAAATTAAATTATATTAAATTTTTAATACATTGCCCTTCATCATCTTCATCATCTCACTATGTGTCCTTGTAAAAAGTCCCTCCCCAGCTTTCCTGTAGCCCCTTCAGGTACTGGAAGTCTGCTATAACATCTCCCTGGAACCTTCTCTTCTCCAGGCTGTACAGCCCCAACTCCCTCATCCTGTCTTCAGAGGAGAAGGGCTTGCTTCTGCCTTCAGATGGTCTTCATGGCTTTCCTCTGGATTCACTCCAGAACTCCATATTTTTCACAGCCATATTAGACACTATAGATAATCTCCTCTTATTTTAATATTAAGTGCACAGTAGAATCATAGAATCTTAGGGGTTGGAAGGGACCTCGAGAGATCATCTAGTCCAACCCCCCTGCCAGAGCAGGGTCACCCAGAGCACATCACACAGGAACGCATCCAGGTGGGTTTTGAATGTCTCCAGTGAGGGAGACTCCACAACCTCCCTGGGCAGCCTGTTCCAGGGCTCTGTCACTCTTACAGTAAAAAATTTTTTTCGGATATTCACCTTGAACCTCCTATGCTCCAATTTACACCCATTACCCCTTGTCCTATCACTGGTCATCACTGAGAAAAGCCTAACTCCGTCCCCCTGACACTCACCCCTTACATATTTGTAAACATTGATGAGGTCACCCCTCAGTCTCCTTTTCTCCAAGCTAAAGAGACCCAGCTCCCTCAGCCTTTCCTCATAAGGGAGATGTTCCACTCCCTTAATCATCTTTGTAGCTCTGCACTGGACTCTTTCAAGCAGTTCCCTGTATTCAGCTGCATGTCTGTCCCAACAGAAAGAAAGAGGGAAGCTTATATAAATGAGTACCTGTGTACCATTTTTCTGTTATTTTGCCTTGTCTTAAATTCTTTTAGGATAATCTTATGGAATTAACTAGATTGAGAGAATGACCTTGGTTTATTTGCATTAGTCCATGGAAGTTATAGCCTTGAACTCCAGATTCATCCTAGCTGTCTTTGGTCATTTGGAATATTTAGTCTCTGTATTCAGTGTAGAGAGACACTGAGGTCCAGAAGGTTGTGCAACTTCCTTGTCTTAGAATTCATTGCTATAAGGCATGTTGCTAAGAGGCCTGAGTACCTTCAGGGTCACCTCACTTCAGTGTTTGTATATTCCAAAACTGGTATGTCCATAACAGTAATTATACAACTGTTCCAGAAAATAATGGACTATGTGTATTTAAAAAAAACAACAAAACACCTTAGGCCTCTCTGTATGAACTCTCATTTAATGTGTAGAAGTCCTCTGATTCTGTAGGATTTTGGTGTAATTTTAAATAATTTTCTGCAAGGACTTTGTAATGTTGGTGCACTTTCATATGTGTTCATTCTTTCCACTGACTTAGCCAAAACTTCCTTAGTTATCTGCCCACTCCAGGTACCTCAACTGTAAATAGAGAACAGAAGCAGTAATCTCCACCAATTATGGCACCTAAACCTTTCTACAGGAAATAAACAGGTAAAGAGGCCATAAGCAACGAATTCAAAAGCAGCTTTTTCTCTTGTATCCCATGGAAAAATGAGCCTAGAAGGTAATTATGGATGACTTCCACATACACACTACATGTATGCATATGGTGACATAATGACATCCATCAGTACCTTGTCGTTTAGCTGAAATAAATCAGTCTAAAAGACTGTCCTGTGTTTTTCGGTTGACAGCTAATGTAAGCTGACTTGACTGTTCTGCTGAGGTATGTAATACTTTCCATCCTCTTTCCTCTAATTACATCAGAAGTGTTTGGATTTTTTTTTTTCTTTTATTTCAATAACAAAAGTGAGCATATTGGCAAATTCTAAACATTTATTTGTGACATTTTTAATAAACTTTTCCTTTTTTAAATTTAGAAAATGTTAATAATTACATTTTCTTTTTGAAATATCTTTCAGATTTACATAGAAGGAATTACAATCTTCTATAAAGTTCTCAGACTTGTTAAAAATTTTAGTTTGAGTAAAATGAAAACTTCTGTTAAGTGTAAATTTTTTTTTTTAACTTGTTGATTCACTACAAATTGTCCTGAAAATTAAGAGAATGACCAAGTAGAAGAGTTATCTGCCAACTGCTATTCCCAAAAGCTGTTTAAAGACAAGAAAGTGTCTTTATTTCTGAGATGTCTAGACTAGTTTTCACTTTCTTTCCTTTTTCACACCTTTTATATACTCATTAATAGTTGGGTATTTTTCTAAAGAACTCTAAATGTGTATTTTTGTTATATTTAAATGCAAACCAGAACCAATCAATAATTCTATCTGCTGTTAAATAAACCTATACTCCGAATGACTTAAACAGTAGAGAAAAGGAGCAATACAGGATTAACAAGTATTGTGATCACATTGCTTGTTTAATTCAGCTAAAATATAACAGGATTTTGCAGGATTAAACAGGAGTCTTTATTTAAGAAAATACACATCAAGGGGTTGACCTCTGTTTTTTGCCTCTTTTTTTTTTAACCTTTTGTATTTTTTATTTCAAATGCTTCGCAGGTCTCATGGTGAGTTCCTCCCCCCATTTTCTGTATTCCTCCATTTTCTGTATTTGTTCAGTGTTAGATTCAGTGGGTGCTCAGGTAGCCAGTGCAATAATTTTGAAAAGCCTCCCCAGAGCCTATTGAAGTCAACAGAAATCCTTCACTGGTCTCAACAAACATGTTGTTTAGAAGGAAGTTTTAGATGTCAGTTGAGCATTGTTGTAAACTCTGTCAAGTGTAGGCTTGGTAGTTGCATACCCCCTTCTCTTTATGTCACTTCATTACTTCTTGTTGCAGAAGGTCAAAGCAATAGATAGTGATACATATCAGGGAGCCATATCAAGGTGCTGTTGCTTAGGTTTGGTTTGTCCTGACTATTGCTCTCAATGTCAAACAGCATGGAAATAAAAATTTCAAAAGTAAACATAATAATTGACAGTCACTGTCCTTATCTATTGAATAGTGGCATCTTTTCTAGAGGCTGTGTTCAACCGTGGCTGGTGACAAGCTCTGGTTGAATGCAGCTGAATCTTAGAAACATCATTTTTTTCAACCTGGGTCTTTATATCTGAGCAGTTATGAAACCTGCAGAGCAGGGAACTCTTCAAATCAAACATATGCATCGGAGCAAAATATTAATTTGGCAAACTTAACACAAGAGAGCACATCAGTCAGTTCATAACTGACTCTTATAACTCTGCACTATTCTTTTCCTAACCTGTAAATGGCAGTCAAAAACACAAAGTATTTTCTACTTCCTAAATGCAGAAACTTTACATCTCTATATTGAAAACCCTGAATTTTTATAATTCTATTCCAAACTGCAGTGAAATGCTGAAAATTCAAAATTCCTGATGAAAAGGGGCACTTGCACAAAGTTTAGAAATTAGGCAAGGGACTGTTCTTTTTTACTGAAATTGAATCACTATGCAAGAACTTGGATCATTTTATTTTATCCTGTGTTATACTTTTGTAGCATATGGTAATATATAACATATTTAGAAATATTAACTTATTTTGAAACCAAACATCAAAACATTTATTTCTGGGAAAACTGAAGCCCTTTACTTTTGCTGTGCAAAAAAATTAATTGTTTCTAAAAATCAAAGCTCTTCTTCAGAACCTGTCAAGCTTAAGAGACTGACACATTCTCTCAGGATATTTTCTAGTAACTAGCTGTTTGACTGCAAGAGTCTTGCACAGCAGTTGCCCCTCTCCTGATTTAGGTTTTAGATGCTGCCACAGTGTAAATACAGAATAATAACAAATATAATCATAAGTGGAGAAAAGAAATAAGAAACAAAGACATCATGAGTTAACAGTATTTCTTTTTTCCAGCTTAAGAGACTGACACATTCTCTCAGGATAGAGGTAAAAAAGCTAGAAAAGTAATGCAACACTGGCAGGAAAGAAGGCTTTGGGAGCCCCATCTCAAAAGTAACAGTTAGGTAAAGTTAACAATTGAACTAGTGGGCAAAGAATGTTAAGGAGAAAGAGCAAAAAGCCTTAGCTGGTTTGCTGGTGTCCTGATTTATGTAATGCATCAGGGCTCTCTTTATGCTTCCCCTCATCTTTCCAGATCTACTGCTGCAGATAAAAAAGATTTCTGGAGAGGAAGTGAGTTGCTGGAATTAACCTTGTGCCCGTGAGTTAAACAAACATTTCACTGCAAAAGGAAAAAAAAAAAAGAAGATGAAAAAGGGAAAGATCGTACACAAGAGAGACAAGTGAAAAAAACATGCTATGTCAGTTGGTAGACTGCAGTCTTTATTAGCCAGAAACAGTCATCACTTACCTGCTAGTATTTGAAATGGAATAAACTAGCCCTCTATAAATCAAAGTACCAAGGGGAGAAAAGAAGCAGGGAAAAAAATTTTTCATATTACCCAGCCATTTAAAATGTCTGCGCTATCTGAACATAGACTCATGGAATTGTAGAATGGTTTGGGTTGGAAGGGACCTCAAAGATTATCAACCCACATCCTAAGGGCAGGGACAACTTCAAGTTTGAAACTAGCAACATTACAATAATGTGAATAGGGTTGGTTTCCCATTTAAAAGAGACGTGGGTTTCTCTGATTGCATGTAAGTGCATCTGCAGCCACCTGATGGGGAGCAACTACCACCTGATGCGTATGTCCCACGTGGGACCACAGCATGGCCATGTGGGGACTCCCAGCAGCACCAGCTCACTTGGCTGTCCAAGGCTTTATCATCCTGCCAACTCCATGAGCATTTCTGAGCTTTAAATAGATATAAAAACACTCATAATGACCTGCTAGCATCAAATTAATCAAAATTCATTACAGCAGTAATAAAGGCATTTAGGAGCTGTCATAGATTTTCTGAATCACTCCCTTGGATATCCAGTTCTTTGGTATTCAGACACATTTTCAGCTGCTGAGCACATGCCAGCATCTGGGTAAAGTGAGTGAGAGGAGGCGTGTCATGAAAAGACCCAAAAATATTTCACACTGACTATTCAACAGGCTGTTTCTAGATTAAAACAGCTGGCTGAAAACAGACTACATCGTGTTTTGCTGCATAGAAGGCATATTTAAATGGCCCAGAAAACCATTCTAAAAGGCCATGTAATTAAATTCTGAAAGAACATGCAACTTTCAGTTGCCTCTGAAAGCATGCTGATGCCAGGGAGTGCAGACCTGACCTCAGCACATGATCCCTGCCCATGTAGCATTTATTAATATTGACACAGTGATGCTCCTGTCTTCTTTGTGTTTCCCTGGAACCTGGTGATACTTTTTCCTGCCTTCAGCTCTACCCACGTCAGTAGTAGAAAAAACACTCAAGAACTTAATCCCACTTCCTCCTTTTAATTCATCTTGGTCACACCTTTTTTATTCTTGGCAGGTTGTGGAAAAGCTACAGTTTTGGTTTTGGCCCAAAACTGATCTCCTTTTACTTAACTGAGCTTATTGGATTCTTGTACTAGTATAAGAGAGCTGGAAGTGTGAAGAAGGGTCTAGAGACTGCAAGTGGGTTTGGGAAGGCTCTCAAAAAAATACAGGGGAACATGAATACAAAAAAAAGACAAGAGAAAGGGAAAAGTTCAGGTAAGAAAAGAGTGTAGAGGGTTGCATAAAGTTGTCTACATGTGTTTGAGGAGCGTAGTTCTTCTCAAGAAAAAGGAGACCGCTTATATATGCCTAAAAGATCAGGACTGCATGAAGCGAGCTGAAGAAGGCTTGCATGGCCTAAGATGGGAGGCTGAGGAAGGACAGCCTGGCAAAGCCGCAGAGGTAAGTTTAGCTCATGGCTCTCTTATAAGGTCTTGGCATGGCTTTAGACTCTTCTCTTTCTTATTACTTTCCCACTTCTCATGTTCTTATTTTGTGGACTGTTTGGGCCAAGAAATATGAAACCAATATTATGAAGTCTTCAAAGGGCTTTGATGATAAGACTCATAAAGATATCAACAAAAGTGTCTGCATATTCTTGCAGCACCTGTTCAATGTATATCTCTGGGGAGGAGCAGGAGCAGGACATAAAGACCCGTGTGCTTCACATCTTGGCTGACAGATCTGGAGATTGTAGCCCAGGCAGCAAGGGTTCAAATGGTCAGAATAAAAATCTCCCAATTCTGAGGATCTAACCTGGGTCTGCAATTGCAATAGTAGAGGTTAGGAGAGTTCATCCCTATTTCTCTTTGTAACCAGAGGGTAAAAGAATACAAGTCTGAGTATGTACAGGTCATGTACTCACATTAGGAAATTTGGTAGAAAGGAAGTTTACAATTGTGAGCAAATTCCAGGACAAGGAAGTAATGAAGTTGAGAGAAGAAAAGGCTGCTAAGAGAGGAGAGTGTGTCTGATGAGAGGCTGGATGCAGCATTTTTGTGGTTATGGAAAGGGATTATGTGAGAATTTTGGTGATTGAGTAGCGAGAATAGAGAAGATGGAGTGGGGCAGAGACAGAGAGAGCTCAAGGAGCCACAAAACAGGGAGCATATAAGAAGGAAAAGAGCTGGCTGGAAAGAGGAAGAAATGTTGAAAAACACAGGGAAGAAAGAAAGGATAAAGGTACAATAGGAGAATAAAGAAGAACAAAGGGCAGCCACTTCTGCACTGGATAGAAAAAAAAATGACCCTAAGGAAAAATTAATTAGAAAGGTATCTGGAGAGATAAAAGATTATACAGGAAAAGGAAAAAAAAAAACAAAAAAACCAAAAAACCAGAACAGAATGGAGTAGCAAAGAGAAAGAGGGAGACAAAGTACATGTAAACCAAGTTTTTAATTAGCACAAAGAATAGAGATATCTACAGAAAATAAAGCATATGGATGAAATATCAGAGACACTAATTTATGTGAGTCCCTTCAGGCTCAGGTTTTTATGCCTCTTTTTCACTACTGACATTTTAAAGTTGAACACAGTTCTCCCCTCTTGGTCGTTCTGGGCATTTTTTGCCCTCTGTGACTATGTTATCTCATTGCTTCAGTAATGCAGAATGATGTAATATACATTTTCCACATTTGTATTCATATCTTCACTCGTATTTTAACATTGTTTTTTACTGTCTCTTTTTACTTGTTAAAACAATCTTTTCATCTGTACAGAATGCAGGTTTCTGAATGACAACTTCTCTTTTATCTGGGGATTTTTTTTCAGTAGAACTGTTGATGCCCAGTCAATCTGCATTTCCTCTGCAGCTCTCAGCACCACTTACCATGTGTACCTCTCAAGGAATAACATATCTTTCGAAAGAAACAGTGGTAGTGAAAACTTATTCAGGGTACCTTCGTCTTGAGTTTGTTAATGAACAACATGTTTTATGAAAACTGTTGCAGTGTATTTTTCACACAGATTACTCCTATGAATTAGCTTTTCTTAGACAGACACAGAGTCATCAGTTACCATTCCAGCCCCTGAAACAAGTGCAGGATGTGGGTTTAAGCTCTTAATTGAAGAAACTGGATTATAAAATCGTCTCTCTCAGAAAGACATTTAGTTAATGGTGCTAAAATATAATGAAAATGTGAAAGCCCTGATAACTTTTTGCTTCTTCTGTTTTGTAAAGCTTGACATGTAGATTTTTATTGTAACTTCCTCCACTATCTTCTTCTTATTAAGGATGAAAATGTAAGGGGGGGAGGCAGGAAGGTGGATAATAGTCCTGCCTTGAGCATCTTGATGGCGGCAGGGATTTGAGTGTAGTTTTTAAAGGGGATCACAGGTCTGCTGTAGGGTTGTATGTTATACTTTTGTAGGCTCTGAATGAATTTGATATGTACTATGAAAAATTTCGAAGGTAAACCTTGAATGGAAAGTGTATAATGAAGGCACCATTTGTCCCATTTCATTAAGCCAAATGGTAAATTTGAAATCATAACTATGTGAATATATTATGTTGTAATTGAAGGGATGACCCCAGACTGCAAATGTGCACTTGAACAAATTTAGTTTATCTAGTGCATAAGCAAATGGCAGCAGAGATGTTGTAGCCCAGACATCTGCAGCAAATGAGTCCTGGAAACTTAGTCTTACCTACAGTGAAGCTCATGTCACCTTGTCTTCACTGTATGGGTCCTGTAGGTGGTAACACATGAGGGAGAAGATGTAACCAGCTGTAAATAAGAGAAACAATATATAAGTGGCCTGGCCATTCCCAGCATGTATTTTCCTCTCACACTCAGAGGCAGTGAAATGACACTAACCCAAAGGGCATGCCATGTGGAGCAGGCTCTTTGTCTGCCTGGGCACTCCGTGTCTGAGACTATGATGGGAAGAAACAGACAAGATTTGAATTTTTGAAGGCATGCAAGAAAAATGAGGCAACTCAGAGTTCAGTTGTGAGAAGACCTGAGCTTATGCCTATCCCATGTTGTTCACTGAGGGCAGAAAATTCACTCACTTGGCAAGGTCACTTGAGGATGTGCCATGGGATGTACTTAGCTGTTAGAGCTTCTGTCACTGCCAGCAACTGTCACACACTGCTTTTTCATGTGGTATTACTGGAGTTGTTTTCCATACCTGAGCTAACTCCCCACCTCAAACCAAGGGGAAGGTGCCCCTGAAAAGCAGTGAGCTGTGGACAAAGCTTGCAAGGAGTGATCAGAGCCACAAACCTTCATGAATTAAAGAAAAAGAACATGAGAGTGAACAGGAAAGGGAGAGCTCTAACCAGCCAGCACATGGTTCAGGTTTTGAAGCATTATCAGCCAAAAGAAAAGCTGGGAACACAGTCTTCCATCAAAGCTCCCCTGCAGAAAAATGGTTTCAGGACTCCTTGTCAAACCACAGTAAATTGTCAGCATGCTTGTAAGGATGTAAGTTCTAGTAGACTTGTTCTGTGTGAAAGTAGTGAGAGAGCGGAATACACTAGCATGGAAGTAAATACGTGTGCTAAAACCTGTAGCAGATCTCTTTCTATTTAGGATTTTTATTATTGACTGCATTAGGTGCTGTTGGATTTGCAGAAGAGTATGGACTTTCTTATCACCATCATCACAGAGTAAGATGACATATAAAAGATACCTGAAAACTGTGAAGGTTTATAAAGGTAGTTATGCATGTCAGACAAAGTCCTTATATGTCAGTGTACATCCCTTAAAGCTAAAGAAATAACTATTCTCCTTTTTCCACTGTTCTAACCATTTAATTTTATTTCTGTATAAATGGAATAGTAGGCAAAGGGGTTTTTAACAATACATATACATAGTATGTGTCCACGCATGTGTATGTATATGTATAAATAAAAGATTCTTACTAAAATAAAACCAGCCTGACCAATTTTTTTTAATTATTATTATTATTTTTTGTCTGTCTGCAGGAGATTATGTATTAATCCTTAAGTTCTTTCCAGTCTTACAATGACCTCAGATAAGCAAACTGCACCTTTGTGAATGGAGTAGAAGAAAATCTGTTGTTCTGATGTTTATCTATTAGCATATTTAGGATGAATTGTGATCTCATTATCAATTCATTGCCCTGTTTTAGTCTTTGCTTTATCTATGAATACGTTTTCTTTGGCCATCTCTCTGATGCAGATACTTAAAGTAATTGTAATGAGTGGAAACCTACTGGTTATTATTAAAGCTGTTTAAGCAATGTAAGGTTTCATTTTCTTGTGTAGGCTCCACTTATTCTTAATTGTAATGCTCTCATTCCCTAAAGTGTCTGTGCTTCCATTATTAGCTCCTATTAATAACTTGTATTAATAATACACCATACAAGTCCCAGTCTGTGCTGAAACACTGCAAAACAAACCTCAAACAGAAAGAGTTTTCATGTTTTATTTTAAAAAGAAGCAGAATTATTACACTTGAAATCAAAGCCAAAGACAAGATTCCACCAGATTCTCTGTTATGCTGGTACCTTGCCCTTCTTGTCATACTAAGGACTAAGCGTGTCCTGAATAAACATTGGGAGAGATCCTACCTGGATAGGTTGAGATACTTGTAGCATGAATGGGGGGTTAAGGTCATATTGCCCTTGTGCAGTGCAATACCAAAGCTGGAACCCTGACTGTCGTGTCTTGTCATGATTTGGGCCTAACACAACAGCAAGAACCACCCAGGTGGCTGCTCACTTAGCTCCCCCCATGCCCCACACACATTGGGATGGGGAGGACAAAGGACAACTAGAAGCTCATGGGCCAAGACAAAGGGCAAGGAGGGTTCTTAATTGATTAAAACAAGTAAAACAGACTCGACTTGGGGAAAAATAATGATTCAATTTCACACTAGTCAGATGCACACAGGACACAGACAACACACAGAGCAGGGCTTGAGTATGTTACCCCACCTCTCCCTTCTTCCCAGGCCCAAATCACTTTGTTCCCGGTTTCTCTCCCTCCTTCCCCCCAGCAGCACAGGGGGACAGGGGATGGGGTTTAGAGTCAGTTCACAGGCTGGTGGTTCCTGCTGCTCCTTCCTCCTCAGGAAGAAAGATTCCTTACAGTTCTTCCCTGCTTCCCCACGGGGTCCCTCCCATGGGAGAGAGTCCTCCATGCACCCTTCCTTCATGAGTCCTTCCCACGAGGTCCAGAGCTGCTCCAGCCTGGGCTTCCCACAGAGTCTCTGCCTGCTTCAGGAACAGACAGCCCCCTGCCACAGGATCTTTCACAGCTGCATAATCCAAGTCCACTGGCAGCAAATCCAAGTTCACATCTCCTGGCACTTTCAGGGAAAGTTCTACCACATTCCCTCATGAGTGCAAGGGCACAGCTGCCATCTCACCACAGGTTGCAGGGAAACTTCTGCTTGGGCATCTTCTTCATCTTCTTCCTCACCAACCATGGGCACTCTCTGCCTGTCCAGCTCAGCTCTTCTTCCTGCTTGCTCTGCTCAGGTCTTATATCAGTTATTTTGTTTGTTAATTGCAGAGGTGCATCTATTGTCTCTTTAATGGCTCCTTGGCTTGCTGGTTTTGGACCTTGGGGACCTTCTCAACTTCTTATTGGAGCCACCCACAGTGCCCCTCCTCTACTACCAAAAAAACCTGCCAAACCAAACCAGCACTTATCTTTATCCAGAAAAACTGTAAGTACTTCCTGAATTTCTTGGTGATTGCTACAAATTTCTTGGTGATTGCTACAAAGCGGAAGAAACTCATGGAGTTACAATATGTAAACAGCAATTACACTGTAAGGGTCTGAATCAAACTGTCACTGGCACGCTGGTGCACCAGAAGCACTGGTGCAGCGAGAGACATCATCAAGCTGGCATACACCTCACTGCAGTTGATGGGAAAATATCTGTTGCTGCATCTTTACATGACACTATGGTGCCACCACAGTCCTTGTGCAGAGCTGGGGAGAGGGGAGGAGGAAGGGGAAAGAAAGAAAAAACATGGGAATAGCCACAAAATAATTGCCCTTCAGACACACCTTAAGCCATCATACATGACTGGGCAGAGAGGCCAGGAAGAGCTCGAAGCCTCAGCACGGAAAGGACCTGCCAGGCTGTGTCCCACAGCTCCTGGAGCTCCCCAGACCCTCAGGGCAGCCTGGCCAGGGGTAAGGACTGAGACAGGAAGGAGGGCGGGCACAGTGTACAGGGGACACAGTACAGGAGGAAAACTGTGCTTAAATCCTCCTGGAGTATGTGGGCTAAGACTTTCACTTTACTAGGACATAAAAACGTATCTTCATCATTGTTTCTAAAATCACTGTTCACCTCTTTTACCCTGTAGTAGTTTTCCAGTTTTAAGTATGAGGTTTGACAACTGCAGCATGCTGCCTTTTTTGTAGGGTACTTGGTAGTGACTAATTTTCCCATGCTTCTTGTGAGGATGTAAGTCTGCATGTAAAATAATTTTGAGTAGCACCTTCTAGACACCTGACCCTTTTGGTACTGCCACCAGTGACTCTGGGCAGAGAAGCAGGGATGTATCCCAAGCAGAATTACTGTGGAGGAGATGACCTCTTGGTACACTGAGAGTTGAGCTGATGCCTCCCACCAGCGAAGGGTGTCCCCGAGTGTCCTGGGGAGCCTGGCTGGACCAGTCTTGTGAGATGTGTTATCACAGCAGTGCCTCTCCTTCTTCTGGCACAGTGAGGGCAGGGGTGGGCAAAGTGATGGAGTTTGTGCCTGGTGCAGAGATGATCCTTTTGGCTCTCCTGCTAAATACTTAATTCAAAACAATTTTGGGGTTCATTCAGGCTGGCTCCAGAGCCCCTGAACGCAGTCTGCATGAGTCAGACAACTGGCTCAGATCCCATCCCTCCCACGTAAGCCATCACTTACTACCCTAGCCCTTTGGGAGTGCATATGCATGCAGGGGAGCGCTTGGTAGCTACAGCAGAGTCCCTGAATAAGGCATTTCTTGTATCAGCTGTTGCTTCTCCCACTAGGTCTTTTCCCCCTCCCCTACAGCTTTTTTAGCTTGCTTCTGCTTGTGGTTTTAATAAGAAATGAGGCTGAGGGAGGCAGAAACAAGACGGATTGCAGGGAAGGTCTATCAGAGGTTTGAATCCTCCCTGTGTAGATAAGTACTTCTTAGTAGATGTGGTCAAAAATGTTTGGTGGAAGCAGTTTTGTATTAGATCGGCTTGTTATAACTGGGACATTTTGCCAGAAATATTGATTGCAATGATATTTCATTTTGAACAAAATTAAAAGTAATGAAGCGACCTCCTCACTTTGTGTAATACAGTGTTACAAAAAGACTGAAGCTGATCTGGACCTCTTGGCTCCATTTTGGAGTGTCTTTCACTGCAAATTTTTCTTTTAAATTCAAAATTATAAACTATAAATATCAAAATAGAAAGTAAGATTTTAATTAAAAACATTTTTAGGGCAAGTTGTTGAAATAAACATTCTGTTCTGATCTAATCCAGAAAGACACAAAATTCTGAGCTGTCTCTCAGACAGAAATTCTGACTCCTGCAAAGCTCTGATAATATCCAGAGCTCAAGTGTAGCATCGATCCTGGATTCCTTGACCGCTAAAACTGCTTTTGTGTGTGTTTGTGTGCATTTTCTGCAGATGGCTTCCATCCTTTTTATCATGGCAGTTCCCAATATCAGCCAAAAATATCTGCACAAAAGCCTTTGTTATGTCTTTGGGCTTGAATACTGGCCAATATTACATACATGGAGAATAGTAACCCAGTATCTTGAATGGCTCTCTCTTGCATTATACTGACATAGACTGAGCCAGATAAAATGCAGTGTGTAAACTGAAATTGAATGAGCCATAAAGACTTAAATTATTCATTTGGGAAGTATGTTCTGAGTGTCACTGAAACACTAGGGATCAGGGGAAAATAAATAAAAGCATTTTCTCTTTTGTTATTGGCTTGTATCTTTCCTTACTGCATCCTGTGTTGGGCAGCCAGAAAGGTCCAGCAAGGGGCAGAGGACTTGAAATTCCCATTATGCTGTTGTCCTGTACCAGAATTTGGTATAGGTGAAGTGCCTTCTAAAAGCAGCCTCTGCACAGGGCACACAACATTTGCAGCAGCTTGGTTTTGTCTCTCATTATTGAAGAAATAAAGCTTCCTTTTATACATTGCCACAACAACAGGAGTTCCAGATGTGGTTTTCTATTACAGGCTGGCAAAAACACAGATATGTATTTTCTAGAATTAAGTGACATTTTTTCATTCCAATAGCCCTATGTAATTCTACGGCTCTACATGCTCCTTATTGCAGGTTTAACACAACTGTAAGAAGACTGCTTGCTCAGATCCCCTACAATGCAAGGGAAAAAGGGTGCTGGTTCTAGAATAAGAAGTAAATTGAAGCACTTAGACTACTCTGAAGTATATACATTAGTATTTTTTAAAAACGGCTGTCTAGTAGTCGCCATTTACTTTCCACTGCCTGCAGTTCATGGAGCAGGTGAATATACAGCTTAAGAAAACAGCTGAGACCATCTGCTTATTATTCTACTGATTTTTACTGCCTTTTTTTTACAATGTGAACAGGTTTCCAGTGGCATATATCTCAATACTTTCTGCTAAACCATGCAGGACTGTTTCTGCCCAGTGTTGGGAGGTGGACTGCTCACAGTGATAGTGCAGCCTGGTCAATACAAAAGTTTCCTGAATGGCTGGGTACCCTTGTGCCACAGGATCCAGGGGTCTCCAGACCTCCAAAGCTGTCATTGCAACTCCAACAGGTTCTCCTTGCTCCAGCCCAAAAAGTGGGATACGGCTAGAAAAAAACGGTTGTCAGTGCTCAGTGTTTTTATTGGTGTATTAGTAATGGCTATCGTCTAGAGCAACCTATGCAGCATTTTGAGCATGTGTGGGCTCCAGCTGGGAGATTCTCATCCCTCTCATTCAAACAAGTCCATGAGATCCCTGACCATGCAATGAAGGATTTTTGAGCCTCTGGGGTATGTTTGAAAGTGAATACTCTCACCTGTGTGAAAGCACCAGACCAGCATAAAGACGACAGTTTGGGTCTGGCATGGTGAGAGGTTTGGCATTAGTTGAAGACATCCACAAGTGGCAGAACAACCCCTCTTCCCTCTGTCTGGACTGCGATGCTGGAGCTCTGGAAGTACTACGTTGGAGAGGGCACACAGCCTGTATCCCACCAGCTGGGACCCCAGCAGGGAAGACCATACAGAGGCAATGGCTTATCCCTCTGCTCCAGCACTGAGGAGGAGATGCTGATACACGAAGGGATGGGACAGGACAAGGTTGTCAGAAATAGCATTTCAAGCACACTGTAGTGACAGGGGATTTTTCTCTGTCATGGGATCATGCAAGCAGCCCTCTTCCACCCACCTGTGTCATTATCGAAACAAAGGATGGCATATCCTGCCTGCGATTGTCTGGGTGGTGAATACACCTTAGAGAGGGAATGAAAGGTGGGTGTGAAAAAGCTTGGCTGCTATAATTGTCTCCTATTAGCTTAAATAGTTCTCCCTCTTTTCTGCACGTTGATCCAGCCTAGAGGCAATGAAGGAAGGAAGATATTATCTGGGGCTGGTTCACTTCCTTGTTTTTTGTCTCATTTGTTGTTTTATTTTTATATTTTAAACTGGAAATTACGACTTAGACTATCCAAGATTATATGTAGTTATAATGAAACAAAATAATTCAACTCTTTTCTCCTCCTTTAAATTTCGACCAGTTCTTAGGAAGCTCCCCTCAACAGGTGAAACATTTAGATTTTAATGACATTTCCATGTTCACAAAAGCAATTATTTCTTATGTTATCCATGTCTACTGGGAAAAGTGATATAATTCTTGGGAGGAATAGGATCTTGTAAAGTCTTGAGTTACAGCACGAATCTTATTATTCTGTGTACGTTCCTCATCTTTTTTTAAATGTTTTCATCATATTCCACTGAAGGCTTTGATGTACATTCAGCAGCAGATTGACCTGTGATAGGCAAAGCAGTTTTCATCTCTAGCTTCTGCTTTTCCCCTTGCTGGGAAACTTCTGCCCTTGCAGTACAGACTGTGGGGCCTCTGCTAAACCTGTGTGGTTAATAACCAGGCTTATTAAAGTCAATCTTAATCAGTTTTGATTCATAGCAACATATCATCCTGCGAAGTGTGATGGTCAAGAGGTGATTCAAAAGTTACCCAGCCACCTCCTATACCCCAGCTATAGGAATAACAGTTTTCAGGAGATGACAGAGTGGACAATGAGGGAGTAGGTTACTTTGGCAGCAGGATTTTAATCTGACAGTAAATGTGTGACAAGTTCCTAGAAATCTTCCAAGGAACAAGAGTTAGAGAACAGCAAAATATTTGTATACTTGTTCCCCCTTAACTGTAATGTGTCTTTCCCCCATGCACCTGCACAAATTCTTGTTCTGATGACAAGGAGTGTGTTGAAAGTTAGGCTATCTTCAGCTCTTTCTTGAATTTTCCAATAGCATTCCAGTATGAAATCCAAAGGAAGGATAGCAACATCGTCTGTCATATTTAGCTGCTGTGAAATTGTGTGTCATGAAAGCACCGGGAGGGAAACAAAATCCTGAAACCTGATAATCCCTGCACTTCATTAGCTATAGAAAAACAAGATTAATCCCCAAATATTGATACTATTTCTGGTGCTGGCATATCAACTGCTCTTCTTCATACATGATTGGATATTAACTTTGAAGGCCTTCTTGTAGGTGAGGTTTAGTTGTGTCTCCAGATGTTTTACCTTCATGTAAACATGCTTTTCCTTTCCCTTGTAGAAACCATTTGCTTTAGTGATGTTGTAATTAACATAGGGCAGCAGATACTGGAGGTTGTCTTGGGGTTTTTGCATTCTATCTGGAAGGGTTTGGTGGACCCTGATGCTTAGTTCTCAAGTGCAACACTATGCTCTCCTGTTGTCTTTGGTAATTCGTTTGACGTGTTCCCAAGTGGTAGACAAAGCAAGCAAGGCTTGATTTTGGCAGCTATGAGCAGCAAGAGGAGAAAACGTCTTCATGAAAACTGGCTAATGGGCTTAGAGAAGTTGGTTCAAGTACTGATGGGTAAATCCCCATCAGTGGGTTGACTTTTACAAAAAGAAGTTGTATGAGAATAGTACAGTGACATTCTGAACAAAAGCTAATATTAAGCCTAGCCAGACTGCAGGCAACCCATAAATTCCTCTGTTTCTGTAGTAGGGCACATTTTGACTGCAGCTGCCTGACCAAACCAGAACAGAATAATAATAAAAAAATAATAATTCTTTTGGCTTAAAGGAAAAAAACCCAAAAACTTCCTGAAAGCAGTGCTGCACATTGCTTTAGAAAGCGTATTATTTTTGAAGTTTTCAATAGCAATAAACCAGTGTATTTAAACTCCTTCTGGCAACCCACAACCCAATTTTCCTTTCTCATTACAAGTGTTTATGACAAACACATCACCTAGGATTTTTCTGGATACAGCTTCCTTAACTAATGGAATTGCCTGTTTTATGCTAGGTACATGTTTAACACACACATTTGTAATACAGTTATTGATGCATTGGATTAAATATGGGTACTACAAGATCATAAAGAAAATTAATTCCCAGTCACTGATAAAGCTAGAAGATTTCAGGTGCACTAGGTATAGCTACTGAAATAGAAACAAATAGAAAATGTAAACTGTGACAGTATTTCTTGTTTTATCTGCATTATTGGTAAAACAGTGTACACCAAAAGTAGACCTGTTGAACCATATTGAACCATACTGCTTTAAATAAACATATGTACAAGTGTGTGCTGAAATTATGTTAAAAGAACAGTTTTATGATTGCAGAGTCACTTTACTGAAAAAACAGGAAATGTCAGAATTAAAATCAGGTAGGAGATAAATCTGTTCCCTCCATTGGGTGTATGTGCTATGACATAGTTGTTAATGACGTAATCACATACAGATTTTTTCCTGAAGGACCATGCCTCATTCATCATGGAGAACTGATGTTGCTCACTTAATCAGCAGTTATTCTGTCTCTTGTTTATGCCTTATTATAAGATGAGAGGCCCCAAGACTTATTTACTGCAAACTATTCAAATCCTTATCTAAAGACAGAATTTTCAGTTGCCTCTTGGGCTTTTTTGTTGAGCTCATCCCTGTGGTATCAGAGCACTTTGCAATTAATACATTTATTTAAACAAGACCCTTGTGAGAATATGGGCTATTATTAGCCCTATTTTACTGATAAAATTTTGGTTCTCCAGTTTGAGGTACATATGGCCAGATTTCTCCTGTGTGCTTTGTCTGTTTAAAGCAGAGTTGAGGTCCTATTGAGCTCAGTTGTAGCTGCAATACTCAGCATTTCAGCAAATCATATCCCAGAGTATGAAGTCAGATAGGCAGAAAATAAAATATGCAGAATTACTGTCTGCTTAGAGAAAGTTTGCTTTTTGCTCTTTCTGACTTCTTGTCTGATCCATTCCTTCTCCCTGGCCTCCTCTCCTATCTCTGACTTCAGCCCTATCTTGTCCTCTCAGGCCTGTTGAGGAAAGCCAGGCTAAGACACAGCCATGAGATGGCTGGGCAATGAAAAAAGACAGTACGCAATGGGTGGAGAGGAGGAAGGAGTTCAAAAAAGGAATTTAGAAACTTTGCCTAGCCAGGTAGGGATGGTGTTACGAAAGCCAAAGCTCAGCTAAAGTTGATACTTGTGAGGGAATCACGGAAAACAAGAGGCACTTCTGTCCTGCATTTGCAGTAAAAGGCTGAACAAGAAAAATGTGGGGCTGTTGCTGAATGGGGCATGCGATTTAGTGAAAGCAAACAGAGATCAGCCTGGATGTAATGAAAGCCTGTTTCCTAGAGAGAACAGTCAGGCAGTGGAACTGGTTACTGAGAGAAGCTAAACAGGCCCCATCCTTGGAGGCTTTAAAGAAGGTTAACTGGCTAAAACCCTGATAAGCTTGGTCTGCCTTCCTGACTGATTCTGCTTTCAGTAGGATGTTGAACTAGGAAGCTTCCTAGGTCTCTTTCCCACTGAACTATCCTCTGGTCCAGCAGTTTCATCTCTCTTTTTTTTTAAAGCATGTTTTTCTGCAAACAACAACTCACATAAGAGTTGCCTGTGGTCTTTTTGACGTTTGAATTACATTGCTTTCTCAGAAATTTGATTTGATTTAATTTAATTTAATTGCAAGAAACCCACTGGCTGGCTCATGCAGCAAGGTGGCCATCTGAGAAATTAAGTGTTAGAATGTGGGCATTTACTTCAGTTTTCTCTGGTCATATGAACTGAGAGATTCCCTTCTTCTTCTACAATAGATTACAATGAGGTGAAATTTGGGGATTTATTCCTGGGGAGAGGAAAAAGTGCAATCCTGACATAAGTACCACAGTCTCTTTGGAATATGAGGTTGCTGGTGCCTTTCAAAGTGAGACTGGGAGAAAGTGCCAAAAAAAAAAGAAAGGGAAAACAGGCAAAATGTGTTTTCCCCTAACTTCATTCTCAGATAAAGAGTTATTGTATATCCACAAAACAAAGAAAACCACTAACCAACAACAGCAACAAAAGATGAACAATGAATATTTCCACCTAAGTAGTTGTAGTGTCACAAATCTGTAAGCAATGCAGGTACAGCCTGCTGTAGGGAAGAGTCTTAAAATAGGTCGTGATCTCCAAATCACCTAGAATAAGGGACATTGTAGAAATGTTTCTGTATGTCTCCTTCCCACGATAAAGGTACAGCAAGTAGGAAATGAACTGCCAGAAAAGAATAACAAATCTATACCAGCCTCAAAGGTGGTTCTCTTGCGTGCACAGCCTAAAGCACCTACCTCTTCTCACTCAATACATTTTTGCATGTTTTTTTCTTCTGTGCAATACTGTGGATCACATGGAAATAAGAAAAGTCCTCAAGAGCTTTTCCATCTATAAATGGATTTCAGAAATGTCAGGGTGCATTGCCAATGAAGATGTAGTTTCAAGGCTGCAAAATACAAAAACATTGTGTATGTGTAAAGCTGTACCCTCTCAATTTGTTGTTAATTTTCTTTCAAACATTAGACTAGCTTTCAGCTTCTGGGAAGGCAGAGGACATATTAGTTCTGTATGAAAGCAATTTACTTTAGTTACTCATACATATACATATATGTATACATCTACATCTGCACACAAGTGTACATGTGCATGAAGAAGTGGTTTGAACTAAGAGAATCACAGAATGGTTTGGGTTCGAAAGGACCTTTAAGATCATCTAGTTCAAACAGCCCTGCATGGGCAGGGACACCACCCACTAGACCAGGTTGCTCAAAGACCTGTCCAACCTGGCCTTGAACACTTCCAGGGAGGAGCCTTCCACAACTTCCCTAGGCAACATGTTCCAGTGAAGAACCACCTGTATAGTGAAGAATTTCTTCCTAATGTCTAACCGAGATCTAACGCTTTTCAGCTTAAAGCCATTACCCCTCATCCTATCACTACACACCCCTTGTAAGAAGTCTCCCCCTGGCTGTCATGGAGGCTTCCCTCAGGTACTGGAAGGTCGCTGTGAGGTCTCCTCAGAGCCTTCTCTCTTCCAGGCTGAACAGCCCCAACTCTCTCAGCCTGTCTTCACAGCAGAAGTGCTCCATCCCTCGGATTATGTCTGTGGCCCTCGTCTGGACTTGCTCCAAGAGCTCTATGTCCTTCCTGTGTTGAGGGCTCCAGAACTGGACACAGTACTCTGGGTGAGGTCTCACAAGCATGGAGTAGAGGAGCAGAATCATCTCCCTTGACCTGCTGGCCACACTGCTTTTGATACAGCCCAGGGCATGGTAGGCTTTCTGGTCTGTGAATGTACATTGCCGACTCACGTTGAGCTTTTCATCAACCAACACCCCCAGGTCCTTCTCCTCAAGGCTGTTCTCAATCCATTCCCTGCCCAGCCTGTACTTGTGCATGGGATTGCCCCAACCCAGGTGCAGGACCTTGCACTTGGCCTTGCTGAACTTCATGCAGTTTGCACAAGTCCACTTCTCAAGCCTGTCAAGATCCTTTTCTATCTCTTCCCTCCAGCATGTCATCCACACCACACAACTTGTTTTCATTACTAAACTTGCTGACAGTGCACTCAGTTTCACTGTCCATGTCTCTGACAAAAATGTTAAACAGCACTGGTCCCAGTACTGACCCCTGAGGGACACCATTCATCAATGGTCTTCATGTGGACATCAAGCAGTTGGTCATTACTCTCCAAGTGCAACCACCCAGCCAACTCCTTATCCACCGAGTGGTCCATCCATCAAATCCATATCCATAATCCATAATTTTGAGACCAGGATGTTATGTCAGACAGTGTCAAACACTTGACACATGTCCAGGTAGATTACATCAGTTGCTCTTGCTTTGTCCACCAATGCTGTGACTTCATCATAAAAGGACACCAAATTTGTCAGGCATGATTTGGTGAAGCCATGTTGGTTACCATCAACCACCTCCACGTTTTCTATGTGCCTTAGCAGAGTCTTCAGGAGGATCTGTTCCATGATCTTGCTGGGCACAGAGGTGAAACTGACTGGCCTGTATTTCCCTGGGTCTTCTTTCCTTCCCTTTTTGAAAATGGGGATTATGTTTCCCCTTTTCCAGTCAATGTGAACTTCACTAGACTGCCATGACTTTTCAAATATGATGGAAAGTGGTATTGCAACTTCATCTGCCATGTCCCTTAGGAGCCGCAGTTGGATCTTGTCATGTCCCATGGACTTGTGCACTTTCAGGTTCTTTAGATGGTCTCAAACCTGCCCTTCTTCTACAGTGGGTGGATATTCCTTTTCCCAGTCTCCGCCTCTGTCTTCTGTGACCTGGATGGTGTGGTCAGAGCCCTTATGAGTGAAGACTGAAGTAAAAAAGAAGTTCAGTACTTCAGTCTTCTCAGTGTGACGATGTCTCCTGTTTCCTTCTGGAAGGAAGGGCCCACATTTTCCCTCTTCTGCCCCTTATCACTGATGTAACTGTAGAAGCACTTTTTATTATCCTTGATGTTCCTGCCCAGCTTTAACTCTATCTGGGCTTTCGTTTTACCAACCTGATCCCTGGCTTCACAGACAACTTCTTTGTATTTCTCCCAAGCTACCTGTCCCTACTTCCACCCTCTGAAGACTTTTTTTGTCTAAGAGTGTCCAGGAGCTCTTTGTTGATCAATGCTTGTCTCCTGGAATCCTTGCTTGCCTTCCTCTTTCTTGGGATGCATGGCTCCTGGGTATGGGGTAGACAATCTTTGAATACTGACCAGTTGAGAAGCCACATCTGACCTGAGGGAAGGAATACAGGTACACAGATTCACATAATTAACTCGGTCAATTTTAAACTCTGGAAGGCTTTCATCCCTCACGAGATGAAATGACATAAGTTTTATTTTCTTAGTTGCCCACTTATTGAGGCCAAAGCTGCAATTCATAGTAGGCAGTACCTCACATCCAGAGTGGATGTTTTTGCAGAACCAGTGACAGTGCTGGAAAGCTGAAATTCTGCTTTAGAGGCAGGAACCTCTACACCCTTTCTGTATCCAACTTCCAGCAAGAAACTTTCTTAACATTAAAAATTCTTTGCATGAGCTAATGGTGTGCAGCTCTCTCAAAGTATACATGTGAGTCCAATGAGATTGTTGGGATCTAGATCAGGCAGCTAAACCTCAGCTGCTCAGAAAGAAAACAAAACAATCAAGTTGTGCGCAATCCAATCTTCTCCGCCTCAGGTTTTACTGTGTTCAGCTCTGGTCACCATGAGCAGTGCTGGAATCCTTTCTAGTCTCATGCTGCCCACAGGTAATAAACTGGGAAACCACTTTGCCCCCTTTTCAGCCTGGTTCCCAATTTCATGCTGAGCCAGGCCCTGCAGCACAGCTGAAGTTCAATCAGGAGGTGAATAAATGCATACATGGCACAACAGGCTTAATCCCAGTAACTTTAATTTCCTTCACCTTTATAGACTGGCAAAAGGAAGAGGTAATTTATTTATTTATTTATTTATTCTTTAAGGGAATTAATACTGTAGCTGTAGGGGATGAGCTTCATTAAAGTAACTTTCTATTTACTATCGAAAAGGAAAGCTTTAGGTTTAATGGAAACATTCAGTGAAAAAGTACAGAATAAACAGGTCATCCTGCAATCTCTCATTTCCTCTGCTATTTGTTACCCCTTCATACAGTTTGAGGGGAACATTTTGACATCTGCTCTTCAACTTGGAGCTGTTCTTGGGACTAGTTTTTCATTTCACTTGGAGCATTTGAACTCTTGAATAGAACCTCTCTTATCATTGCCACACCAAGTAGTTATTGGTACAAAAGATGTGAGACACAGAAAGAGAAGAGCCTGATACTTCCCAGCTCAGGCAACTACTGCTACTAATCTGCTTTTTTTTTTTTTTCACAGAACAGTGAGTCATGTTTTAGGATTGAAATAAGATTTATTTGCTGAGTTAGAAGAAATAAATAAAAATTGAGAATAAACAGCAGTAGACATTGAAAGTCAGTTGGTACCTACTGAATCATATCCTTGGATTAGCAGAGATTTGTATGCTTACTTAATAGTTTTTTTCTAAGTGCAGTTGCTCTTGGAGACTTCTGTGCTGGTCCTAATTCTGTGATTACAACCCTCTCTATCTGTTAACCTTCTTTACTTCCTGCTTGGTATGTTTGCTCCTTCAGAGAAGTCAAAGAAATATATCTGTTTTTATAACTAGGAGGAAGCATCATGTACATAGTGAAAGTCCCTCACTGACATGTGGCTTCCTAAAGCTGTAGATTCACAGTCAGATTCTGATTTTGGGTGGGACACACTTATGGTTTGGTAGACCTTGTTGGTGACTTGGCATGGAAGTTTTTTCAGATTTTTCGTTGTTAAAGTGCACTAATAAGGTAAAAGCATTTAGTGAATGATTATCTGGTACAAATATGCTCTGTTGTCTGTGCTGCCTCCACTTGACCTAAAGCTGTTACACCAGGAACAGGGCTGGTGTGGGACATCACTGTGAAGATGAAGGTGCTGGAAAGTCTCTGTGCTCCAACAGAGCCCATGTTGGGGAATAAAAAAGTAAAAGCCCTGGTTAGGAGCCTGCTATTTCTTTAAATGGGAGATACAAAGCTGAGAGAAGGATTTAGTCAAAGGATGTGTAGTGAAGGGAAGAAAGATTCATAGTAGTTCTCAGTAGTAATCTTGTTCTTCTTTTTTTACCAAACTCCTTTGTTCAGTGAAGAAGAAAAGATGAATAAGAAAGGGCAGGATGGAAGTATAGAAAGCAATGAATGCTAGAGAAAAGATAAATCAGGTATACTTACTTACTGTAGTACAAACATGCAAGATAATAGGATATTTGGAACATGTCTGTCAAAGCAAACGAGCCAGGGAGAAAGGGCAAATACAAGTGAGAGTTCTTATTTTCTGAGCTCAATGCCCACAACCGGCATTCAAGAACAAGTCCAGTCTGTTATTTTTAAGGTTTACAATACACTTGTTGCATTTCACATAGATGCCGGGGCAGAGGTGACTGGGATTTGTAGAGGGACAAAAGTGTACCAGCTCAAGGTGACAAATCAGTTGTCTAGATCCATTCAGAGCCCACACATGCTACAAAGGCAAAAAGGAGAGTGACATCTTTGCAATCTGTCAATCCAAGGCCCCTCCACCAGCTACTGCAAATGCACAAGGAAGGCCTTGTGCCTTGTCTTTGTGAGAAGTGTGTGCTTCAAAGGGGTCTGCTGTGGAAGCTGGAAACCCACCCTGGTCAGTCAACAATCCCACTGGTTCCCACAAAAGGCTGTTCTGAGGCAGAAAAGAGCAGGGAAGGTAGGAAGCTGAGCACTGAGACTGCTTCCTTGGGCTTGGGTTCTATCTTCATGCTACCTAAAGTCAATATTGCCTTCCCGGGATGCAGCCTGCAGGTTCCCCAAAGTCCTTGTACTAAGGATTACTGCTTCTGCAGATACTTCCTCTGTAGGAAAGTGAGTGAGATGCTGTCCAGAGGGCCTAAAGGGGGTGGAAGTTTATAGATATGACATTTGAGTTTATGGGAAGCATAAGAAAGGACATGATATTCACTTCTGGACATTATCTTAAAGGTTCCTGGGCTCCAACTAAATATAGAAGAATGTACACTGTTAGAAGTATGGCTGTGGCATTTAAGGCACTGCTGAATATGGGTGGGGAGCAGATCAGCACAAGTACTGTTCTTTCAAAACCTTGACCCAAGCTTATAGGATATTCTTGAAATACGCACTTGGAGATGTGAAGGAGCACAGAAACGTTCCTGCCTGGGAGGTTTGACTGGAACAAATTACATGCAGTAGCACCCTCTTGTAAATCAATCTCTCATTTGGTTTAAATCCCTTCTGTTACTTGTGAATCATCAGAGGACACCAGAATTACTGTGGTTTAAAGTTATTTACTTCCAGAGTTCTGGTAGTCTGTAGTGAATTATAGTTACTTAACAAGCTTTTATCTAAGGTTCCTGCAACTGAGCAATTAACTTGCTGACTGTTACACTAATGTAAAACATGTAAATAGATTGTGGTTATGAAGGAAATGCTTAACAAGTCATAAACTGGGAATCAGCTGTTGATTTTTATATTTTTTTTCTGTTATTTTCTGAAAAAAATATACAAGTTCTTCCTGGAATTGCAGTGTTTTTCACTAAAGCATTGAAATGTGCGTGTCTTTGAGACACAGAAGAATACCCAGAAAGAGTCAGAACCCCTAGCAGTTTACCATGTAGGGTGAGAGGATTCCTCTGAGAAACAGACATTTGGGAAATCATTACAAACAGGACTCCATCAGTCATGATGGAGCATAAATTTCTAAATTTATAAGCATGGAAAAAATACCTTGCATTTACCAGGAATAAGAAAATGTGGCTCTGCAACTTATGTGATGTAGGTTAGGATATATAAATGAAGTCTCCTTTCCTCTCCTTCCTACTTCTATGAGTAGCCAAGCCTACAGGATAAGTAACACAATTCCTTTGCATGATGATACCTTTAATCCTTTGTCCTTGTTTTGCAGAGCTCAACAGCATTGCCATATAAAGTATCATCACTATCTCAGAAGCTTGCCCTATTTGAATAGATGGGACAGCATCAGACTCTCTGCAGGTTCAGACCTTGTTTAATGTAGACTTCTTTGGCTCACAGCTGTAAGACCTACCTTGATGATTGCTTTTAGAAAATAATGATATGCTTGTCTATTTGCTTTCAAACTAGTCCTTGCGCCTTCCCTGGAAGGTATTGCACTATTAAGACTATGGAGCAGAACATGGTAAAAGAGGACTTCTCTGACTCCTTCAACTGCTTAATAATTAACTATATGACCTTTGTTTTGAAGTAAAACCAAGTTAATTAATGCATAGTTCAATAGATTATATTGCCTATAATATGACTATGATGTATAATGTAAATTTAGGAAATATGAAGATTAAGTGGGGATAAAATGTTCCATTGTATACTGTGACAAGGATTATAAGAGCACTTATTTGCAAATGTCTTCTTTCACTCATTTTATTGCACTTTGCATCACTATGTAATTATGTAGAATTGCTTGAAAAAACACTTGGACTTCTGGCCCCTTGGGGTGCAGCTTAGTGAGAGAGAGGCAAAAAAAGGTCAGTGAGTAAGAAATCAAATTTTCTGCACTATTACAGTGTGTTCCCTGGAAGTGGAAATATTTCTGCAACACCTCCTGCAGGAGGGCTCATCTAAAGGTTTACTTATACTCATCCTGTATACTTTTAATCCAAACTTAAAACATTTTCTGCCACCTATTAGCTTTGCATCATCATTGTCCTGGTATCTGGGAAAAAAACCAAACCAAAACATAAAACACACATAAAAAAACTTCTGATCAATTAAAAATCAGAAATGTCTTTCATTTTTCTGCAAATGAATTAAAAAATCTTCACAATTTCTAAGTGAGTCAAAAGAGTGCACTTATCTCCATTTTCAAGGTAGAGATATGGAGGAAAAGGGGCAGCTAGGCTCCTCTGGATGCAAGGCTGTAATAGGACTTTTTTTTTTTTTTTTTTTTTTTGCTTTAGGTACACTTGCATGCACAGAATTGCTTTTCTGTGATGGTCATCTGGTGCCTTTCAGCAAGTAACTGAAAGGTTAGTGCAGGAAGAGATGGTAGAGTCCTTTTTCTTTATGATTCATTTCACAGGTATGGACTATCTCACTAGTTAACTGTGTTTGATGGCTGTGGAAAGTGTCATGAGGTCTGAGTAACTGCAAGTACTGCTCACCTTGTTCTTTGTGCCTTGACTCAAATGCCTTTAGGTATTTTGCAAAATCCTAAGATAAAGACTGATATGCAAACAACACCCCTGAGATAAATGGCAATAAATGTTCTGTATGACATACTTCATTTGTGAGGCGGTCAGATAAAAAAATGATTAGACTGATGGGGTTTTATTATTTTTCTCTGATCCTTATAAGTTGAATCTTCCTATATTTTGAAAACTGATTTGACATCCAGTAAGTCTGCTAAAACAGGAGGGGCGAGAGAGGTTGCACTATTCCAGTGTCAAAAAGGCAGGCAAAATGCAGAAGAATAGTGAGGGCTAAACCACAGGCCATGAAGAATGTCTAGTCTATATCTAGTCTAGACTATATCTAGTCTATATCTAGTCTAGATATAATCTAGACTAGATATAGGCTAAAAATGTCCTCTCTAGGTGACTGAGTAGTTAAAGGTGCTTGTTTCTGGGCTGCAGGACCCACCAGCCAGTTATAGTCAAGGCTATGAGCCAGCCTTTGGGCTTCTGGCTTTTGCCTTCATCATCATCATCATGGGCTGCTGGGTTTGCAGACCTACTGTGTAGCAGTGCTAATGGTGGCCTGGAGGCTGTGCACAGGAACCGTCTTGGAAGCAGAAAGGGAAGGGGGAAATCAATACTAATACAGCCAACACCAAGGTCTGGCCAAGTTGTGTATCTGCAGCTCCAAATCAGAGAACTTTGTGTGGAAAATGGATTGACAACCTGAGGAGAAGGACCGGGGGTGTTGGTTGATGAAAAGCCCAATGTGAGTCAGCGATGTGCACTTGCAGCCCCATAACCTGGGCTGTATCAAAAGCAGTGTGGCCAGCAGGTCAAGGGAGATGATTCTGCTCCTCTACTCCATGCTTGTGAGACCTCACCCAGAGTACTGTGTCCAGTTCTGGAGCCCTCAACACAGGAAGGACATAGAGCTCTTGGAGCAAGTCCAGAAGAGGGCCACAGACATAATCCAAGGGATGGAGCACTTCTGCTGTGAAGACAGGCTGAGAGAGTTGGGGCTGTTCAGCCTGGAAGAGAAGGCTCTGAGGAGACCTCACAGCGACCTTCCAGTACCTGAGGGAAGCCTCCATGACAGCCAGGGGGAGACTTCTTACAAGGGGTGTGTAGTGATAGGATGAGGGGTAATGGCTTTAAGCTGAAAAGCGTTAGATCTCGGTTAGACATTAGGAAGAAATTCTTCACTATACAGGTGGTTCTTCACTGGAACATGTTGCCTAGGGAAGTTGTGGAAGGCTCCTCCCTGGAAGTGTTCAAGGCCAGGTTGGACAGGTCTTTGAGCAACCTGGTCTAGTGGGTGGTGTCCCTGCCCATGCAGGGCTGTTTGAACTAGATGATCTTAAAGGTCCTTTCGAACCCAAACCATTCTATGAATCTATGAAATATGGGAATTGTTTCAAGGTCAAATCTTAGTTGCTGTTTTTACTCAAGAATATTCCGTTCATGACAGCATAGCGGTGCGAGCTAGCTGGATGTCAGATCTAACTTTTTTTGCCTTTCTTCTCCATCTGGCTTTGAAAGGCTTCTTTACAATTTATGTTTCTGTTAAGAATTTGGGTTCACCTTTGGAGTGACATACTGAAATGAGGAAACCATGTCCTAAATTATTCCTGGTTAATGCTTACTTTTCTTTATAGATTAGCAGTAACTCCATATTAATCCCACTTTTTCATTTCCCTGTCCCCAAAGAAGAATAGCCTTTAACTTTGTGGTTGCAAATCTAAATCTGTTATCTATGACAAGATCCTTTCTCCACTAGGCAGAGGCTGGCCCTTGTCTGTCATAATTTAGACCTGTAGGAAAGCTCCATGTGACATGATTTGAAGAAGCAAAATTACTTTTACCCCCAAGTTTTAATAGCTTGAAGATATCCATGCTAGGCCAACAGTAATGAAAATGTTGGATCCATCATCTGTTTTGGTTTTGGTAAAACATTTAGTGGTCTCAACATAGATGTGAAGGGAGAAAAAACCTACATATTGAGTGCTAATATTACAACTGGATTACAACTCTGCTGTGAGTACTTCTTTCATTTTTACATTAATTTGGAGTCAAATTTATAAAAATAAATATTTGTGTTGAACAGACATACTTGTATTATTTCAGTGATACAAAAATGTGCGTTTTTTTTTCATGTGACCCTGAAATGTTTAATTCAAGCAGAGTGACACATTTTGAAAGGCCACACCACTACATTTAAATCAGCTAAGAGATATCTATTTTAGCTGATGGGCCTTCTGAACAGCCAATGGAGGCAGAGAGGCTTTTGAAGGGTCACTTGAAATTTGGGTCACCTCCTGAAGGTGTTGTCTTTCTGGGTTACTTATGTTGAGGCTGATGAAAGTGCAGTGCTGGTCAGCACTGGAGTACCCCAAATTCACCTGACCAAAACCCAGCCTTTTATTCCAATTATCTGACCTTCTTTTTTTTTTTTTTCTTCTAACATTTTGGTCAAGGGCTAAAGCAAACTGTGGTAGTTCAGAAATAGTGATACACACTATTTAAATTTTTCTACATTTCCCTATTCACTTTATTCTTCTGGTTAAAATATTTGTTCTATTTGATTAAATTTTTGATGAGCTTTTTGTAGCCTTGGAACTGTGTTTTCTATCAAATTAACTATTTTGCTGAAAAAAGCATTCAAGATTAAAGCTGGCTATATATTAAAGCAGATAGCTTCTGTTTTTGCCATAGTCTTTGGATAAACACAAATTCCAGGCTGTTAACTTGGCATCCCTCACCAGCGTGTAATTTAGAGAGCAAATGAACAACATTTCAAGTAAACAGAGGAGTATCTTCCCCCCTTTTAGGATGTTGATTCCAACTTCCTCAATCTCCTTCTGTTGATCTCCTCTGGGGGAAGAGAGTTGAGTACAATAATGACAAAATGGCAAATGTGCAAACTCCCTTAAGGAACACTTAAAAGCTGCTTCATCACAGGAGTGTGACATGGACATGAAAACAGGCTTGTTCTCTTGCTTCAGATTCCAAGCAGCCATCGACTTTATTGCATATTTTCACCTATGTAAGTTACAAATTAGTGACAAATACGTTTGAAAGCTAGTCATTAGCTCAATCAATCAATTATTCAAAAGATGTATCAGTGTGATTAGTTGCTCTCAGTTAATTATAGGAACAATAATTAGCTAATAAGGGAGTCCATCATTCATATAATACTGATTTTCATTGTTTCATTTTCATAATTTTAAAAAGTCCCTTGAATCTATATATTGAGACACCACCTAAGTTAACTTTTGAAATAACTTCAGCAAGTTGCAGGAAGTGCTTTACTGTCTTCTAGCTCTCTTGGACAAATGTACGCTTCTACCTTCTTCTCAGCACTGGATTCTGTTGAAAATGAATAAATGTATCTTCAAATGTAGCCTTAATAGTGAATTACCTTGGGAAGGCTGAGTGTCACACAGATGATTAGACAACTTGCTGCTTTTAATCACTTCATTCCTGGACAAATCTAAACTGATGCCAAGCACTGGCAAAGAAAGATTGGTGTATCAAAGACATTATATCTCATTCCTATAAATACACAATGTGTTCTGAAATTGCATGTCTCAATTTTCAGTTTTGAAGACCATACAATTTCATACTTCTCCTCCCTAAAATTAGCACTTGAAGGAGAATGCATGTGCAGACATTTTGTTTGAACAGATTTCGCCTGTTCATTCCTTCTATTTGCACTTCCTTCTCAGGATCTTCAACGCCAAATTGTTAAACTTTTATCACTCAGTTACATTTCTGGGTTCTAAAAAATGAAGAGAAAAAGCACAGGTCATGGTGAGCACAGAGCATTGGTGAAAAAGGCACAGAGCACAGGTGAATGAGACCTAACTCACTGTGACACCCCAAGATGCATTTGTGAGTCTAGCCCAGTGCATCTGGCTCATCCCCACAGGGTCAAGCTAAGGACAATAATCCAGCATTTGATGCTGAAGCGACTAAATATGACACTTCATATGACCAGATTATTATTTTTTTTCTCAGCTGTTTTCCAACAGCTGAGAACGTGACACTAAGGCTAAGAGTAGAGGTTCCTACTTGTGCTTAAAAAGAGCAGTTCAACACTTCCCCATCTCCAAAGGCCATACTTGCCTGATGGTGATTAGCTGGCACAGGCAGCTAAACCAGTAGGAAATGAATTCCACAAAACCACACAAGATGAAGGGAGCATGGCACTGCAAGGACATGGGGAAGGAGGCAATGGGGATTGTTGCTTTCATCTGCTGTGAGCTGCTACTTCTGCTTGCCTGTATTGTCCGTCTGAACCATAAGCACAGGCTATTTCAACTTGGTAGCATGGCTGAAAACTCTTCAGCCACTCCAACTAAGATGCTCCTATTACTTACCTCTAGCTTGTAATCAAACGGGATGATGGGTGGTCACCTTTGCAGTCACCTACAGACTTTTCCCAACTCCCCCACTTGGTGAATGCTCTGAATTGTTTTTATAACATGCTAGATACAAGCTTTTAGAAGGCTTGCCCTTCTCACTGGGTCTCCTGGTGTTTTAAAAAACATGTGATTGGCTAAGGCTTTTGGTTTTAATCTTCATTTCACCTCTATCTTTACTCTGAAAGTCTCTCTTAGTTCCTGCTCCAGTTCTAGCTGCCCTGAGCAACAATTGCATTAGCATATCAGTAATACAGCCCATTTATTTAAAATACTTTAAAAAAAATTATAAGACCCAGTTAGATCTCAGCAGACTCTGATAATCTTTAACTTAGCATAGTCCAGTGGTCAAAACAATAGAGGCCAGGAAAATCTGCATCCAATAAAAAAATCACTCAGAAAACCATGTAAGCTCTGAATCCCAGCTCCTTTATGTGTGATGTAGGATTTATACCTGACAAGGTGTTATGAGACATCTATATATGGTATACATTAATTAACAGCTCTCCATTTCCTTGTCATATCTCCTACATACTAGTTACATGACTTGGACTCACAGTTTTGGTGAGCTCCCTTGCATACTTTCCAAACCAAACCATCCTTTATTATCTGCTCTTCTTGCTTTGATATATTGGATAAATAAAAAAGGTTTGACAAACAGAAAAATTGTGTTCCATTGAACTTATGGTACCTCATCCTGTTAATGCATTAATCATCAAAACCATTGCTTGTATGTACCTTTCAGGCTGATATTAAATAGCAAAAGGAGTAAGAGTCCTCAAACATTCAAACCAATGTTCTTCAGTGCATAGATCAAACCATGGCACTGCACTGCTTTCTTCTGCAAGTTTCATCTGCATATAACCCTGCAGAAAGTGAAAATTTTAGGACTGATTTGTCTGAGCATTTCTGATTATTATGTCTGGATGTATGTGACACTCTAGCCAAATCACACCACCTCGCTTTTCTCATTACTACTGTTGTTTCTTTGCAAAACAGCTATAGAGCTTCCTCTATCTAGTACTGAAAAAGGTCCCCCTTCCTCTGGTGTAACTTCACTTGATAATCTGATAGCTATTCTGCCCTTTCCCTATCCATGCTGCCTTCCCTGTTTTTCTCCTTCTAGTTCAATCCAGGTAACTTCAAATTCATCCCTCAGACCTTTTCCTCTCTCTTTTGTGAAAATTTTTGTGTGGCAGGCAGGGAAGGAGGCTGCTGGGTGGCATATTCTGAGCTCCCCTAGAGTTTCTCTTGCATAAGCACTGCAATCTGGCACAGGCTGACCCTACTCACTGATCTTACTGTTCTTTTGCTCAGTTCTTGAGCACTTTACAGGTGTATGACTGAATGAATGGTTTGTTTCTTTTTCTGGAAAGGCATACTTTCTGATGCTGAAAAACAGAAGCAATGCAAATGTTATTGGATCAATCTGATTCAATTACTTTGTCTATTCTTGGATTTAATGTAATTGATAATAATTTAGAGACATATTCTGGATTACTTTTCTTTTTTCTTTCTTCCTGTGCTCAAATTTATCATAACAGACTCTGGAAAACACTAACTTTGTCCCTTTCTCCCAACAACTATAGCAAAAACCCAATTTATTTTAAATTAATTTATTGCATTCTTCTCCTCTCTAGATGCATATACAAATACATACAATCCACCACACAATTAGTATGGACTAAACAAATATTTGCAACATAATGTTCCTTTATAAAAGATTCCCTATAAATCCATTACTTCCTGGACATTAGAATGGACTCTCCAATGAAGAGAAAAGAAAAGGAAAGTGCATGGTATAAGGAATGGAACAAATGAAAAACTCTGGCATGTTAAAAGACAGAGGAGTAGGGAAAAAGCAAGTCAAAGACCTCTCTCTTGAAATCTCCCCTAATTGGCAGATCATTTTTCTATATCACCATGGTACTGCAACACCGTGAGAAGACAGATATTATGCTAGAAAACTACACAAATCCCAGAACATATTAAGGTAAGCACATGTGATCTCCTTCTTCTTAGAAGCACTATGCAACAGGCAGGAAAAAGAGGAAAATGTTACAATTTTTCAGGGAAGAACAGTAAAAAATGCAGAATCAACTCCTGTATAGAAGCTTTTGTAGAATAATTTCAGCAAACTCAGTGAGTGCAAAGCACCTTTGGATCCCATTCATCAGCATTCATGTGTTGCTCTGTGCTATTTAATTTACTGCTGTTATCTAAATGTTTTAGTCATCCTGGAAATATTTCTGTGTTTTGATAAATTTTGGTTGTAATAATTAATGCCTGCTGCATAAAAGGTGTGTCTATAAAGTGCTATAAAGTGCTGTATATTTTTGTGTGGGTAGCTGCATACAGATGCAACCACAGGCATCTAATAATCATAAAAAGAGTATGAATGCTGAATTCAGACACAATGTACCTACTGATTAAAAAGCTAGTAACAGCTATATATTGTAAAAATCAGGGGCGTATTACGAAATTATATACAGAGCACAAAAGTAAATTACTTGCTTAGATTATGTTATTATTGCTGATGAAAGTAGTTCACATCATTGTTCTGCAAGTAAGTTTTTTACATTGTAAACTAAAAAAATGTGGGGAAACCTGTTAACCCCACTTGTCTGACCTGTTCCTGTCAGAACTATCTTTAGTTGAAGCTTCGGAAGCAAAAAGTCTACGCCCCCCTTTCTAATGTTATCATCCCCCCTGCTGTTTTAATTTATGTGTTTAATTTTGGTTTGCTGGGTGCAATATGGCTAATTGCTTGAAAACTGTGCAACCTTACAAGTGAAATTTTGCTTTTATAATTTGTAGCCCATCAAGTGTAATAATGTACATTTAATTTCTCAAAAAGATAATTATGCTAATAGAATTCTTTGAATAAAAATTCTCACTTTATGGAGGATAATGTCCTCTACCTCTTAATTTATACTAATCTAGGTCTGTAAGGAATTTTTAATAAGCTACTTCAGCCCAGGGCCAGTAAAGGCTAGACAGGAGCAAAGGACTTACAGATCCCAAATGCGACAAAACAGGATCAGAGGACTTTGAAAGAAGTGATGCAGGCACTGGATTTGGATAAATGCTAGAATATGCAGCAACCAATCCTGCTCATGCGGGAGGATGTGGTCTTGCTATGTTTAGCTTACAGAGGAAAAGCAAGTAAGGGAAAAAAAACAACAGTGCAGGTGAACAACTACATTACGATCAAGCAGAGTTTGCAAGATGCCAGCCTTCGTGCAACAGCCCATCACTGCCTCAAAATGTGACACCTAAGCAGGGCCCACCCCTTGTTAGACTGACGCTTGGTGAACCCGCACCCAAAGGGACCAGGGGCTCTTCCAGCAGCCTGAAGAGGCTGCAGCTGGGTGGAAAGCACAATGGCAGGAGAGCAACAGCACCTTCCTCAGCCCCAGGGAAGTGCAATTTATTTTTAAGGCCATTCATTAAGCACCAGTTAGGGGTGAGGGCTTGGAACCAGCTTGAGAGAAATAAGGTACCGCACATACCACTCTTTGATGCCCGAACTGCCTCCTTGTCAGATAAACTCTGCTTTGAGAGTTGAGCAGTATCTGCAGGAGCATTTCTGACTGATATTGAAGCTTTTGGAGCAGGGAGGGGCCATACTGAGGCCAGGCTACCCAAGCAGGCTGCTCAAGTGTAGCCCAGCCCTGTCCAGTGGCCTTTTCCAATGTCGCCATCCTGGTCAATGCACATGCAGGCCATTCCATGCCCCCAAGTCCTCTGCACACATCTGAAATACCCCAAGAGGTGTTTCAGGGCCTAAGCTTTTCAGGGATGGGCATTTCATATTAATTTTCCTGGAGACATTAGTATTCTTGCTGCATTGGGCCACTGTTTGCTTTCAGTCTATAGGAGACCTATGTAAATGTGGTGTTAAAGCAGCATAGCACTGTTTTCTGCATTTTATTTTGGGGCAAATCAAGTATCAGTGTGGTCAGGTTGAAAAACATTTTTTTCTTTTCCCCAAGTCGGCACCTGTCTCCTGCTTTCTGCATGGCTGCTCAGTGAAAGGCTGGCCACTTCTCTCTGGGAGCATAAAAACACATGGGGATCTCGTGCAGCACTTTATGATTGCACTGTTAAGGGCTTGTAATGCTGATTATTGCATTTGTAGCAATTCCCTGGCCTTGGAATGAGGGAACTATTGCAAACCCTTTGTGAATTGCTCAAACAGGGAAGTATGATAAATGAAAGTTTCTAAAGGTGGTGACTTTCATATTAGATTAATATAAAATACCATGATTAATGCCTAGACTGTCAGTTCATATTTTCTCCCTTAATTATTTCAGGACTTTTTTTAATATGCCATAAGTATATTTATAGGTGATAAAAGAGCAGGATTGGCAGCCTAAGAGCTTGAAAAACTATTTACCCATGGAAGGGGTGCAGTTATGAGCAGGAGTCTTTGCAAAACTCCTTTCTGTTTCTTCCCTTTGCCAATGTACTTGTCTTCCTTCTCCTTGTGCACTAAGTCAATCATCCACAGGGCTAGTGTTTTCAAGGTCACAAATATGGAAACACTTTTTGCAGTGTCTTCTTTTTACTAGGAAAGAGGAGGGACTGAGGTCAAGCCTATTCATTTCACAAATGCTGGCCAACATTAATATCTGAATACTTTCTTGATTTCCTCTTTTAGGTACGGGAAATAGCTTTAATATCTTGGATACCACAATGTGGTAGCTATTGCCTTTTAATGTTGATCCCTACAGGCCATCAATCTCTAACTAGTGTTGCTACTTACTGAAACTGAGATGGTTTCATACTGTGATTTATAGGCAAAAGATACCCTGTCTTATGACTAATTCCTCAAGTCGTATGGTTCCACTGCATTTTTAAAATTCCTTGGGCCATCGACCACATCTGATTTTTAAGTAGAACTCTTCACAGATTTGATTGGGGAGTGCTTAAAAACATTATTAGATGATACGGTCTCATGCTCTTATGGGGTTGTGTTACTTAATGTTGTCAGAACAATTTTTTTTTCCTTTAAGACTTGCTCTTTTTTCAGTTTTGCTTTCCTTTGATAACTTTAAATACAAAGTACCTTACAACTGGGGAAGAAAGAACAAGTTTGTGTGAAATAAAAATGGCAATGTGAAAACACATGTTAAGGCTATTTTTATTTTCATTGCTGAGTTTTGCAGAATAAACAGATTACAATAAACAGAATATGGAGAGGTGATAGCATTATTATTGCTATTTATACAGTACCATAAATGTACATTCTGCTTAACAGACAAATAAAAGACATCTCAGGAGATCAATTCAAGTTCAAATTCAGCATAAAGTACAACTTTCTTCCGAACATTTCCTTTTTTCACAGTTGCAAATAACAAATATTTCAGACTGGAGTGCATTAAACTGAGGAACTGAAATCCTTACCTAGACTGAAAAAGAAAGAGATTTGGTTGCACTGCTTAAATGTATAGGCCAAAACTCCCTCTCTGGTAGAAATCCTCCTGACTTCAGTGGAAGCCAGAGGTCATCTAACATTCCCATCAAAGCTGCTGGAGTCCAGGAGTGCCCTGAACTTCTGAAAATTAAGCAGATCTTTTACATTTTTAAAGGTGATGCCTCACTGTAGGTCATAACACCCCACAAAAACTGTGAGATGTTCAAGCTCTGCATTAGACATAGCACTCATTTTCAACCAAAACCTTAATCTTTAAAAAAATGTTATTCTTTAATATTTTTGAGAACATAAACACTGAAGTGGCCTAGGCGTAGAGAAGCTCTGTGAGGAAGGAAAATCTTAGAAATTTAATAAGATTTAGCAACTCCAGTTGGAGCACTGATCTGAGTGATGAAAGAAAATTATGTAAGCCTGCCTCCCCAGGTGTTGAGAAGATGAACGCACTCTGCTGTTGCCCATGTACAAGAGCTGGGAGCCACAGGAGTGCAGAGGAGAACCCACTCCAGGGAAAGAAATTATTCCTAATGAGAAGTTTCAAAGGAAATCCACTGAAATTAATTCCCAAGTAAAACAAAAAAGATTAATTAAAAATAATGCATTAAAAATACTAATTAAATAGGTGTCTATCTTGTATAATGTTTACATATTTCAGAAGGAGGAAAGAACGCCTGTCAGAAACATTTGTAAATTGCAAGGCAATATGAAACACTGGAAGGTGTTGAGTCTGTTAGGGATAAATCATGGCCAAACTTCAGATGTTAAGTCAGGAAGGAACATGGATTTCATCTAAGATCTTTGGCAGAATGTGAAATTTCTGTGTGCCAGAGGGATATCTCCTCAGAGAAAAGTCTTTCTTCTTTTGCTTAATTGTTAATGTAAAACCACATTAATACAAGTGCAGCAAGGAGATTTATCTTAATTGAATCTCAGGGCAAACTGGGTAATACTTCTCGAGAGCTTTTTTCAATGCCTGTGGGAATTTACCTGACTGATAGAAACAACTTGCTTGCTCTTTTCATCAATGGGGAGAAACAGTCAGCTTTATAGCACAGTTGTTTCATCTTGAAGTCAACATCTGATCGAATGAATTGTGTGCTGAGACACTTTATTTCCCTCTGCTGTGCACAGAAGGTCTAGCCCAGATGCAGACATTGGCATTCAGGATGGCTAACACACAACTGGGAAGAGTCCCTCCACTTTGTGCTTGTGGAAAGGCATCTCCCTTGTGCTGCTGTTGGGGCATTGAACACTTACTGAAGCAACATGCCATGAGAAATAGTGCCCCAATGACAATATTGCCCTAATAATTTAGCTTTTCATCCTTACACAAAGATAAAGCCAAGTGAAAACCTTTCCCCTGAAAGAAATGCATAGTTTACTGACATAGATGGCACAGAAATACTGAGGCATACTGCATGGATTTTTGTAGCTCCCCTGAACGTGAAATGATTATATTCTTTCTAATTTTCACAGTCAATTAGCTGAGGACACCAAAAGACTCAGCGAAGCAGTGACGGAGGGCAGACTTCAATATATTCTAAATCTACACTGGAGAACAGAACCACTGCATTTATCTGTGCAAGAGTTTGTTGTGAGTATGTGCATCACTCATGTTCTGAAGTCTCCAAAAGCTGTAGGAGTAAACAGAGGGTGCTCCATTACAGCACTGCAAAAATCTTTCAGAAGCCTGTGCTTGTTTGAAAGTCATGAACAGAAATTGATTTGTGAAGTCTATATCAAATAATTCATTTTCACTAGGAAGATGTATTTTTTAAGAAACAGAAGAAAAAAGGGGAAAAAGTCATGTAATTCTTGTTCCCGACCAACTAATCTGAAACACTTACAAGTAAATATGAATGACAACAAAGCTGTTCTAGCACTGTATTACATTCTGAAGTTGCAAAATTTAGTACACTGGAAATGTGCATTCTTCCAGATCTGTAGGGGTACAGGACCTTTGGTTCTCCACTCTTTATCCATAGCAATTCAGACCACTTTAGAGTTTGGGAATTCATCCTTTTCTATTGGCTTGACCCAGGGGTTAGAAAATGACCCCACTGGAAAAAACAACAAACCTGACTTCTGTGAATTAAGTGAGACTTTTCTACTTAGTCTTGGCTGAAGTGGGATTTCCCTGATTGTCTAAAACAAGTAGAGGAAAATAGCATCAGCCTGAGTTTTATAAAACTAAGTAGAAAATTTCTCTCCTAGGGATTAGAAAGCACTGAAGCCAATTCTGTTGAATTGGAGCCCACCTTCTGACATCCTTTACAGTCCTTCCCAGTGTGATAATTGATTTCAAATACCACCTGAAAACACTGTGGGATGACATCCAGAAAAAAGGGGCATCTGGTATACCTGGCTGACATTTATTATTACAGTCCAGTTTCTGAGCAAATGCTTTTGGACATGGCTCTTTTTCTGACCTGAAAAATAAGATCAGGAAGATTATAAAGCAATTCCAATGAGGGAAATAAAAACTGATCCAGATGTTTTGTTTTAAAAGTCTCAATCAACAAATAGCCTCTAAATCAACAAACAGCCCCTAAAGCTGTTTGAAAGCCTAATAGAAAATATCTGTTTAATGGCTAAAGGAATTTCCCCTGTTGTCTATGGAAAGGGATTCAGCTAGTGCCTCAAATTCTATCCAGTCAGTCTTAAAACTGACTACCTTAGTTCGCTTTACCTTGATAATCCTTCCCACTACTATCCAGGAAAAGGTCTGGATGCTCTGAGCATTCAGAGATAAAAAGAAGTCTCCAAAGTGGTCTTAAAGCTAACTTCAGCTGCCTCTGGCCTTCATCCAGCAAAGCACTTAAATCTGTTCTTTACTTTGAAATTGGCTTGGTGATGTCAACAGGGCTTCTCATGTATCTGCTGTTAAATAGCAGCACAAACAATTATTTTAGACCTAACCCCTTTGCATCAAGGCTTTAAGTACTCACAGTAGTCACTCTAAGGGAGGGCCTTGTCTTATGTTTCTGGTGATCACATTAACGAGTTACTTTTCCCTTTCCAGAAATACTCTGGCATTTGGTTTGCTATGCAATGTTCTGGTTCAGGCTCAAAAATTTCTCTGAGCCATACTACCACCTTCTCAGTCATGCATCTGAACAGCCCCACTCAACCCAAGCTAACACCTTATTGGTACCCACACAGATTCACTGCAAAAGCCTGTACCCATTGCAGGGGAGAGCTGACCCTGAGGAAAGCCAGGATGGCTTGTAGCAATTAAAGAATAACTCATCTTCTTTAGCTTTGCCCTTCAATTTCTCCATATTTTTTCAATATTTTTTTCCTGTGTGTGTTTTTTTGTTTTGTTTTCCTTAGAACTCCATAAAAGCTAATTGGAAAAAATCACAACCCAGCATTTAATAGACTTTCACATTTCATAGCAAGCAACTTCCTTCTGTGTTCAAGAGGCACATTCTGGGAAATTTGTTCTCTTTGATAGAAGGTAGGTAGTTTGATCTTGGTTAGAGAGAAGGCTAGAGTGTATCACTTTTATTACCTACTTTATATGAGAATAAATGTTTTATAAAAGTTCTGAAGATAATTTCTAATGTCAGGGAGGGTGAAACTTTGTTCTAATACTAAAGATCCTTTAATTAGTTTTCCCTAAGTCTGTTTTCTCAGTTGTGTCACTACAACTGGATCAGTTTTATTACCCTGAAGAAATAATTTGCTCTTATTAAGACCAAGTACTCTGTTCTATAATTTAATACGTTGCATTCATCTTTAACATTAAAAGGCCTGAGCCAAAGTTCACCAAAGTCAAAAGTCTACTAGGGACAACAAAGGGCTCTGGATCCTTTTAAGAGAGTTTTAGACTGAAAAAGCATCTATATGGCAATTATTGCATGAAGCATATCTAACTTGCATATTATTAGAGGTGTACCTATGGTAGTACAGGGCTCTGTGGGGCTAAATGATAAGAACTTCTGCAATTCCTTGAGCAGGTGGGGTTTTTTTTAGTTTTAGCTGAGTTTTATGCTACCATGGTTACATTACTAGAAATACTTGCCCTAGATAGCTTAAATTTATCTTATGTATGGTTATACAAGTTTAAGTCACTCCAGTGTAGACATACCTAGTCTCAATAGACATTTCCTGTCTTATAGTGTTATAATTTAGTCCCGTAGATTAGAGATATACCTCTGTCTGGTTTTGCTTCATCACTGGCTGAATCATGCTCTTGCTCGTCACACATAACAGACAGTCTTTTCTAGCAGTATTGTCATTTTCAGTTACAATCTATTTTCTTCATTCATTACTTGAAAAGGTTTTGATACCCCTCCTTTTCTGGTAGGTAATTTTTTTTTTCCTATCCACCTGTGTTTCCCTGGCGGATCTGCTAATAGCAATAAATTAATCCCTGGATGCATTACAACTTGGTTGAGCGCCATTATATTGACACGTGAGCCAGAAAAAAACCTTCTAGCTCAGCTCCTCAGAGATTGAATAAAAAAAGCCATCCTAGAACTAGAATGATATTAGGCAGTATAAAAATTGTGCTATATGCTGGAAGCATTATTTTCTTCCTAGTGATAGTCAAGTGATAGTAACAAGTGTACTTTAGAAGTGTCCAATTTACTTGCTTATCAGTCTGACAGTCTGAGGATCTATTCTAATCCCAGAACAATTAAAATTCTACAATAAACATCTTAAGTAATGATTTAATGAGACAGAAAGTATCTTACTAGATTCATTGATATTCAACAAGGGAAAATCTGATATTTGTAAGCAATCTCATGTTCCCAAGTATTTTCTGGTTTTTTGTTATGCTCTTGTATGTCCAGTTGAAAATCTTTTGCTATGTCCTAATATGTCATTATGGGAGTTTCAAAAGAGTTTCAAAACTGTTTCAGACCAAGAAGGGGCTGCCTGATACTTTCAGTCTCCTTTGCCTTGTACCAGATGAAGTAGAAAACTTGTTCTCTTTAACCTGTCTGTAATGTTGGTTTAGGTTTTTTTTGTTGTTTTTTTCAAAATGTAATGAAGCTGCTATACGGAAATTTTGTGTCCTCATTTTCCATTGCTTTAATTTTTATTTCTTCTATGTTTCTTCACAAGTGTGCCAGCCCTACGTTTGTAAGAAAAGCCCTGAATCAAGTGAGGGAGGGATTTGTTTGCAATAACAGCTTTAATGAATCTTGCAATTAATTTTCAAGTCATGGTACTGAAAACCTTTCACCTTCTGTGTGCTGAATGCATGGACTTCATGAGAAGTATGACTTCGACTTCTAAATGGAAGGAAAAATGAGGTAACAAATTGAGCAGTTATTACAAATGGAGTTATTTTCCTGATGAAACATGACTCATACTGACAACAGAGATTCAAAGTACTCTGCAGATTTAATAGTCATAAGTAATATTTCACTAGTGATAAGTGATACTTGAGGAAGACAAATCTTGAAGGGAAAGAAATTCTGCTTGAGTTTGTTTAGACAATTTTGTATACTTTTTTTTCTTGAATACCTTTACCACACTATGAGGTCTATAAGGATCCAATGCCTAGGCTTTGGGGACAGCTAAACTTAATTTCTAAGCCTAACACATTCATGTCCATGTCCATGAGTTTTATTCCATACCCCTTGTAAATTTTTTTTTTTTTAGCTTCAGAACAGAGGCTATTTCTATTGATATGCATGAACTGAGTAAGTGAATCACCCTGATGCAAAGAATAAATAATGTATATTCTTACTTGTCTCGAAGGGTTAATGAAGGCAACTGCTGGTAGGCAGATTTATAACATTCAGAATACCTGGAATGAAGGCATGAGCTCAGAAGCCAAAGGAAGAGCAGGCAGACTTTATTCCTTATTGTCTTTTCTTCTTTGGAAGGTTTAGAAATATGATTCAAAATAGCCCTCGTCATGAATGTGTGTAAGTGGAGACGGGACTTATTAAGTATTAATTATAATCTACCACAAGCATCTCAGAATCCTATTGCTAGAATAAAGAAAAATACCACTTTCCTGTAGTCTTCATGTTGTATCAAGCTATCATAGTTCCTTCTATGTATGTAAGAATTAGTGTATTGCACTATAACTGTATTGAAGTAGATTTTGCAAAACTTTTCAGCTTGTTTAGTGAGTTTTAAAAGCTAATATAAGTGTTGCTATAATAGAAAAGAAGGACTTTTCTCTTACACTTTAAAATATGAAGTCTGTGTTCAGTATTCTTCATACAGTACTGGCTTTAATGAGGTTAAAGACTGCACAAGGTGTCTGTTTCTTGACTGACAGAAAGGCAGAGAGAGAAATTAGTACTGGGAAAGAACATTATTTGCTTCTATCAGCACGATCTTTTTGTCTTCACATCTGAAGCTTTTATTATTTTCATCCTTGTTATATTGAAATCTGGGGGCAGGGGAAAATCAGGCAGCTGGATATATCTCCAAGCACACTCATATGTACTAAAAAGCCTCATGTGTGAGATCCTGGGGCAGTTCTCTAAATCCTTAAACTAATCTATTGTCCATCTCCTTTATGTCCAATGCTCTGTTCTTTTGCTCTGTTTTCAAGCTGGACAATTCTACTTTCCGCTTCACCAAATGAGAGTCAAAAGCCTTTGATTTATACCCTCAGTTCTCTCATTTAGAGACAGTACCATTACAGAGATTTTGACTATCCAATCTGCTTTCAGGTAAGGTTAAAAGTGCTCTGGATCTTGACAGCTATGCAGCAGCAGTGGGCTCAGGAGAGCTGCAAGAATGAATCACATATCCTCCAGTGGCAAGTGGGGACGAATTGGTATTCCTGAGCTGCAAGAGATGGTTTTCTCCTCTTTTATTTCAAACCCGAGAGTTATTCCTAGATATTCTAGCAAACTAAATTGATCACCAAAGCCACCAGTTTTTGGGTCAAGAAGAAAGGAAATAGGTTTTGAAGCTCAAAGAAATACATCACATCCTTTCCAGTATGAGGACAATCACTCTTCTGTCAGTGTGTCTCAAAAGTTGCTTCTTTTCCCTTCACCTCCAGGGCCTGCCTAAAGAAGTTGCTGTTAGCTGGGGTACCCAGAGGAAAGTTGGCACACTCTTTTGCTTACGTGGTCTTTGGAACAGCCACCTTCTTTGAGCCTGTGGTCCCCAGAAGTGTGGAGTGCAAGCTACCTTCTGACAGCAAATATTTATGATGTAAACATAATTGTAAAATCTTCTTATTGCAAAGCTGAGAGCCTTTGGTGGACCAAAGAAGTGGACAGCAGAGCATTTCCCATAAGGCAGGAGAAAATTTCAGAGAACTAACCAAATCCTACTTAAAGTTGACGGGAGTTAGGCACTTAACAGAGCCTTTCTGCCTGTTTGTGCCTTTTCCTGAGACAGATGTTTAACAGATGCAGGATTCAGTTCTTCTAGTGGTGGATCTTTTTCTGTTAAAAACTAAAGAAAGAAAGGAAAAAATACCTCAACTATATTGCTTTCTACTGAGTTTATAAATACAAATTCCAGAAAGGTTCATGTTCCTGATCTCTCTTTTTTTTTTTTTTTTTTCCTAGGTACACTCTTAAATATATTTAGCAATGCTCAGAATATAACCTACAACAGAGAAGATCAAGGGGTTTTATTTCCATTGTCTGACAACCTCTGATTAAAGTTCATTGTACTGATATATTTAAAAAAAAATAATTTCCCTGCATTTAAAAGGGTTAAAGAAAGTAGTAAAAGTGGCTATGCTTTACCGATAATGTTAGCATTTAACAACCCCATGTGAGTGCTGATATTAATGCTATGCTGAAGTGTCGGGTGAGAAGGAAAGCAACGGTTTCACTGTTTTTATGTATCTGAAATTTTTCTTATAAGCAACACTCAGCCAAGCTGGAAATAAGATGCCAATGTGTTCATGGAGGTGGTAGTAGATGAGAAGCTTGACATGAACCGCCAGCGTGTGCTGGAGCCCAGAGAGCAGCTGCATCCTGGTCTGCATCAAGAGAAGTGTGGCCAGCAGGGCCGGGGAAGTGATTCTGCCCCTGGACTCTGCTCTGGTGAGACCCCACCTGGAGTGCTGTGTACAGCTCTGGTGCCCTCAGCACAAGAAATATATGGTCCAGAGAAGGGCCACCAAGATGATTAAAGGGCTGGAGCACCTCTGCTGTGAAGACAGGCTGAAAGACTTGGGGCTCTTCAGCCTGGAGAAGAGAAGGCTCCGAGGAGACCTTATAGCAGCCTTCCAGTACCTGAAGAAAGCCTACTGGAAAGGTGGGGAGGGGCTTTTCATCAGAGAAGGTAGTGATAGGACAAGGGGTAATGGTTTTAAACTGAGAAAGGGGAGATTTAGGTTAGATATTAGGAAGAAATTCTTCACTGTAAAGGTGATGAGGAATTGGAATGGGTTGTCCAGGGAGGCTGTTGATGCCCCATCCCTGGAGGTTTTTAAGGCCAGGTTGGATGAGGTTTTGTGCAACCTGATCTAGTGGTAGGGTTCCCTGCTCATGGCAAGGGGGTTGTAACTTGATGATCTTTAAGGTCCTTTCCAACCTTAATGACTCTATGATTCTGTTCCTTTATGTTCTGCCAGCTGTATGACACCTCAAGTTAATGCAATCTTCCTCCAACATCATTAATGTTTTGGCCCATTTTGGACAGAGTTGCCAGAATGAACATCGGAAAGCTAAGTGGAAAATCAGACATATCAGAGAAAAGGTTCTTCTTTTCTTTTCTTTTCTTTTCTTTTCTTTTCTTTTCTTTTCTTTTCTTTTCTTTTCTTTTCTTTTCTTTTCTTTTCTTTTCTTTTCTTTTCTTTTCTTTTCTTTTCTTTTCTTTTCTTTTCTTTTCTTTTCTTTTCTTTTCTTTTCTTTTCTTTTCTTTTCTTTTCTTTTTTTCTTTTTCCTTTTCTTTTCTTTTCTTTTTCCTTTTCTTTCTTCTCTTCTCTTCTCTTCTCTTCTCTTCTCTTCTCTTCTCTTCTCTTCTCTTCTCTTCTCTTCTCTTCTCTTCTCTTCTCTTCTCTTCTCTTCTCTTTTCTTTTCTTTTCTTTCCTTTTCTTTCCTTTTCTTTCCTTTTCTTTTCTTTTCTTTTCTGATATTATATAAGAAGTACATGACAGGTGAGCTTGTAACATTGGAGATTAAGCCATCAAAAAACCCTTACACTATGTGATTTTGACCAAAAAGATCAGGCCAGGTATCTAAGAACAACCTAATGGATAAGAAACAGGGAAATAAATCCTTATACATTCATGTATACACATGTGGATGCATAGCAGAAAGAAATACATACAGAGGGGAAAAAAGGGATACATTTATTATGTCTGACAGTCATGTAATTATGGATGCTCAAAAAAGCAAGCTGAGATATTAGTCAAATATGGACATTGAACAGGACACCAATCTGACCTAGACCTGGTACAAACTGAAACTATTTTAGCTAGTAGTAATGCTCAGCAGATGGAGTTGGGGCAAGTGCTGTGTGCATGTGTGCACGTGCATGTGTGTGTGTAACACACTCAAGAAGTTCCAGATTGGTGTTAAACTGCAAGCAAGTTATTTATAACTTAGAAAATACTTCGAATAACGTCAACAATAAGCCCACGGGATTATCCATCCAGGCGCAATCCTTGGGGCATTACAAACATCTTTGCATAAAGCAAGACCAGCTGGCAGAAAGGAAGAATAATTTTCTCTAATATTTGAACTTACTAGCCATAAAGAAAGCCTGGCTAGAAACGTGAGGCATGACTGCATACAATAGAAGGCAGAGGTCAAATAAATGCTTGTATCCTGAATTCCATAGGAAACACTGGTCCAGAAGACACCACTCACAAACTTCAGGAACAATGTTGATTAAAATGAAAACAAAAAATTCAAACACAGAAGCAGCAACAGAGAAAGTCAATGTATTCTGAGCTAGCTGCTACCAATGAAGTTAGTACATTGCCCCCTATCAGCTGGAAATTCAGTTTTCCCTCAGCAGAGATGACTACACACACTTTCCCAGTCTACTGCAATTGAAAGTTCAGTTACCTCCAGAAAGCGAGTTGCAATCCCAGACAAATTATATATTCATTACATAACCCAGATAATTTTAAAAGCAGCATTTTAAATTTTTTGAAGCACAGCCTTATTGAAATCTTTGTCTCAAGACATCTTTAGGATCTCTAGAAGGTCTAGGGGGTTACTTAAAAATATAGATATTAGAGACCATGAGAATATGGTAGATATTCCACAATGTCTGTCCTAAGGCTACAAACCACCAGGCTCTTTCATCTGGTAAAAAAACAAATAAATGAGCTGTTAAACTCAGACCTGACTGAGATAAAAAGTAAGAGTTAATACTCAAACCCTCCAAATGTCAGTGTGTTCAATGACGTTAAGATGACTGCATTTTGAGCACTGTACATTTATATACTAAAGCACACACCTAAAACCAGAGGAAATGGCAAGGAAAAGAGAGAGGGAGAAATAACCTAAGGGCCAAAAAAAGAATAGCTTAGGCTGAGGATCTCGAAAGACACAGTGGCAAGATACAGGTACACAGAGCTGAAGGAGCTCTTCAAAGTCAGTGTGAGAAAACCACTTTCTTCCCACTCAAGATAGTGTTGCCCACAAGTCGATGATGCATTTTCTCACATGCATAGACCAGACCCTGGCAAACTGAATTAGATGTAGGGGGTGTGGGGCGGGGGTATGTGTGGCAGACTGACAGCCTAAATACACCAGTTGACTAGCAGTAGTTGTCTCACCTGCCACTTGCATTATCCTCCACCTAAGAGGTACTTCACATGAAAGCAAATGAGGTGCCAGCTGACTTTAGCAGTGCAGAGGTCATTGTTGATGAAAGACTAGTGAGGAGGAATTCAAAGGAGCAGCTTGACAGAAGAGCAATGGCGTGACAGGAGGGAAAGAATCTGAGCATGTTGCCTGCATCTATTCCTGAAAAACAGTACAGAGGGAGGTGAAGAGGCTTGGCTATTTTGCATATAACCTAAGAAAAGAGGACCCAGCAAAGGAGGACTGAATAAATCAAAAGTAGGTTTTGCAAAAGAGGTGACAGCAGCAATGTGCTTTCTGCTGAGCTTTGTCCTACCATTTGGTGGGGTCGTGCGGTCCCAGGGAGGCAGCCCCACAGATGTGGTCCTGGATGGCATCTTGTGTGCTGGCATAAAAAGAGTCATCAAGCCTACAACCAAACCTCATGAGAAGAAAAATCACATTGTTGTAGGAAGGGAAACTGCTGCTCAAACACACATAATTTCTTAAAAACAGGGCAGACTGATAGGTGAGCACTCAGGCACACTTTAGAGTAAAGTAAAATTTAGGTCTGCTTGAAAGTTTTCTGTTGCTTTTATTTAATGACAGAGAACAGGGATTTCAGCTAGTTTATATATTCATGAAAAGGGTTGATTTCTGTCAAAAAGCTTCATATTTTTAGCAAGGAGATTAGAAGAAGATGAAATTTTTCATGTGACTAAAAAGACTGCAAACACTTCTTGATTGCTCTCAATGTTGTCTCAGTGTAAAGAGCTGCCAAAATTTTCTCTATCACCTCCATGATTGAGTACAGAAATGAACCACAAGCCAGTGAAATCTATTTTAAACAAAGCCTTGTAGTCAGCATTGCCAAAATCCATCTTTATCATTAAAATAATAAACAGCATTGACAAAATATGCAAAAATAGTAAAGATCTCTCTGTTATGGCTCAGTTCAGAGAAAATATGTGTCAAAATACCTGAGTGACCTTTTGAAAATACTTTATACTAAAAAAATATGAAGCATGAAATTGAAATAATATCCTGCTCCTTAGTTAGTATGTGTAGGGATAAGAACCAAACTACTTGTTTTGAGGTCTGGAAAAGAATGCAGGCAATAAATACCAGCTTCCATTATTTCTCCTCAAACACGCAGGATAATATTTCAGCCTTCAAATCTCAAGACACCTTCGATTGTTGCTAAGAGCGAAATCTAATCTAAAGACTGGGGATATGGATGAAAGTGGGATACAATTTCTGTCTTATTCTGAGGTCTACACCAAGGATAGCCTTTACTTGGTCTGGAAGAACAGCTTACAGATCCAGGACTTCAATACTTTCCTTGTTGCTCACTTATATGCCTTGCTTGCAGGAAACTAGGTTCCTGCTGCCAATTAGGTTTATCATCATCACTCATCCACAGAATTTTACTGATCAGAGAGTTTTGTTCCTCTGTGTGCGTGACCACCCCAAGCTGGTGTTTAACCTCATCTCTGTCAGTTCTTGGTGTGTGGTAGAAGAACACACACACCTCTAGGGACATGGGGGGGCAGGAAACCGAGGAGTAAATGGGTAAGCAGAGATGATGCTTCTCTGCTTCACTGTGCTTTATGTCATGCTTCACCCTGTGAGACTTGTATGTCAAGTTTTGTTGTTGTTGTTGTTTTTTTGTGTTTTCTTTTGTTGTTGTTCAGGTTTTTTGTTTTTGTTGTGTTAACCTCATCTCTGTCAGTTCTTGGTGTGTGGTAGAAGAACACACACACCTCTAGGGACATGGGGGGGCAGGAAACCGAGGAGTAAATGGGTAAGCAGAGATGATGCTTCTCTGCTTCACTGTGCTTTATGTCATGCTTCACCCTGTGAGACTTGTATGTCAAGTTTTGTTGTTGTTGTTGTTTTTTTGTGTTTTCTTTTGTTGTTGTTCAGGTTTTTTGTTGTTGTTGTGTTTGTTTTTTTTTCTTGAATAACACCTTTAGTTTCCCAAGGGGTATCCAAAAATACCAGGATTTGGGATGAAAAATCTAGTCCTGAAATGAAAAAATATGTTCACTGTTTTGTTTCTTGATTGCAAAGTAGTCAAATTTAACTGCTGCTGCCATACAAGATTGCTGTTGTACTGCCTAGCTCAGGTTTCTGTCCTACAATGATATTTATTGATGGGTCAGAAGCAGCAGGCTGCTGTAGGAAGACACTGCATTAAGTATGGCTGAAAGTAGACTCTTGAGCCTTGGAGTCTGGTTCCTTTGAACTTCACTCCTGGAATCTCTTCAGATTTCAGACTTCATTTTCCAAGTAGAAACATCCAACATTTTAACTCAAGACTGCATTTCCTCCTTTGTTGAAAAAAAGGAGTGTGATTAGAAGGAGGGAAAGCTTCATACTACATTATTTTGAGTCACAGTGGAATAATGCTTCCTAGCAGATTTTGCTCATTGGGCCTCCCAAACAGCTCCGTCACCAGGGTAAGGAGGCCCCATGCAAAGGGGAAATAAGATGTAAATATTCTCGGACACATGAAGTAATTCTTTCATTATGCTCAGCATGTCTCATAAGTGCTCTTTGTAAAAGACAAACATCGGTTTCTATGTAGATAGATATCTATGTAGACACCCAGGCCTCCCAGACAACGTGCATGAGGTATTTGCTGTCTGAAATGTGTAGGCTTCTTTCAGTTATTTGTCTTGTTCGAAACAGATTTTCCTAAAGGTTTTTGGTTGGTTAACAGTTGGGATTTTTTTAAATTGCTTGCCCTTGTGTTTAGATTTGCAAACTCTTCCTCAGGCCTGGCTAAGCTGGTTTGTGTTATATTTCTATTGAGTATCAACATATATAAAATTATTCAGATACAGAAGACTTCAGAGAGAGTCAGATGGCTGTGACAATTTACAGGAAAGGGAGTTCTCAGATGATAGCCAATTCCTTAAAATACTAGAAAAATGCAAGAGAAGAAGGAACGTTACAGTAACTCGAAGTGTAGGTCTTGAACTTGCTGGGGGAAAGATTAAGTAAACCAAAACCCTGATAAGAACAGAGTTCTGTAGATTCGTTTTGACCTCTCTTCAGCTTTTGCTGCATGGCAGCATTCCTTGCAAAGAGTAAGATTCACACGAAAAGTACATTTTATTACTTTTCTCTTTGTAAAGATCCAGCCACTGCCCTGTCCCCACAAAATGATATGAAAAGGAATCTGGCTCTGGGGCTTTTCAAACACAATGGATCCATTTAGCTGATAGAGTACCATGTGCAGACTCCAGTCCCTCAATTTCTGTCTCTGTTTCCAGTTATTACATTAAAGTGACAAGGTCTGTTAAGGTGATGATGCTGAGCTCAGTAGTTTGGGATGGTGAAGTACCAAGTACAATCCCTATTTTTCTTCTAAGTGGCCATCTGAAATTTTGAGATACTCGTGCCTTCATATACTGTGGGCTTGCCATCTAGAATATTAACTTGTTTTGGCAAGAAAAAGTCACACTTTTTTTCCAGGTTTAGGAGGTGTATTTTCCTATGCCACAGGTGGAAGCTGAGATCCACCTTAATGGGTCTGGTGCCTTTTGCCAATCTCACATTCTGCTGTTACACTGCCTCTTAGGTTTGTGTTTCCATTGCAGCCACTGACACAAGCCTATGGCCCAGCCTAGAGAACCAGGGAAAAACAGCCCTTGAAAATCTGGGCTTGGATTCTTCCTGCAGACTGTCCAGCTGTTCCTATTTGGCTTTCCATACTCTATGTTGTTTCTGTGTACTTTTCATTTATGGGTTTACATTTGCTTCTGTTTTTCTCCGATTGGCAGCAGATACCTGGGTCTGTTCACTGACATTTGAATGAGACAATCCCTTCTATCTAGGATAATTGCCATCACTGAATGCGCTGCCTGGGTAGTTTCCTTTGCTTCAGCTATGTAACAGTTAGTCAATGTATTTTGCTCTGGCTGCCTCTTTTCTGGAAGCTTGCTTCAGACTTCATTGAGTTTATTGCCTACACTGTGTCAAACTACAGTTCATTATTGTAGTAATTTTATTAAAATAGTCCCTAAGTGCACCAGATTCTGAACGCTTGACTGCAGTGTTCCACTGAGATCTACTTTATTTTTATATTGGTCAAAGCCAACAGTAAAGCTGCCATTAGCAGCCAAGCTAACGCCTTTGTGAAGTGCTGCCATTCTTTCCCAGTGCCTAGCATTTAGTTGTTGGCTCTTGAATCTTGACACTGGGTAGATACTGCTTTTGCATACCAGGGGTAAAACGCACTTCTAGTGCAGAGGAAGCAGCATTAAAACTAGATGAAATCCAGTTCTATATTTAGAGCTTCATGCATTCTTTATAAGTTTTGTGTTATCTTTTCTGATCTGAAAAGGAAAGCAATGCATTTGGCCTTTATACCATATATTAAACTCTGGAGTGTTAAATAGAAAGGGGAAATGTGTATGAGTCGATAAAGTGATCTTCAGTGTGTAAAATATGTTGCTCACATTCTTCAGATCTATAGTAGACATACTGTCTTGTTTATGCATGGTGCAACAATTCAGAAGTTTGTTTATTCTAATACCAAGCTTGTAGGGATATTATAATGAAATGCAAATTCCTGAGAAATTTACAACAAAGTGGGAGAAAGTCAAAGAGGAACTGGGAACACCATTTGTGATTAGTAAGATGTGACAATTCACAGTGCTTTTTTGATTCTAAGCCAGTGTTGTGAAGTAGAAGCAAAATATAGACATTTTAGAATTTGTCTTCTGTTGATGTTTTATTGTTTCATACAGCCTTAGCAATAACACTGTGGAACATTTTAGAGTTTGTCATGCCTTTATGTCGAGCCTTTCCAGGGAAAGTGGGAAAACATGTGTACAGCAGTGTTGCAGTGTTTATCTTGTGTGTGAATGACTGTTCTTGAAGTATAGGCACACTGAGAATCTCGTTTTAGTGCAAGTGAAGCTCTTTAGATAATCATGTCTGGATATTTTTAATAGCTCTTGGTAATATCTTCTGTTCCACTCCAAGTACCTTTGAAAACTCTCCAAGTGCTTCAGGAAAATGCTTTGGAGCAGAACTATATGTGTAACAACTCTGGGTGTTACCAAGAAAATATTTAGTTAATAAAAGAAGTTCAAACCTCAGACTTCTACAATGAAGACCCACTGGTTTCATTACAAAACTTATATGGAGGACTCAAAATATGCAGCCTCCTTACCAAACTCACTGTACAGGAATTCATTTTGTTAGCTTTTTCAGATTAAGTATGACAGCTTAAGTGTTGAGTGTGGCTGGTGAGCTGAGTGTGATGAAACAAAATCGTGACTTCAATCATATTAACACCATCCAAGTGAATAAACTGGCCAAATCTGGAGTTTGAGGCCCTGCCTCAAGCAAACAGAATCAAACTATTAATGTAAGCAAAAAAATTAAATTTGTTTAATAGGTCACCATAGAGATTAATCAAAAAGCAGAATCTTATAAGCATAATTTTGCTTCCATACCTTCTAAAAAAATTACAGTCATAATAATAGCTTCCTTTCCCAGAGACTGATTTTATAGCAGCTCTACATAATTACACACATCTGGTGATAACTTAAAAAACTGCAGTTATAAAAAGGAGCTAAAATAAAGACTACAGATTCCTTGTGTTATAACAGACCAGATTTTGGAGCCCCATCCATTGTGACACACTTTAAAGGACAAACACTGCTGCAAATTTGGAAAGACTCAACTATAAACTTCTTTATAACATTGTTATTATTAACATCTGTGTTACGGAGAACTTAATTTCCCCGATGGTTGAAAAGCAGCATGAAAGATTTTGCTGCACACCTCTAATTAAGTTCAACCCAATTACAAGCAGTGTTGTATGGTAAGAAATTTGACATCACTGTGTCCTTGACTGGACTGATAGTTCATCATCGCAAATGAACTTCTAAAGTAGTTATCAAAAGCACCCCCCAAACACACAAAGACACATAGATTTATATTTGTATAAAGAGCAGTGATATCCATTGCAAAAATATGTTAAATAGACATTTTTCATCATACAGTTCAGAAATCTGTCACATGCTCTTGGCTGCCTCATCAAACCCTGACCACTAATCCATCATCTCTGCTCAACTCAAACATCCCAGATATCTTGGTAGTGTCATACTGCTGTCATGTTTTAAGCAATCCAGCAGAGAAGAGATTTATTTTTTTCCCAAAACAGACATTCTTTCCTCCCTCCAAAATTTCAGGGATGGTGCTCAGGCAAGACAATATCAGATACTGGATTACTAGCAGAATTAGCTTTTGATACTTCTCAAGCCAGCACACAGAGAAATGGGGACCTCGGGAGCTGTGTGCTTTCACTCTATCAAGAGGGTTTGGAAGCGCTTGTGTTTATTCCCAGTTATTTGTCTTGCCATTACACTCTTATCTGAATGCCTCACAATCTTTTGGGTCCTCAGGGCAACCCTGTGTGACAAAAGACTATTGTGCACTGTTACAGGTTGGGCAACTGGAGCCAAATTTTGCATAGGCTTTTAGTACATTGTATGCTAGGGCAGAGGCAGATGGGGAGAGATGGAAAGAAGAAAATGTTTTCAATATTAAGTGTTTAAACAGGTCAAGTGCAATCCTAGGCCTGACCGTATTATATCATGAAACTGTAGGGCTCCCAGTAGTGGATGCTGCTTAATCTAAATGCCTGGCAGTGAGAGGAAAAACATTAGCACAGGGTCCCAAGGACACCATCACTAACTTGCCCATGTATTCAAGGCTATGGGCTTGAACATTTTCCATCCTGTGTTGGAATGATGGGTCCCTGAAGAGACAGCAACATCAGTGCACTTCTCCTGGAGCTCCTCCTCTCTTGGCTCACCAAGGTGTGTTATACGTATCTTGTGCTTCTCAGCTGTAGGAATTGTATGTGTAGGAATTATAAGAGTTACTATCTATCTTATGGCTTATTAGTCAGTTAGCTTGCCCAGAAGATTTGGGGAGCGGGAAAGAAAGGGAATCTGTATGTCTTTGGGGCTGTCCCTGAACTAGATTTGTGGTGTCAAGCCTTCTAAGTTGAAACAGATCAACTAGGCAAAATGTCTGACTTCACATGGACACATATGCTTATTATATGTGCAGAACATAAAATGACCTTGTGCATGTACCTCTGTGTTTGCATGTCTGGGGAATCTGGCATGTGGAAAGATCTGTATAAAAATTCAGCCTTTGCATTTTACCTTACAAGTGATAAACCCATTTCCAAGTTAGGACAAAACCCTTCTGCCAAACAGTCAAGCCCTGCTTCACTGAGGTCACGGTGGTGGGGTACTAGAACAGAAAATACTTAAAACCACATTCTAAAAATGTTGTTAGACTATTTTTTTTAAAGTACTTCCCTGAAAACACAGGCACCTTACTAGCATCAGTCCTATTACAGGACCCAGAGGGAAGGGAAATGATAAGTAATAACCTTAGAAATAGCCCCAGGATGTGCCGTGTGTGTCTCTGAGCCAGGAAAACCCCAAAGGGCATAAGTCTGGAATATAGTAACTGGCTCATTCCCAGGCAGAGAGCTGCAGTTTCAATGAAAGCCTGACAGACATACTGCAATGCATATACCCTAAAAGCAGCACCAGTGGCACTTAGCCTTCTGATCTGATTCTCAGAAATCATTTGATTTCAGAAGAACAAAAATAACCAAATTTTTGGGGATAAGTCCAAAGTATCACTGAGACTCTGGTTTCACACCTCATTGGGATGATTTATGTGTAATTACCATTCAATATAATGATCTACACCTTGATTCTTGCAGTGACCTTAAGAGCCACGTAAGTTCACAGAATGAGTAATCGTGGGCAAAGCATTGGGCTTGCAGAGTCCACGAGATCCCAAGTGTTCATAAATTTTTTTTGTGGGATGTAGCCCCAGGAATATTGTTCATCTGTACTGACTCCTGTGACTTCCATTATGAAAGAGAATACTGTCTAGTGAATGTTTTCTGTGATGCTACCAGACAGGGCAAAACATACTTGTCTGTCTATACACATGCTTTCAACTCTAGTCAACAAATCAATACTGGAGGAATTTTCCTCCTCCATTTTCATTCTTAACTTTCCTGGCTGCAGTTTGAACTAGCATGGACAAGAGAGAAGGATTCACTTAGCACCTAAGTTTTGGAATCAGCTCTTGTAAATCAGCAGCAGCTGACAACTTCTAATGAGAATGATCTTTCTCTGCAAACATCCAAGTTTCTTCTGGGTTCTGCCATTGCCAACATACTGCTATAGAAACATTCTCAGGGACAAAAATATATTAAAAAATTGTAGCAGAAAGGGAAATAGTATTGGCTGTAAACCTGTCAACCCAAATCAGATGCTAGCATCATTTTTTGCTTCCAATTTAGTAGAAATAAGCTAAGGATTTGAAAATGTGATTTTTCATCAAACATGATCCTACTTTTCACTCCCACAGGTAAAAAGTGACATTATATTAGTGCTTCCATTCTTTTGAGTTTCTAAAGTGAAAGAAAATTTCTTGTTTTTAATAGGGTGGAAATGTAACAGCATGACAGTCTTTTGCACCTGAAGTTTCCTTTTTCTCTCACTCCTCTCACCACATCCCATCCAAATTCAAAAAGACCTCACAGAATTCACAAAGTACATGAGAGTACATGAGTACATTTTTTGTATGGTCAAATTGGGTTTTTTTGTGGGCACTAACAATTCTTCTTGCTGTTAAGCTTTCAACATACAAAATCAAGACGTAGTCTATATATGTTTGATATTTATTTTTTTATGATTATTATAGATGGAAGAACAAAATAGAAAACTCCATCAAGGGCAAGGAGAGAAGTTGGCTGTATAGATATACGCCTCTTGTTTCTTCACCCTCAGTCTTGGGCCTTCCTTTAGCACTGCAGATCTGGAAGCACACAAAATTACTTACCAAATAGCCTGCGATCTTTGGAATTCTCCTTAGGTAGTGATTATGGGAAATAACAAGACAACTTGAGAGTGAAATTCAACTCACTTTTCTTTTTGTTCAATGCAAGCTACAAGTACTTCAGGTCTCAGAGAATAGCCTAAAACTATGGCACAGGTGTGCTCTCCTCTTGGCTGGAGACAGGAGGCAGAATAAAAACATAATTTAAGAAGTCTTGTGATCTTCAACCTAATGTCTTGCTTGACTTTCCTGGAAGCTGATAAGCCAAAAAGATTTCACATATGATTTTGGAGTGCTTGGTTTTGGCAGTCCTGAGCAGACAGGTAGACAGACATCTGATATTTAAAAAACATTATACACAAGATACAGCCACAACTATGTACACACTGCATAGAGAGGGAAGCTGGCTGGAGGCCCTGTGTTCTCTCTATAAATTGCCAAAGGGAATGAAATTCTGAGTAAATGCTCAGACTTTTTGATTGAATCAATCCATTGCCACTACCCAATGCATCTTACGTTTGCTTTTATTGCAGCACATTACCCAGCAGTAGCTGATACCATAAATGATCTATACAATCTTCTAGAAGTCTGGGTGATATAATGACAGGCTGGTCTCATTATCTTCAAATTTCCCTACTTTTTTTACTTCAGTCAGGCCTTTAACAACTTTTTAAATGTCGGTGTGTGTGTGTGTTTGGTTTTGTTTTGTTTGTTGTTTTTTTTTAATATATTTATTGTATGAGAGGATAAAGGAATTAATTCTGGAGATGTTTAAATCATAGTAAATGAGGTAAGTGTCAAGTAAAGCTGAAGCGAATGCCTTATAAAAATGAAATTTCTGACAGGAGACCTACCTGTAATGAAAGAAATAGCAATGGGTAGACAGCAAGATTCCTATGTACTTTTACCCTTCTGTGTCCTTTTCTCTATTTATCAGTTTGCCTGGTGTGGAATAGGCCATTGCTTAATTTAGTGATGCAGTTTAGTAGCCCTGCTGTCAGGACCTGTGGACATGGTCATAAATTAAAAACTGCATTTGGGGAATTAGTGCAACAGGCCACTAGGTAGCTTCAGGCTCTTCAGGCAACAGAAAATAAACCCCAACAAAACAACACAAAACCCAACGACTGAGAAACCAAGTCATACTCAGTCTTTTCCCCCTTTCAAATAAACACACAGATGTTCTTAATACTGTCCCAGTAAGATTGTCACATTTCTTCAATGCAGTAAACAACCAATCATCAATCCTATATATATGGCACACGAGATAGCATATACAGACACTCAGAGTTACTCAAGTCCTTGCTTCTCTGGAGGTCTCTGGAGTTGCACAAACAGCCTGGCCACTTCCCTCATCCCCAAAATGTCAGTGAAAAATGTTTCATAAAGTCATAAGCTTATTTATGTTGGAGGCAGACAGTCTTCCTGGCCTAAAGCCCATCACAAAAATAAAGAAGAGACGCTGTATAAAATTTCTGGCCATAAAATATACACACATACATGCACATGCACTTTTGGAAGAAGCAGTTAGATCTTTCAGCCTGTCTTTATCAGTCCAGTAGTTCTGAAGAAAACCAGGCAAGACTGTTAAACATTAACAGCTGAAAGACAAACATCAAGAGCTTGTGTAGCAGTTGTGCTGTGTATTTTGTAGATATACTGGGAAAATAAAACAAAACCAGAACTGCAATAGGCATATATGAACGTGTATATGCATGCATGACTGTGTGTATCTCCAAGACCTTTGTATTCTCACATTCGCCTGTGACTTAAGTAGTGGTGCAACTGAAGACTACAGCACAGGCACTAACTAAAACTAATCCCAGAGCCAGGTTGCTCACCACATCACTTTCCCACTGGTGGTGCCCTGAATCTGCATATGGATCAGATGCCCACAGCCTGGCCTTTCCTGGAGGCACTTCCTGGGTGTCCATCCAGTCATGATGCTAGATGTATTCCACTCCTTATTCTCAGCAGTTAAGTTTTTCATCAAACCAACTGTGAATTCTTCACTCTCCTATTAAGGTAGGCTTGGTTTTGCCAAGAGGATTTTGAGCAGCACTGTGCCATGGCTGCCTATTTGGGGAGCAGCGCTGAGCTCAATTTAGATGTGGCTCTGCACATAGATTATTCCTTTTGCTGAAGTTCAGGGTGTGGTCCTTCTAACCTCCAGGAGGCAAGTGGGGTGGTGGTGGAACTCTCAGCCTTAGACAGGTAAAATGCGAATAAGCCAAGTTGCAGAGCTGAGACCCATCATGAGCCCAAGATGTGACACAAGGCCTGGTGAAGGTTTTCTCAACCTACTGTGCTGCTTGGAGCAGTTCTCTCCAGGCTGAAGTTTTCCAGAAGAGGACAGGTCTCAGCTCCCCTGAATCCCTTTCCCACTTAATTGTGCTGTGGTCTGTATTTTATTACTCTTGGCTAGTTGAACTCAGGATCATTTGCAACTTGCTACCTAGCGATAATGCAAGGGAGAAAAACAGGAGGCTTTTATAGGATGATCGTCAAGTAGGATCGGGTATGAAAAAAAAATGGTTAAAGTCCTCTTTGCAAAGAATGGCAATTCGGCCTTTATTTTGCAAAGATTCATGTCCACACAGCCCCTCTTGTGGGGGCAGCTGACACTTCTGGTATGACAAAGTTTCCAGCTTTACAGAAGTTGAAGGTTAGCCATTGATGTGGCCCTGCAGCAAAGGCTGCTAACAGTATCCTGTGCTGTGTTAGGCAAAGAATTGCCTGAAGTTGATGGAGGTGTTCCTTCCCCTCTACTCAGCACTGGTGAACACCCCTGCGGTGCTGTGTCCAGCTCTGGGCTTCCCCATACAAGAGAAAGATGGATGTACTGGGGAGAGTCCAGCAAAAGTCTATGAAGACGATTCAGGGACTGGAGCGTCTCCCCTGTGAGAAAAGGCTGAGGGAGCTGGGACTATTCAGCTTGGAGAAGAGAGGGCTCTGGGGGGATCTCATGGGTGTGTACAAATGCCTGAAGGCAGGGTGCAAGGAGGACAGAGGCAGGCTGTTTTCAGTGGTGCCCAGTGACAAAACCAGAACACAAATTGAAACACGGGAGGTTCCCTCTGAACATCAGGAAACACATTTTTTCCTGTGAGAGTGACTGAGCACTAGCACAGGTTGTCCAGAGAGGTGGTGGAGTCTCCATCCATGGAAATATTTAGAACCTGTCTGAATGCAGCCTTGAGCAACCACGTCTAGGTGGTCCTGCTTGTATAGGATGGTTGGACCAGATGACACCCTAGAGTCCCTTCCAACCTCAACTATTGTGTGGTTTGATGATTTTATGAAATATTTGGTTTTCCAATAGTGTGCTTTTTCTTCAGCCATACAACTTTCAATCCCACTTAGAGTAAAACAAGAGGAAAACAAAATTAAGTATGAAGATATCAAAGGGATTTTAATATTTGAACCTGTTTCTTCCCTTTTCCATTTATTATTTTTTTTTTTTTCACGAAGGAGACCTGGTCAAAAAAGAGTGGCTGAACATAATCCACTAATCCACTAAAGCTCAGCATCTTTCACTCAACCTTCAAAACCATGACCAAATAACAAGTTTGTCCTCCTGCTCCCATGCAAGCAGCCCCTGCCTCTCCGCTCCTGCAGTCTTCAAGTGAAACAACATTGATGTGTAGTGCACTTCAATTCTAATTTTGTCTCAAATCCACTCCTTCGTTCTTCATCCCCACCACCCTTTCCCTGATTGTCCCTGGGAGGCACTGTGAAGTACCTGTGCCTGAAAGCAAGTAATTTAACCACTAGATTCCGGCTGTCATTAGCAAAGACTTAGATGATGAAAAACTTTGACCAAATCTGAACATTTTGTAAATTCTAGCCTGCAAGAGAAATAATCCATCAGTCAGTATTTTCCTGCACACTGCCTTTCTCTTTCACGCAGCTAGATGCTGCTGCTATTAGCACACTGACCAGAAGTAACTCCTTGTACACACATTGAACTTTAAAGGCTGTTTTACCTGCTCAGAGTAAAAAAAAAAAAAAAGAAAAAAAAAAAAAAGGAAAAAAAAAAAAAAAAAAGGAAAAAAAAAAAAAAAAAAGGAAAAAAAAAAAAAAAAAAGGAAAAAAAAAAAAAAAAAAGGAAAAAAAAAAAAGAGGAAAAAAAGAGGAAATGTTTATTTTAAGAGTTAGCCCTTGGCTTCTGTAGTGGGAATAATCATTACTCAGCAACAAGGTATCTGCTCTGCTCTCCCCTGCAAAGCAGGCAGTGGCAATGAAGTAGCTGCAATGGGATGATTTGGACTAGCATCACCAAAAAAGTCTGTCAGCCAAATGGAATTGTGGCAGCAGCACAATAGGCAGAATGCTAAAGAACATTTACAGAAACTAAATAAAGTGGCTGGGTCCAAAGGTGATGTGGAAGACAGCATTTGGCAATTGCTCTTTTTAAGAACGTATACTTTTAATGGTATTTTTGTATCATGCAGATATTGCAAATATGAACCACTCACCAGTGACCACTTATCCTGCAACGATTCTGACACTACCTGGATCTTACTTTCTCACATAAAAGGAATATATCACAGGAAAAAAAAATAAAATAGGACTGTTTCCCACATGGTCAGATTTTAGCAGAAATTAAAATCTTAAATATTTCCCATTTATTGCTTTGTTGTTAACCAGCAACGTTAGAGAGCCTGGAAAGATTCCAGTTAGCAGCTAGTGTACAGAAGAGTCACTGCATCTTGTTGTTTTAAAAGACAGATTTCTTCAGTTAGGTGGGGATTGTCTTCAGGAGGAGAGGAAACCATTGTATCCTATCTTTAATAAATATCACTTAAAAGTCAGACTGGGGCTTTATTGTAGAAGGCCCAGTGCAGACAGGTAGTCTATGACCAGTCACAGGCTTTGCAGTTTTAGTCTGAACATTTTTTTTCTGAAAATCGTAGCTGCTGCATAGAGATTACTGCCTGAAAATCTCACTTCATTTTTAAAGTAGTGTGTTTCTCGCCCACAGTGCCTGGAAATGAAAGTCCTAAATGCTCCAGCACCAGAACACATATAAAAAGACCGTAAAATGAAATTGTCTGCTTTCATGTTGTTAAGTCAATCCTGTGATTGATTGGGGAGACTGTGAGGAAGGGCAGGTGTTATTCAGGGTTTCTGAATGCTAGAGCTGGGCAGTACTGCAGCTCATTGTTCCTCCTCTCCATTCCAAATTTTAGTGATTTTAAACAGGCACCATCTTAATCAGACCATCTGCAGCCAGAGTATACATCAGTAAAAAGTCTTTCTCCTAGATCAGCATCAGTAGGCTGCTGCATCATGACATGAGAGAACACTGAACCAAGGATCTTCAGGGCTATTTCACATGCTGAAAAATGCAATTCATATACCATCATATCGGTGCGTACCCACCATTGGTATTTGCGGGAGCTAGGTCTTTAATGTCTATCCTATTTAACTTCAGCTTGTGCTACAGCTTTGGGTTGCCATTCACCCCGAAGGCGCAAGAGATTTAGGCAAAATCTTTGCAGTTCACCACGTGAAGAAGGCGCAAGAGATTTAGGCAAAATCTTTGCCTAAAGATATAAGTCCATGTTTCTAGCATAATCAAGGTGCAAATTATCTTGCAGTCACTCATAGGCACCTGCATTTCAGCAGCCTGGGCTTTTTGAGTGTACAAACCAGCCTGATACCACCAAATTTTTGCATGGGTGAAAAGTTTTTGCTGCTCATTCTCTACATTATTGTTAACACAGCAGTTCTCAGGCGTAACAAGAGACTCTTACTTTTTTTACTGCTCTGAAAAGATTCTGTATAGGTGTCTGATGGACCTCTTGCTTCAGTATTCAGGCCCCACAGTTAAGAGAGAGTAAAGTTCCATATATTTTGCTTTCTGACAGGCTTCTTTGGCCACTGCTCAGAAACATGTCAGTTATAGCCAGGCACCTTGCCAGTATAGCCTTCAGGTCAGCTGGTATGGATGCTCCATGGCTGTCAGAGCTGGGGGAGGCAGAAATGTTATTTTTCACACAAATCCCTGTGTGGGGCTTATCTTGGAGTTAAACTTCGCTATCTGAGAGACAAGGTTAATCCAGTAAATTGGGCTTGAAAAGACAAGGTTTAGGTAAATGAAAGGACAAAGGAAGCTACTGCTAGCAAATGGAACAAAAGGGAGAGCAAACTCATGTTGTATTCCTTTGGATTTTATGGGTAATTTTTTCTGAAATGAAATAAATTTTTGCAAGCCTTTAATGTTTTCCATTGAAAAAAAATCTGAATTTTGGTTTACATTTCTAATAAGACCACATTTGGGGGAATTTGCTCTGTTTTTGTGATCGTCCATTGATTTCTGAGCTTTTCAGGTTTTGTTTGTGTATTTGTTGGCTGGTTTGTTGTTTTTTTGTTTTTTGTTGTTTTTTTCTCCTCTTTATATTCTTCTGCTGTATTTCTATGATTTTTCACTCTTTTTTAAAATCTTCCCTCATTTCCTCCTGGGCTGGAAAGCAATTGCTGCCCATCAATGTCATCAGCCAGTTTCTTGAACACTGACCTCAGACTGACTTTAAGGACTCGTTAGTACTGGCCTGAGCATTGTGTCCATAAGAACGGTTCCATGATATTAGTTTCCTCTGAGGAGCCACCTGCAATCCCCTCCAGTGGTGCACTGAAAGAGCCAAGAGCTTTCTTCTGGAAGCAGCTCAGCTTTCGTGGGACCAGGACACTGCAAATAACATGGAGTAACCATGGAGCTGAAGGTGGTAACTTTTCTGTTTGCACATCAGAACAAAAATTGGGAACAGTCAGCATCTGCTGAGAGAAAGATGGACTGTTGCATTCATGTCCATTTGTTCTAAGTTTCTGTTTGTTCTCCACTCTTTCATTACCTGTGTTCTTCCTTATTGTCTTTCCGATCAACACACAAGTTTTTTTTTACATTTTTATTTTTATTTTTTTTCAGTGGTAAAACTAGAGTTGCAGTGGCCAAGAGTGCTATTCCAGCTGAGCAAATCACATGATTAATGTAGTTTTCATTAGTGGATTGTACAAAGAGTATACTGGGTCCTGCCTTGCATATTTTAATTGATGCTAGACCAGCTTAATGAAAACCCATGAGATGAAGAGCACAACAGAGCGTCCCTTCCACTGCCATTCACTTCCCTTCACTGTCATTCAGCAGTTTAGGGACTTCCCACCATGGATGCTGTGGTTGGGTTAATAGCCACTAGTGAAAGCAAATCACATTAGTGCTGAGATCTAAGCAAAACCCCCCTGGGTTTCAGCACACTTACAGGCATGTTTAGCTCACTTGGGGGAGGGGGGAAAGCACCCTGCTTGTATGTAAGACAACATGGGGATCTGCAAAGGTCTGCTCTCTCAAATCCATCACCTGGTGTCAAAGTGGGATTACATCCCCTCCACCACAGCAAACCCACACTAGCTGGTGAGTCATTCATGTTTGCTCTCACACGGCTACAGGCTTCTTGAACAGCCTTTTCTCCATTCATGGGGCAAGGAGTGGCTGTTTGGTTTCTTAGCAGCATGTTCGGGTAAAAAGGGGAGCTGCATTTAGAGAAAGGTGCTTATTGTAACTTGTGTTTGCACTGAAAATTTTGAAAGCGCAATGCAAACATGGACATCAAATATAAGCTATATCTCAAATATGGTCTTAAGTCTGAAAAGTGTGAGAGAGATATGACCTCCACCTTGCTGGATGTTAGCGTTGCTAATAGGACTAAACGTCTGCAGTTGTGTGTATGCATTATGATGGGTGGTAAATTTTCTGGTTAAAATGTTCCTTTTTTTTCTCCCCCCAGCATAAAACATTGCATCATTTAATCCCTGATTATACCTGATGCTTATCCATAGTGTACCAAGTGCTATATTGTGGATGCTTTTTCTTTTTCCTAACGAAGCCATTGAAGACATATGAGAAACAAGCAAGAATATAAATAATCCAAAATTCAGAAGATGAATTCCTTCACTCTGAAGACATGTCTAGTAAATATATTAGAAATATGCTATGTAACTATATGCCATGTATCTTTGACAGTAGCAGGACAACAGAAAGGCTAAACCATAATGAAGTTAGAATGGGACATGATAAGTAGCTGAGAAATAGCAGCAGAAAAATTATCTCTGTAAAACTGCAAGTGTAAACACAGGAATAAAAGTAAGAAATATCATAAGACAGAACAAGTTCATAAAGAGATATAACAGAAAAATCACTGAATAATCTCAAAAGGATGGTGCTTAAGTTACATGATCTGCAGTTACATACTTCAGTGCCTGTGACGTTGGTCAAGGGATTCTTCAGTCATGGAGCAAGGGTTAGCAGGTGCTTTCAAAACACACAGCAAATATACAAGAAAACCTAATGTTGTGGTTGTCCAATGTAAGGAAAGCTGAAGAAGCAGGTTTTGGTTCAGTTTGAATCTGTTCTTTGTGTATCTGTCCAGAGAAGAGCCTTTGGTTCCTTGTGTCATGCCCCTTGAGGCAGGCAGTTAATTTTTTTATCAGTCTTCGGTTACTGAGAATGGACTGGCATTGTTTTCCTCAGGGGATTATGAACCTACAAACTTTATCTAGTGATTTTGATGAAGGAGCATCTGAAATGAGCAACAACTGGGAACAAGTCCTAGACATCTTCACTTGCATAGTCTGTTCAGATCATCATCTATGTCAGTGAAGACCTTAAGTTTAAAAAGGGAGTGATCTCAGTAGGAAAGGGGCTAAAAGCAATGCAGGGAATTGGTTCAATTGAAGATAGACAAAAATATAAGTGCCCTCTTTGAACTAGAAAGACTTTTGAAATTAATATTGATAATAAATACTTCTAAAATTTCTGTGAAAAATGTTATGACAGGACTATTCCTGCTTTCAGACAAAACTGAAATGCCACAAACCTAACTTTTTGTTTTCAGTGCTAGTCTTTATTTTGATACTTCTGCGCTTAGGTGACCAGAAGGAAAGAAGAAAAAGTCACTTTTGAAAGCTTCTCAGTTTTACCTAAGAGAAGCAGATACAGCTGTCTGAGAGTTTCCAGTGTAGTTTGTACTTTTCTGTGCTTACTACAGGAAATTCCTTGAATATTACAAACACTGAAGTTATCTAACTGCAAAAAGCAGCTATCTGGCAACTGGCAAATTTTTAAGTCTCTGCTTCACAACTTTTCCAAACCTTACCCAGAACTCCATTGAGATTCAAATCATGGTCAATGGGCAAAATCAGCTCTTTACAGCAGACAAATGAACATTTCTCATCCTGTTCTCCCCTAACCTCAGCCTGGGAGGATCATTGTTCATCTATGCTGAGTTACAGGAAATGCCTTGGTAATTTGAATGTCTCTGTCACAGATAATTATAAAATTCTGACATGTGTAGGCTGCCAGTAGCAATGTGGGAAGAAAGTAATATCGTTGCTGACATCACACAGGAAGAACAGAAGGGAAGTCCAAAAACCACCGCTGTCATTTGGGAAGTCATGGAAGCATTACCACCTGTCTCAAAACGCAGGGAGATATGCACAGAGGGGTGTACTGAGAGTGCAGAGGGGCCACTCGTAACCTTCAAGAAGCACACCTCCCCCAGGCACACTCCGGACTGCAGGGAATGCACCAGACATGCCTGCACTTGTTTATTGTTTCATCTGAGTGCTGTGGAGTCAGAAAAGGCATTGACAAATTGTGGAGATGTTTAAATCTGTTTTGGGTCTTGTTTTGTTTCATGTTTTACTTGGGCAGGCTTGGAGATTTCTTCCCTCTTTGTGCAGCAAGGGCCTCGATTTATGGCAACATGGAAAGGCAATCATCTAGACTTGCCCCAGTTAGATTACACACTATGGAAAGTGTGTTTAATTATGAAAAGCTAAAGACAAGGGAGATATGTTTAGACTAAGAATGTAGACAGTTTTTTGGCTAGAAGGAAAGTTGAACAAAAAGGGTAAGACTTCTAGAGCAATTGTGAAGGATTTATTTACATTTTTAAAAAATCTACATATGTTTTCACTTAAAGCTCTTGGGAGAGTCATTTCAAAGATTAGGACTTCTGGCTGTTTGCATTCATCTCTACCACTGGTCCCTCTGCTTGCAACTTGAATGTTAATATACAGACCACAGCAAATGGGAATGCATGTCAGGTGTGACACCAAGTGACACAAAAACTCAGTCACAGGCAACAAATTTTAAAGCACTGTGAGGCTTTTTAGTAACATTTATTGGTGTGTTTTATACAATTGAGACCACAGGAGTTTACCAGAGAGTTTCTAGTCATGCTGCCAATGAGAAGTAAAACTTACAATGCTAAGGTGTACTATTTTTAAGCCCTCCCACATCTGCAAAAAACAAACCCAAACTTTTTCCCCCCGTATTTCCTTTAAGTGTTTCTTTAAAAAAAAAAAAAAAAAAAAAAAAAGTTTTGTTTCTGCTTTCTTTACTATGCCTTCAATGTGAGTTACACCTAATCTCCTCTTTAGCTCTCTAAAGCTTCAATAATCCCTACCCTACCTTTCTGGAACAACAAAACCCAGCAGCAGAGTTGATTTGTGGATTTGAAAGTGGGCCATTATGGCTATTCATCACAGATCATGCAGCACAATTTAAGCAAGAAGAGAATGCAAATATATGCCATCCTGAGTCAGACTGAATGTCCAGCCACCTTAATGCTCTGTCTCAGTAATATAGGCTTCATGACCAATTTTCATGACAACACAGGAAAAAAATGGCAGAGGATAAAATTATAGCAAAGGAAAAGGACCCTTTTGGTTTCTTCACCCAAATCTTCCTCCTTTTAGGAGAGATGATGTTTGTGTTACGTAGTGCTCAGGCTGCAGCTCACTCGTGGAGTGGGGACAGGGATCATCCTACCTGTAGTTTACCTTCCCTGAAGCATTGTTATTTCTATATAGCCACCTCCGGCTCTGAATACAAAGGTGAAAGCTTTTATCTGTAGCTGGTAGTCTGGACTGCAGGGGAAGAGGCAGCTGTAGGCTCTGATTATTGTCTGAGTGCTCTGTGACAGTCAGAGGAAGAGGGACCAAGGGGAGGTGGCAGAGCCCTACTATATGGGTAGTTTTACCATTCTGGACCTCAAAAAAAAAGGGCTAAAGACTTCAAACTCCTTTATGAGTGTTCTGAAGTCTCTGCTAGTAAAATTCTGTATGCCATTAGACAAAAATAAATGCAGACTTTCCTAAGCACCTTGCTGCTTGGCAGATGTTGCGTGAAGACTCAAAATAGCCAAGGAGAGTTTCACTTGAATTTCAAACGCAAGAGGAGGATTCCCAACGTCACGGAAAAACAGACAGCTGGCAGCCACTGTGAGATTTCAGAAACTTTGTGGCAGCTTTTTGAACAGCAGACCTTCCCCTATGTACACATACATCTATATACACCTGTAGAGGGTGGGAAATGCAAGCAGTACCAAGAAAGTTGTTTTACAGGTGATCGTAGCAGAGACAAACATCTCTGGTTGCTTTCAATTGTCTACTTCAACCCTCATGCAGTCAAGAACCATATCCGCCCTCAGCTCAAGGGCGACTTTTACTATCTGTGCATTTAGTACTGCAGCAATACCACTTAGTACTGTTGGAGTTTTTCCTTAAAGAATTCAGAGAGTGGCACACCTCTAAGAGCAAAGGAGAAAAACGGCAATATGAAGAACAGCCACAGTGTTGGTTTTGTCAGCCACACCTAGATAATCCCAGCCTGTGAACTTTCTGTCCCATCTCCAGGAATGTATGGCTGTGAGACAGAAAGCAAGCAGTGAATGCCAAAACAGGCAGGTAATCGCTTGGCAGCAAACTACTTTGGCTTAAGCTTCGAGCCAGAAAATGGACATTTTCATGATAGTGGCATAGAGACAGAGGATTCCTTGAGGGAAATAAAGCTTGTTCTCAATCTTTTCACAGGTGAAAACCCCATCTGCTTTGTGCTTTGAGTTCTGCGTGCTTCTGTCACTTGCATCTTCAGAAAGTAACAATTTAATGTAAAAATACTTTCCAAGATATGAGTGGAGGAAAAAGAAATCAGTCCTCCATTAGATAAATAATCCAGTTCTTAAACTGCATCATAGCAAACATTAAATGTCATGATTTAATGCCACACAAAAAATTGAAATAGAACGAACATATTTAATTTAGGGAGGAGAAGAAACATGAATGACTCAGTTGAAAAAACGTAGTATTACTATTTTCATCCTTACTTGCTTTGTACTAAACAGGAATTCGTTAACATCAAATAAGGCCCATTTCTAATCCCCTCTCTAAGTCCTAGCTCTTAACCCAGGAGAATTTGTATTGAAGCAGAAACACGTCAATCATTTTGGCCAATTAAGCACAATAATAAACATGAAGCAAGGGCGATATTGCCAGGATAAGGAGAGCAGTGTCTACGCATTTTGAAAGCTTGTCTAAATTACAAAGTTAGCTCAATGAAAAATCATCTACAACTTCTCTCCTAGGTCCAAGGAATATCCCCGATCTGTAGCTTATTCATTTCCTGTAGTGATGACACATGCATTCAGTATGTAGCAAATGGTAACAGGATTGCATTTCACACATATTTCCCTGAGTTTTTTGTTTCCTGAATACTCCCCATGCTTCTATAGAATGTTTCAAGCTAACGGCATTTCAAATTATCATTTGGTTTATCTGGAAGCTTGTGAAATAAATCAAATGCTATTTGCATGCAGCAAGCTTACTTAGATATGCTGGTGATGCTCTTATCTGACAAAGAGATAGTTAAGAAATTTCTGTTTGGTTTTTAGCTGTTGTCTAAGCTTGTCTTGTAAATGTTAACACATTTTTGTTTGACATCCAAAAGAACAATGTCACTGATTTGCAGAGGGCAGTAAAAGTTCTTCTGAATTTTTATTATTTTATTTTTGTCCAACTTTTCCTCCCGCTCTATGTTCGGTGACCCTTCCACATTAATTGTGCAGCAGAAATTTATTCCTAGCTCTACAAGTAAAGGAAATGACAAGAAACAGAAGCTGTGCAAATTGCCTCTAAAGGCAAAGTGCACTAGAACATACAGGCTTATGTTGCCATGCAATTAGGAAAGGTAAGATTTTGCATAAATATAGTAGCCATAAAAAGTAAAACCATCCTGAGATTACCTGGAGGCCTAAGCTCTCTCCCTAGCAGTAGCCCAGTTTCTGAAGTGATCAAAATTCTGGGAGAAAAAGCCCACATGCAACATGTACACATCTATGGCATCTCTTGGGTGTCAGAAAACAAGCAGGAGAAGATGGGGGAAACCTGGTTTGCTGCCAGCTCACATTTTCATTTTGAACAAATGTGTGTTTGGAGTTTAGACGGTGTCCCTGTAGACCTCGATAACTGTGTTTATCTGCTCAGCTTCAAAGCAAGCCACAGAAGGACTGTGATGAAATCTAGTGCAATTGTCCCTTTCAAAGCCAAGAAAATATGTGTGGGTGTTTTTTTTTTTTTTGCTAGAAAAGACTGATGGCTAGGTGAGTGTGGGCCTGAACTGCTGCTTTATTGAGGCATAATAAGAAATTTATCATTTCCGTTTAGGGGAACTCTGATTTGTCCTTTGCTTTCTAACCAGGAATGGTAGATGTAGAAGACACTTCACTTGAGGAGTTGATCTGTGCTTCCCCAGCCACAGTTCTTGACGAATGTTTGTGCAGGCTGGTTACAGGCGAGCTCTCATTCATGAGTTACATTTTTATTTTCCTTTTATTGTACCTTTTGGTTGAAGCAGTGTCCATAAATACTGCATCACCCAAACACTGAAATGGCAGGAAACAAGTTAGGAATGCTGTACACAGGCAAATCCCTCCTGCTCTCTCCCAGTCTTGCCATATAAACAGTCCATCTCTGGTTATCCATCCCAAAGTCACCAATGCTTAAGGAAGTGGCTGGCAGATACTAAATAGTCAGAAGAGCAGGAAAGGCTTTTGGTCATACCAAGTCTCTTCTGCAGCCTGCATAGTACTGCTGTGCTCTGTGACAGTCATGGGCAGGTCTGAGGTTTTTGGATCTCTGGAAAAGACAAGCTTCCTAGTTCACACAAGACTCAAATGAAGCAGGCAGTACTCAGAAAGGATTTATGTATTTTTAACCTTTCTAGCTGTACCACTAGTGATGGGGACATGACACTATCAACCTGCTTTTCACATTTTAATGTTAAATATATATATATATATGTTGCATAGCTGTTCAATCTAATTTACATTTATTTCCAGTCTTTTTTCCCCTTCTATCTTGATCCAGCTGGTAAATCAATGAGGCTGCTCTTTAGTTGAGAGTCTTTGGAGATTAGCAAGACTACAGAAAAGCAAAATGGATGGGAGAAATCATTGCACTTTTACAGTGAAATACTGCCAAGGAAAAAGCACAAAGAATACAGGGTAGCATATGTTTGGAAACCTCAGGATATAGCTATACTACAACTGGCAGTAATACTGACTTTTGTGTAGCTTTAACCCAAGCTGGCTGATAACACTGAAGGTTTTGTACCATAAGCCTAACACGGGCTGTGAAAGCCAAGCAAGGATGCTAAGGGTGTTCGTGCCAGCTGAGATAACCATCAGAAAGATAACTATTACTGGCACCAAAAATAGCCAGTTTGAGTTACTTGGCATGTGCCACCAAAGTGAGCTCCTGTAGGCAGGCAGAGGCACAGCCAGCACTGATGTGCTTGAGAAAAAAAAAACAACAAAATCTCCCACCAGCTTATTGTAGGTGTGTAGGTGATGTACAGTTCAGCCTGGCGACAGTTTGTTTGAACTGTAATCAGAATTTCCAGAGGTAGAGTTCAAATCTGACAGTGTTGTTTGGGGAATCTGTTATTCCTCTTAATTTGGCCCAAAACAAGAGCTTCAGCTTTTCAAGTTATGAGCTCCTTAACCTTCTGCTATACAAGTGTTTACTCAGCATGTGTTCAGCGTTAGCATAAAATCCACTCAGGGCTTTAATCAAAGGCCACTGTAATCAATGAAAAGACTAGGAGAAAAGTAAGCAGATCTTAATCTTCTATGGCTTTTTCAGTGGAAGGTGGGTTCTCAGTTTTTTAAGGTTGATTTGAACTGTTTTTAACCTTTAGGTTATGTTGAACCAACTTCTCTAGCTTGTCAGGAAATAACAAAGTTGTTATCAAAACCAGTCATTTTTGGCTCACCAGATAAAATGATCAAGTGTCCACCTAGAGCACCTTCAACCAAATGAAGCTGCCTTTGACTGAGTCTAGAGATGACCTTAAAAAGATATCCTGTCACTGGAATCAGAAGTCATAACTAGATATCAACTAGATATCAACTTCCTTGTGTACCTAGGATGGCACAACCCCTGGCACAAATACAGGCTGGAGGGAGAATGGCTGGAGAGCAGTCCTGAGGAGAAGGACTTGGGGGTGGTAGTTGATGAGAAGCTCGACATGAGCTGCCAGTGTATGCTGGAGCCCAGAGAGCAATTGCATCCTGGGCTGCATCAAAAGAAGTGTGGCCAGCAGGGCCAGGAAGGTGATTCTGCCCCTGGACTCTGCTCTGGTGAGACCCCACCTGGAGTTCTGTGTACAGTTCTGGTGCCCTCAGCACAGGACAGACATGGAGCTGTTGAAGAGGGTCCAGAGAAGGGCCACCAAGATGATCAAAGAGCTGGAGCACCTCTGCTATAAAGACAGGCTGAGAGAGTTGGGGCTGTTCAGCCTGGAGAGGAGAAGGCTCTGGGGAGACCTTATAGCAGCCTTCCAGTACTTGAAAGGAGCTACAGGAAAGCTGGGGAGGGGCTTTTCATCAGAGCAGTGATAGGACAAGGGGTAATGGTTTTAAACTGAGAGAGGGGAGATTTAGTTTAGATATTAGGAAGAAATTCTTTGCTGTAAGGGTGGTGAGGAACAGGAATGGGTTCCCCAGGGAGGTTGTTGATGCCTCATCCCTGGAGTTTTCTAAGGCCAGGTTGGATGAGGTTTTGTGTAACCTGATCTAGTGGTAGGGTTCCCTGCTCATGGCAGGGGCATTGTAACTTGATGATTTTTAAAGTCCCTTCCAACCTTAATGATTCTATGATTCTATGATTCTTGTGCCACATGAAAAGTCCTGCCATGTATTCAGCATACATGGGGGAAAGGTTTCATAGAATTATAGAACTATTCAGGTTGGAAAAGACCCTTGGGATCACCGAGTCCAACCATCATCCTTACTCTACAAAGTTCTCCCCTAAACCATCTCCACCAACACCACAGCCAAACAACCCTTAAACACATCCAGGGATGGTGACTCAACCACCTCCCTGGGCAGCCTATTCCAGTGTCTAACCACTCTTTCTGTGAATTTTTTTTTCCTCATGTCCAGTCTAAACCCCCCCTGTTGCAGCTTGAAGACATTCCCTCTTGTTCTGTCACTAATTACCTGTGAAAAGACACCAGCACTAACCTCTCTACAATAACCTTTCAGGTAGTTGTAGAGACTGATGAGGTGTCCCCTCAGCGTCCTCTTCCTCAAACTAAACACTCCTAGCTCCTTCAAGTGTTATTCCCAAGATTTATTCTCTAGGCCCTTCACCAGCTTCATTGCCCTTCTCTGTACTGGCTCCAGCACCTCGAGATCTCTCTTGAATTGAGGTGCTCAAAACTGGACACAATGATCCAGCTGTGGCCTCACCAGTGCTGAATACAGGGGGACAAGCACCTCTCCTTATGTGTCTGGAGAATGCCTAGTGCAACAGCCACTGATTCCTACTGAAACCTCATAATTGAACTACAGATCAATTAATTTCTCACTTGATGCCAGTGGATGTATTTCTTGCAGTGGATCTGCAGAGAAACAGTGAATGGGAGGGGACATTTGGAAGTGCAGCCCCTGCACCCATAGGACACATGGCTCTGCCTGACAGTCAGGGTCAGTGAGTTTGGCAGCACTGAGATGATCTGGCTTTGCTGGGCATCCAGCCAGGGAGGCATTTGCATCATGGCTCTCAGACTTCCCACGTCAAAGCTCTACTCCACAGGAAACCTGAAATTATGAAATGTAATTTCATAAACACCATTTCAAAACACACCAAATAGACGCACACACATCTACAGGCAGGACATAGCCAAGATGGACAGTTTTAGTGGAAGGTGAGGAGAACCTTGTGTCTCTCAGCTTCAATACACCCACTAAGTCAGGCTTGGACCACCAGACCCCCAAATGTGGGGGAGTTTAACTCTTATGCTTTATACATTTTTCTTAAGTCCAACATTTCAACATCCTTTTTTTTTTTTTTTTTTTTTTTTTTTTGCCAGCTCATTGTATATCTGTTCACTTATGCTGCACAGTCAGAAAGACTTTGGTGGTAGAAGTTACAAACAATTTCAATGGCAATGGGAAGCAAAAATCTATTGACTGTGATACAACAGCTCAGAAGTTGGGATGTTTTCTTGTGTTGCACTGGCAAGAACTGCTTTTATAGCACTGTCTAGATTATTTTCTTTCAAAAGATGTACACTGCACATGTATAGACTAAAAAGCAAGTGAGAAAGACCTCAAAGTTAGATAATGCAAGCTTAGAGAAGAAGGTGAAAGGAATAATTAACTGAGAATGCATTGCATTCTTAGCATTATCTCTCAAAATTTAGCCAGAAAGAAAATGCTTATGATAAATTTTTTGCTTTACACACTGGATATCATTTACTATCACCTAGTCCCCTTATTCTAGTACCAAAGACACTGTCACCTGGTATCTATATCGTCTCAAGGGGTGTATGAAAGTATGATAGAACAGTTCTTATCTAACTGTGAGCAGAACACCAGTTCTGTCCCTAGAGATATACAGTATCATTCTTGAAGCTGTCCCCAAAGACTGAAAACTCTGCAGTCTTAGCTACATGGTACCTTGCCTACAGCACCACATTGCCCATCCTATTCTTTTGTTGTGGAGGGAAGCAGAGGGCATACAGGGCATTTGATGTTGGGGATACCTAGATTGGGTGCTCTTGGTTCAACATTTAGTCCAGCTCTTGAGAGCTCTGGCCAACTTATCTTCCCCTAAACACAAAATACACACCTATAAACACAGCTATGATTTCTTTAGAGGGAAATTGTTTATTCTCCAGAACACCATTAACAGCTTCTTGACAACAGAAGCTCTCCTAACTTACCAGACTAACACCACTAA
>NW_009952564.1:3821145-3825985 GCF_000747805.2 Chaetura pelagica | reverse complement strand
TCTCTCCTGTCTAGTAAAATCAAAATGTCCTCACTTCTACCCATGGTTTTGCTGATGCACCGTCTCTCTCTGCATTACTCCATCATGAACCACAAGTGCAGCCACTTAGGCATCCAGTGTAACATTTCAGTATCCCTGAGTTCAAGAAAAGGCAGCTGTCTCCTTCCACCCTGTGACAGGAGTCTGAAACACATGCAATAATTATCCTCTGGAAGTGTCTACACCTTTGCATTGACAAGAGCAGGCTATGTACCATGCTTCTGGATTTCTGAAGCTTGAGGAAGTAGAACTCATCTTCTGATATGATTTGACGATGTTGCTCTAGAGTAACTGTAAGGACCCTTTCTACTGTTAATCTGTAAAAATATCCAAGAAACCTGCAGTTTTTTTTCTCAAGATACCTTTTCCCATTTGAAAGCTCAATGTTATTTTGTTATTTTCTATCCAATTATGCATAAATCAATGTCATTGCTGTCTAAACACTTAAGTTTTCTGTTAGAAGAGGAAAATGGGTTTATTTTAATAATGTAAAAGTATTTGGTTTGAAGGGTACTTCCTGTGCAGCGATATCTCCCTTGATGTATTATGTAAGTCAACCAACTGAGCTCTTTTGTTATAGGCCTAAGTAGAGACTTTTTTTTTTTTTTTTAATAAGATTCATATGAATTTTGATTTGCGCCCCATCTGCCTCTAGCAATGATCCACAGACGGATATTTATATTTGAAAAATAACTTGGGCTGTCTAGTGAATATTTCATGGCACCCACAAGATGACTACTTCTAAAAGTCATCGTCATTGGTAGGCATCAAGTGTATGATTTTTTCTTGTGAGAGACAGATGAGTAAATGGTCCTCAAAAAAGCTGAGAGAAATTTTAAAAACAAACTTGGGAGGAAAATAGCTCATTTCTACGAGGATCAGTCTGTGTCAGTATGAAGGGATGTATCATCTTTGAGCAATCTCTCTAACCATCTGTTTCAGCGAATACACCCTAATATATTTGAAGTAATTTTATATTTTTTGTAGGGCTGTCATACATCAGAGAATTGGAAAAATGGAGCTGCTGAGGGTGTGTCTTTCAAAAAAGTACTTGCAGAACAGGACATGCTGACAATACCTGAAATGCATGGCTGGACATCAATCACTGAAAGGGACAACTCTTCCCTACACCTCTAGAACTGAAATGCAAGCTAAACAGACCTTGTTCAGATAAATGACACTGATAATACTCTTCTAGGCAACATTCACATAAACTAAGATTGAGCAAGAAACTCATTCAGTTACTTCCAGTTGACACCCATCTGCCACTGGGATCACATTAAAAATGGCTGACATTTGCCTTTACAAGAATGAAAAATAAATACATATTTAAATTGGCATTTGTTAGTCCACTCAGCCATGCAGAGAGGAGGCCTACAAAACACTGAATGACTCCATAAAGGTCACAAGCTCTTTTTTTTTTTTTTTCCCCTCCCTGTCTTGTGTTAGAAGAACAAGGAGATACCCAAGAAGAAAACAGAGGTAGTAACTGTCAGATCGATAAAAGACCAAATTTTTATATTCAGCAACATCAGCAAAACTGTGGCAAAGCAGGATACGGAAAGAAATTAGTCATATCTTAGTCATATCTAAGAATAATGAAAATATCCATTGTTACACAGGGTGACTTTCTAAAGAAAACACTGGTTCCTGTTTTAGGCCCTCAGCAGCTTCCTGCTTGCCTGTCTTAGAAAGAAACTTCCCTCAAAAAACATTAGGTTGTGTCATTATCTATTTTTATAAGTATTGCAGCTTTCAGGGGAGGCTCTATGCTGGCTGGTATTGGACATTGTTTTGTATTCCAATTGCTTTGAAACAAATACGAGAATATTTGGAGTGGAGTCTTTACAGTGCTTACTCTACAGACCTTTATGTCTGAGGCAGTTGTGTAATCATCCTACACAAAATTTCAGCTGGAAAAAATAAAATAAAGGCTCTCATTCTGGATTCTGCAGTAGGTGGCCCATTGGTAGGAGATAATGGTAGGTGTTAATATGCCAATATGAAATAGATGTTTTCTCCAGCTCTTTGGAATCCAGAATCACAATTGACACAGCTGTCAGAAATGGCAGGAGAGGGCCTTGATGAACCAACAAGACTCTCAACTCTATGTCTATTTAGCTTTTTATAGCTAATGAAGGCAGCCTGAAAGAAAAATCTGTAGTAGGTTTATTTTGTCACTGTTGTGTATGTTTCTTTGGAAAACCAGAAAACTTCAGTTTGCAGCATCTTCACTTGGAGTAACTTAATACCAGAGTTCAAACAACATGGAAACATTCTGCTGGGCTCCTTATTCGTATTCTCATCCATGATCCTCTGCTTGCAGTTTCTAGCTACGTGAACACTTATATTTTTAATGTATTACTCAGACTTTATACCTTATGAATATGATCAAGAAATTGGCAAAAAACTCACATCTTAAGATAAAATTCAAGTGTTTCATTAAAGAAGAAAATCTGCATTCCATCTTTTAAGTCTAAGATTTCCTTTGTGTACTTCCAACAGATTATTTCTTTTACTGTAGCATGGATAGAAAGTGAAGTAGAAAAGATCCCCCAGATAGGAAATGATGGCAAACTTTTGGAGATACTAAAGAGTAGAGAAACACAGTATTGCAGTAAGACTGGAAAATTAGTCTATGCTTTCAATCTCACAGTAGTACAGACTTGCACAGACTCATACTAGACATGAGGGTATATGATATTAATGAGACAATGAACATCTTGCATCAAGAGACTTAGCAAAGCAGAGACCATATTAATAGTCACCTCTAGTCACCTCCAACATATATACGAAATCCCAACTAGGGACCTTGGATGGGCACAGGAAGAACTCCACACCTCAGAATAGAGTCTGAGACATGCAGAAGATTGAGGAGGAAACCTTTTAAGAAAGACAATAAGGGAAAGCTAATGTGGAACTTCAATCTTACCGCTGCCTAAGATTTAGATGTGGTTTCATTCTTGAGCTCTTAATCATAAAGATAACTTTTTTTTCCTCCCTCATGTTCCAGGAAGATAGATCTTTGTAGTCTACAGTGAAGGAGTTATCATGCTGAGAGTTTCAAGAGCAGTTCCCACATTATAGCCTGGCAGGAGAGCTAGACAAAGGAACAGCCCACATGTTAATCTATCAGCATTCAGCTGTAGGGTAGGTGAAAAAATCTATAGCACTGTCAAAAAAGGTGTACTTTTACCTGTGGCCAAACTCCAGTGTCATATTAATGTCCGGCAATTTAGAAGTTTTATGGTTTGACCAAAAGTGTCAGGATGGTACCAAACTTTAAGGTGATCCTGCTCTCCATTTCACACAACTGATCCTGACAGAGAGACACCTGACATCAAAGAAACCTTAAAGCTGCCTACTGAGATAAATACTGTATTTGCACTGCTGAAAATTCCAGCGTCTGGCTGTCCCCCGTGATTATTCAGAGATTAGGTAACAGAGAGCTACAAGGTTAAGGTGGGGGAGGGAAATGTCATCTAGAAATTGAAGAGTGACAAAGCTGAGCATGGACTCTGCCAAGCAGAGTATTGACCCCCCCCCCTGCACAGACCTACTCAGGAATGCAATTACAACTGTGTGCTTTCCAATTCTGGACTTCTCAGCTAGGCTAGGCGAAGGTGTACAAATACAGCTGCAAGCGACAAATGACATATCTATGAAAATCTTCTGCACAAAAGAATCATAAATGTATCTGCCTTTTACACACATGAGCAAGGGCTTGGGGAGAGGGGTGCTTTTTGTCAAGGCTCTCAGATTAACAAAGATGCGTCTGGAGGGTAGTCAGTTAAAAAAAAAAAGAGAGGAGAGGCACATTAATTCATTGGTGAGGAAGTTAACAAACTTGTAGAGCCTAGGGTTTCTCTTCAGATGCATGAGCAGCTCCCACTGAAGACAATGAAAATGGTGTGTCTGTGCTCATGAACAGAAGTTGATCTTGGCCTTGGGTACTTTAGAAGAAGGTATTTTCTTGCCTCTCTCTATAAAAAAATAAATAATAAAGTTACTTGATTTCAAAAGCAAAAAATAAACATCATAAACCACATTATTACAGACAGCCTTGGTGCAGTCTTCCCCCCTCTAACTTTCCCCTCCCTATCTGCTTGTTATTTAAATAGAAAGTTAGATGTAGTAAACAACTTTAAAGTAACCTTATATGGTAATTTTGTTGTAACACTAAAAAAATGATGTTTCCCTGTCAGACAGCCAAACAACACTTCTGCAGTACTTTTTGCGCTGACTTCCAATGTTATGAACATTTGGTAGAAAAGCATGTTTCTGTTACAGTCCTCATTTCAGCTATGATGTCTGAAGTTTACAATGCTCTTTTTGAGTGAAAACCAGGCAAGAGACATCCCTGATAAAAATAACAAGGAGAAAATCCCAGTGAAGGAATTCAAGCCAATCTTTGCAGCGTGTCAAGGTTAATGTAGGCCCTGCCAAATCAGAAGTAGGTGATACATGCTTTACACCCTTAGTATAGAAGCAAGGGCAGTGAAAGTAAACTGGCCAGTCACAAAATGCTCACAAAGGCCTGTCTGACACCATGGTGCACTCAGCTATGCACAGTGATATGGGGAAATGTGGCCTTCTTCTACCACCTTGGTCCTGTTGACAAGATGGGAAGAGAAGAGCAGCGATTTGCTGCATGGTGGAAAGTAACCCAGAGTAAACCTTGGTTGCAGTCCATTACAAGTCCATTAAGGGGTGCTTACATAAGGGAAAAAGTGAACTTTTTAGGTTCAGATACTTTTCACCTTCATGAAAAGGACACTTTACCCATAAGACTTTCCTGCTG
>NW_009952564.1:3817246-3821026 GCF_000747805.2 Chaetura pelagica | reverse complement strand
CTGCTGAGCAATCACAGACATTCCCTCTTTTGCATGCACCAGGGAAACTAGAGATAGCGGAGCTACACCACAAACCTTGGTGTGCAGCCCAGTACAGCCAGCTTTTGTATATGGACTTCATTTTCTCCTCAAAGAAAGGTCACACATCAATTACTGTATACAGTGTACCTCATTGAGAGATTACTGAACACTATCAATGAGGCTATAATAGAAGCTCGTACTGCATCAGGAAAATCCAGCAGTTTGACTGAGCTGATGGATGTGTCATCTGTTCCCAATATCCTGACTACTATTAGAAATGAAAATATCTCTTCCTTTAACTGCTTCATACATCTCATCTGTTCTTCTGGATGAAAGCACCATTAAATGTTAGTCTATAGGCATAACACTTGGCAGGGGGAGACGAGGGCTGGGAGAAGTGAAATGTTCATATCTCGGTGAGACAAACAAATCGGAACATAGAGACATAAATAAATGTCTTGTCAGTCATAAAGACCAAGCACTTGTAATGACTCTTGACATCGGAGGGAGCAGCATTTCCAAAATCTCAGGGGGGCAGACCAACTGTTAAGGGATGCAGCACAAATTGGTATGGGATTGTTGGCAGAAGGATTGAAAATGGCCCTGATTTTCTGTAGTGTCAGTAAATGGGGGCTGCTTTATGGTGTTTCTCAATATGCCTCCCTGCGCTCCTGTACCTTCAGTTGCCTGTGAACTGTGGATGGTTCAAGGAGTTTGTCTAACAGGGGGTACTGCCAGGACAGGAAGTAGAAATGACTTAATGGCACAGACACTTCTTGTCTGACTGACTGCTCTGCACAGGGTGGCTGGATTGGGAAGAGCTGTACTATTTTTCTTCTTAAACCTATGTGGCAAATATGAGGAGGGTACAGCAGGACTCCTGGGGCATTTTTTAATGGCACCAGAAGAGATTGTTTAGCCTTGAGAGGTTAACATTTAAAAATGAGGTTATAACCTGCTGTCATTGGGCTTGTCAGTCTTCCACCACTGAAAGAAATTTCAAACATCTGTGGAGACCACAAACTGGGGAAAAAAAAGGTCATGCCTTAACCACTGGGCAAAAAAATGCATAAGGAAGACATCTTCAAAAGTATCCTGAGATCACTTACAACTGGATTGTTTAAAAGTGAAGGTTCATACCCAAAAATTATTGTCTAGTGAGACTAAAAAATTCTCCTAGAACTTCTGTAGGTGATGCAAGATATGAGTTTGAAATATCTAGAAGGCTTTAGTCAGTGTAAACTTAAGTTATTTAGACATCTTGAAGGTTTTTGGTCTTAAACAGCTACATCCTTTTTCTCCCTGGAATTTCCTCAGGCTTAGTCTTCTGTGTAACTAAGGCGCACTCTGACACATACATTTGAAAGTAAAGGTTGCATAATTAATTATACACTGGCATTAAACTAGGAGAAAGGCAAGCAGCAGCATGCACATCTTCTGATAGACAGGAAAACAATGTGGCAAGAGCATTTGCACCAGCCTTCAGTGTACCTGCAGAAGAATCACCAGTAGATTAAGGGTTAAAATAGAAACTGAAGTATAAAAATCATGGAGCAAGATGAGGAAGCGTTTGAAAGACAGACACAAAAATAAAGCTTGCACTACAGCTTAGACCAAATTGAACCAGGTCTGCACAACATCTGGTCTGAAGATGGTGTGGTAGCAGCTGAGTGACAGCGTGTCTCACACTCTGACAGGTAGTCAAGAGAAGGTGCATCTCAGGCTGACTGGGAGGCTTTCCTTCTCAGCCTGGCTCACAGGGGTATGCGCTCTGCTTCTCAGACAGCAGCTGGGGTGTGTTGCATGCCCATGCTCCCAGAAAAGGCAGCCCGTGACAAGGAAGAAAGGGAGATTGAGAGGAATGCTACAGGGAGGTTGGAAGAGAAGGCAGTTAACAGGGAAGTGCAGAAAAGGGCGCATGGGAATAAGCAGGAAGTTGTGGCAGAGAAGGAGGCATGTAGGTCACATGTAATTACAGATGGTAACGCAAGAGAAGGTGGTGGTGTGTAAAAGAGCAGAAAAGTGAAGTTCCAAGCAAGTGTGCTGAAGTCTCACCTCTCACTGAGTTGAAAAGCCTTAAGCAAACCAGTGAATGATGCCTGGTTGCTTAGACACCCATAGGGCAAAACAGGACAACGTGTCTGCCCTTCATGCAATGCTCAGGCTGAGCTGTGGAACCTCCCAGGGGAGAACAGCAGCTGTGTGGGGAAAGGGGTCAACAGCATGGATCAATGGATATGAGCACAGCCAGCAGCCATGGCAGGGTTAGTGGGCTGGTGAACTGCACAACCTGTGTGCCAGGAAAGGTCAGTTCCCCTCAAACAGCAGAGCCATATGTGGATCTGGTGCTTCAGTGCTGAATGCAGCCAGTGGCTTTGCTACTGAGACCACCAAGATAGGGAAAGCCCAGGCATTCACCTGCACTTTCCTCAAGCCTGTGGAGTTCAGGTGGCTAGCAAGCTGTCCTTTTTTTTTTCAGTTGGGATAGAGATAATTTTCTTCTTAATATCTAGAACAGTGCTATGTTTTGGATTTAATATGGGGTTTGGTATGTGAAGAATATTGACAATATACCAATGTTTTAAATGTTGCTGAGAAATCAATGACATATCAAAGTTCTTCTTCTCTTCTGGGATTGTGGTTTCAGGATTTTTCTCCTCCAGGATCACTAGCTAGGGATGGGCTGGACATTGATCAGTGGGTAGTGAGCAGTTGCAATGTGCATCAGTTGTTTGTATATTCTATTATAACCCTTGTTATTTTATTTTATTTTATTTTATTTTATTTTATTTTATTTTATTTTATTTTATTTTATTTTATTTTATTTAGCTGTTTTTATCTCAACCTGCAAATCACTGTACCTTTCTGGTTGTCTCCCCTGCTCTCTGAGGGCAAACAGCTGAAAGGCATTTAGCCCCTGCCACAACACCACCCTTTCTTGAAACCTCCCCAGACCAACAGGAAGGAAATTATCACCATTTCTTCTCCTATTTCTCAGCTAGCAGGACTACTGAAAACATTTCAATTTTGAAATGTCATGATTGCATAAGAAAGAAAAATGCATTTAATTTACTTACTTTTTCTCAGCTTCACAGATCTGACTATCCCGAATGTCACTTTCAAAGTCCTCAATAGCTTGTGAGAAATGGAGTTTGCTGTTTTGTGAGTTCCTCATGAAGCCAAAAGAGGACTAGCTTACTTTAGACCGCTAAAAAAAAGAGAAAAGAAACAGCAGCTCAACTAGGGACTACATGAACTCATTTGTCAAGTCACTCTGTCGAACCTCCAAGCTTTACGCTGGGCATCTTCCACACTGCCTTGCATTATCTCCCTTTCGTCTTGCCTGGTAAAGATTCCAGTCCTGCACAGATATCCATGTATGTCTGTGAAACTCCCAGCAGGTGCTTTGTTCTGTCAGTGTGATTTAAGTTGTACACTTCTTCTGCTGGGGCTCTGCTGTTGCTAACACTCACATGCTTAGCTACCTCACGTAGCAGAGTTCAGCACATGTGCAAGAATTTGCAAGACTGGCTATTTGCTTAAGAGCACTTATATGAGGGCTATAAATATTTGGAAAGTGGCCAAGAACAAGTTTTTAAACTGTAAAAGTAACATTGGGGATGAAATGACAGCTTCCATTGTCAAAAGACTGGTGTTTTATTACAATTTACAGGATTTTTTTTCTCTCTCTAAAAATTATGGAAATATTTTAAGAAAAACATTGCAGGAAGTTTTCTTTATACATTTTCCTGAAAAAAA
>NW_009952564.1:3766134-3810766 GCF_000747805.2 Chaetura pelagica | reverse complement strand
AACAGGGAAGTGCAGAAAAGGGCGCATGGGAATAAGCAGGAAGTTGTGGCAGAGAAGGAGGCATGTAGGTCACATGTAATTACAGATGGTAATGCAAGAGAAGGTGGTGGTGTGTAAAAGAGCAGAAAAGTGAAGTTCCAAGCAAGTGTGCTGAAGTCTCACCTCTCACTGAGTTGAAAAGCCTTAAGCAAACCAGTGAATGATGCCTGGTTGCTTAGACACCCATAGGGCAAAACAGGACAACGTGTCTGCCCTTCATGCAATGCTCAGGCTGAGCTGTGGAACCTCCCAGGGGAGAACAGCAGCTGTGTGGGGAAAGGGGTCAACAGCATGGATCAATGGATATGAGCACAGCCAGCAGCCATGGCAGGGTTAGTGGGCTGGTGAACTGCACAACCTGTGTGCCAGGAAAGGTCAGTTCCCCTCAAACAGCAGAGCCATATGTGGATCTGGTGCTTCAGTGCTGAATGCAGCCAGTGGCTTTGCTACTGAGACCACCAAGATAGGGAAAGCCCAGGCATTCACCTGCACTTTCCTCAAGCCTGTGGAGTTCAGGTGGCTAGCAAGCTGTCCTTTTTTTTTTCAGTTGGGATAGAGATAATTTTCTTCTTAATATCTAGAACAGTGCTATGTTTTGGATTTAATATGGGGTTTGGTATGTGAAGAATATTGACAATATACCAATGTTTTAAATGTTGCTGAGAAATCAATGACATATCAAAGTTCTTCTTCTCTTCTGGGATTGTGGTTTCAGGATTTTTCTCCTCCAGGATCACTAGCTAGGGATGGGCTGGACATTGATCAGTGGGTAGTGAGCAGTTGCAATGTGCATCAGTTGTTTGTATATTCTATTATAACCCTTGTTATTTTATTTTATTTTATTTTATTTTATTTTATTTTATTTTATTTTATTTTATTTTATTTTATTTTATTTAGCTGTTTTTATCTCAACCTGCAAATCACTGTACCTTTCTGGTTGTCTCCCCTGCTCCCTGAGGGCAAACAGCTGAAAGGCATTTAGGGCCTGCCACAACACCACCCTTTCTTGAAACCTCCCCAGACCAACAGGAAGGAAATTATCACCATTTCTTCTCCTATTTCTCAGCTAGCAGGACTACTGAAAACATTTCAATTTTGAAATGTCATGATTGCATAAGAAAGAAAAATGCATTTAATTTACTTACTTTTTCTCAGCTTCACAGATCTGACTATCCCGAATGTCACTTTCAAAGTCCTCAATAGCTTGTGAGAAATGGAGTTTGCTGTTTTGTGAGTTCCTCATGAAGCCAAAAGAGGACTAGCTTACTTTAGACCGCTAAAAAAAAGAGAAAAGAAACAGCAGCTCAACTAGGGACTACATGAACTCATTTGTCAAGTCACTCTGTCGAACCTCCAAGCTTTACGCTGGGCATCTTCCACACTGCCTTGCATTATCTCCCTTTCGTCTTGCCTGGTAAAGATTCCAGTCCTGCACAGATATCCATGTATGTCTGTGAAACTCCCAGCAGGTGCTTTGTTCTGTCAGTGTGATTTAAGTTGTACACTTCTTCTGCTGGGGCTCTGCTGTTGCTAACACTCACATGCTTAGCTACCTCACGTAGCAGAGTTCAGCACATGTGCAAGAATTTGCAAGACTGGCTATTTGCTTAAGAGCACTTATATGAGGGCTATAAATATTTGGAAAGTGGCCAAGAACAAGTTTTTAAACTGTAAAAGTAACATTGGGGATGAAATGACAGCTTCCATTGTCAAAAGACTGGTGTTTTATTACAATTTACAGGATTTTTTTTCTCTCTCTAAAAATTATGGAAATATTTTAAGAAAAACATTGCAGGAAGTTTTCTTTATACATTTTCCTGAAAAAAAAAGTAATTTTTTGTTTTGTTTCAGATACTGGAAGAACCAGGTTCTACCAGAACACTAGAAGAGTCTTAGCTACGCTTGAGCATAATCTGGAAGCATTATGCTTGTGGCTTAAAAGATCACTCTTTTTAAATGATTCTCTTTCTGCTCGTGAATAAAAATAACAGGAAAATCAGAATGATCCTGGCAAATCAGCTTTGTTATGCCTTGTCCATTAAGGTTACTTGCTCAAAATCAAGCAGAAATGGATTAAACACAGAACATGCTCCAAGTCATACAATGTCTGTACTTGTATGGATGTGACAAATTACAACATCTGACAAAAAGCACAAAAAAGGAACTCACAAAAGAAATTGCAGGAAGGAATAATTCACAGAAAACAATGTATATAAATGACAGGAGAAGGACAAACAAAGTGTCTATCTCTATAAAAAGGGGAGGAAGGCAAATTACTGGAAGAAAGAAGCCAATAACCTAGCTGTAAATACATTGAAGAAAACAAGATTAGCTAGCAGCCAGTGAGCATTTGTTAGAGACAAATAATATCAAACAACCCACTCATTTTGGGAAGATGATAGTATAGCTTGTCTTTGTGGTAAGGGAAAGATATACACATCATATACTTTAATTTTAACAAAGTTTTTGGAAATGTATCACTGGAAAACCTTATAAGCAAGCCAAAGTTGTACAGAAGGATGAAACAATTACACAGGAGCTATAAAGCTGGTTAGAAATAAGTATTTGGAGAAGCATAGATGGTTTGGATTGGAAGAACCTTCAAAATAATCTTATTCCAAATTGTACAGCAATCATCAATATGAATAACCTCATGTTCAGAAATAACTGTATCAGTTGCATTTCTGCAGAACAGGGGATCTTAGTGAATTCCTATCTCAACAAAAAAGCCAGCAATTTCATGCTGTTGTGGAAAAGGCAAATCTTGTATCAGAAGGTATAAGTAGGAATAAGTGAAATAGACCAAGTCTATTCAGAACTCTGTAAAACTTCAGCTGAATATTTCAACATCTGTCCAGGTTTGGGCAGAATACCTCAATAAATGTGGGGCTCAGTAGGAAATAATTCAGAAGAGTTAATGAAGAAATACAGAAATACAATCTCTGCAGCAGACTGAATGAGTTCTGACTGTAGCAGGAAGCACAGGCATGACTGGCTCTCCAAAGCCCACAGTCAGATAAGCAGCAAAACGTTTACATTATGGCCAAAAATATTCAGGTTATCTGTAATAAGAAAACTTGTTAAAACTGAGCATACTGAAGTGACAAAACAGATTTCTTGGTGAAGACTTTGTTGAAGGTCTTTAAGGACAGACTAGACAATACCTGTGATGGAGATAAATAACATTGGCACAGGCTGCCCAAAGAATTTGTGGCTTCCCCCTCCCTGGAAGTATTCAAGGCCAGGCTGGATGAGGCATTGAGTAACCTGGTCTAGTGGGAAGTGTCTTTGCCCATGGAATGGGGGTTGGAACTAGATGATCTTTAAGGCTATTTCAACCTAAACCATTCTATGATTATGTGATCTTCCCTCCAGGACAAGGAAGGGATACAGATGCAATTATACTAATTTGCTCTCTAAAGTTCTGAAAGCTTCTATAATGAATTTGGATTGAAATTGTTGCTGATGCTTGATTCCTGGTAGAGTGCTCAAAAGCTCATTCAGGAACTGGATCCTCTTTTTAACTGGGACTGTGAAGTGAAAGATTCCCTCATCTACCAAGAGCTCCAGACAAAGTTATAGAATCTAGGTGAGCTAGAAATATCAGGCTGTAACTGGCTTTGCTAATAATTGCCAGAAACTGCTATCTTTGTAAGAGCTTTTGCTGGAATTTCACATAGACAGATCTGTTACCTTGCTCAGTCCAGAATTTGGACCTTGGCTGAAATGCCGTTTGCTTAAATCGATTACTGGTAAAGTGTATTCCAAGGAAAATTGTGTACAGTAGTGGCTTGAAAGCAGAGGCAAATATGAAGATCACTTTCTTATTCTGGAAATTCTGTCCAAAAATGAGATTTTTCAATCATGCCTATAAAATATTGAAACCCAAGAAAAACTAAGGCAAATTCAGTACAGCTGTATTAGGAAGAGTTTATTATTGAATAAATTCAGTACCACACTTGATATATTATGTTTTAATGACGTCTCTCTACACTGAAGTATGGCCAGAAGTGCTACTCCTGAAGGATGCTGTGCACCTAAACTAAGCAGACTGAGCATTTCATTGACATAGGCCTATTAACTTCACCTAGCCAAAATTGCAGAGGGAAGCCTGGAGAGGGAAACAGATCTGACTCCATGTGCTCCACCCGAAGACCTTGGCATAACTAATAATATAACAGACACCTGACACACATATAGGCCACTTCTGTGTAGAAGCTGTGAAGCCATTTACTGAATGGTATATAAAATCTTAGTAACTATTAGCTAAGAGGTATGTGATAATAAAAAAGAAAATACTTTTTTGTTGTTGGAGATGTCTCCAAAAGCTGGATTTTCTAACATCAAAGACTTGAAAACGCAAAAGACAAGAAGGATAGTTATGACAACAGAAAGGATGAAGCTGGGGTGCTGATTCCTGAGACAAAATGTTATTAACTCCCTCTTCCTGATTATGTAGGACTTTTCCCTTATGGTACAGCCTCCGGTGTATTTCCAAGGGTTGTTTAAAATAATTCAGTCACTTCTCCTGAGATGCAAGTCTGCTAACTAATAATTTGGATTTCTTTTTTCCCTGATTCTTCTACTCAAAATGCGCACCTTTTCAAAACCTGTGCATTGTTGTCACGTCAGGCTCCCATTTAATTCTAAGTCGGTCAAAGCCACAACATAATGTTCATATTTCTTTCTCGTAATTTCCTTTCATAAATCAGTCCCTCTAGTGCCTTAAACACATCTGTTACTTTTCTCTGAATGTCTTCCAACCTATCAATATCTTTCTGGAATTGAAGGAACTACGATTAAATGCAGCATTTTAGGTGAATCATTACTTCAGAAGCATTTTGTCTTATTCTTATAAGCAAGGGGAAACATAAAAAAAAAAAAAAGAAAAAAGCTACATTCAAGTAGCCCTGAGCTATAAGATGTTGGTCGTCTGTTCTGTGTGAATAGCAACATTCTGTGCCTCATGTGAAACATGGCTTGATAAAAGCCCCTCATGCTCAAAGTAAACTAGAGACCTGCTTCACAGTCCTTTGAAGCTGATTTTACTTGTGAAGAATACAGACACTTCACAGATGTTTTCTAGTCCAGCCCATCAAATGTATAAATCAGGTATGGTGTAAAAATGTATAAATAGATATGGTGGTGAAATCCACCTCTGCAGAAAATCTGCACAACCCTTAAGTTTCCATTTGAGACGTTCTTCTGAGATCTGAGATGTTACCAGAATGGTTTGTAGGCTTTACACTGACTGTATGTTCACCCCTAATTGTTCTAAAAAATTAGTCACTTCTGTATAAGTGGGCCACAACATAAATTAAAACTGAACTTTTAATTGTTTTATTCTGCTCCTTTTTATCCCTTTTTTTGCAGCAGGTTTCCTGAGGGACCCAGTGCCTATGGGGTATGGCTCACATTAGGCAACAGGAAGGAGGAAGCTGAGTTGTGGTAATGGAAAGGGTATAACACAAGAACTGCTTTGGGCTCCTCCTTTCACCTTTGACTCATCCTGGCCTGGCTCTAGGATCTCTGCTTGGTTGGCAGAGCATTTCTATTTATACACTTCCCTTGATTAGCTGGTCCCTCCCGAGATTTATGGTGCTGCCTGTTTCATCAGCTGGTGGTTCTGCCTGGGTTTTGTAGTAAGCAAGGATAGATACAGAGCATCAACACACAGCAGCTCTACCTTTGGATGCCCGAGTCATGCCAAAAGTTAACATGGTTCATATCTTGCATAACCTGACCAAGAATGAAGCAAGTGTTCTGCTTTGCACCCAACTCTTAAAGCATTTGGCTGATACTTCAGGAATGTTTCCAGCATGGTTATTTCCTTGCAGGGTTTTATTTTCATGGAAGCTGTGATGAAGCTGCATTTATATGACTGGTTTTCCTGTTGCTATTCCTTGCTGACAGCCAAATTCTGATCCTCTAGAAAGAGGGGACCTCCTCACACCCTCATGAACACACACCATCAAGTAGTCTTTTGTAACTGTGCCTATTCCACTCTCTCTTGTTTACATTCTTCGTTCTTTGCATACTGCTTGTGATTTCCCCCTTTCTTCCTAGGAACAAGAATTTCCACAAAACTGCTAACTCTTATGTGCATAAGTGGCCTAATCAAAACCAAAGATACTACCTGGGGAGCTGGAGAGCTTGCATATGGGACTGTAAGAGCAGCCTTTCTGCTGCCTAAGAAACTGTAAAGTAGATTTAGTTGTTTTAAAACAATGGCTGGACTGTTATCACCTGCTGTGATTGCGTTCTTTCCATCACTGTTGATATAACTTAGCTTGGAATCTGAGTCTCTAATAAAACATTTGAGCATTTTAATTTGCACTTTGTTTTGTTGTGTTTTTTTAATGCACATCAAAGTCATTCATAATTCCCAGAATTTTCTACTCTGAACTGTTTACTTAAGCAAAGACTCCAGTGATGGTGTGAATTATTTATTTATACAGTCTACTTTTAAGTTGAGGCCAACATTAATTTGGCTGGGTCATTGGCATTGTGGATTTAATTGCCATGTAAATAGCTATGGAGCCTGTTTTTAATTAGTGTGCTAAATTCTACACTATTTATGAATAAAATATACTCATTTTGACATTTTAAAACAGTTATTTTATTAATGAAGAATTATCAGTGTTATGCCAATTCCCTCGCCTTTTGTTAATTATATGCCTCTCTTGCATTTTCTGATATGTTAATTTTGTTTGGTATAAATATTTGTCCTCATTAAGATGAATGCATTGTCAATGTTGACAGATTCTTGTTCCCCCAACAGACAACTTAAATGTGAATTCATTTTTCATCTTGCAGTTCTTATTGGTTTATAAGAATCATCTAGCTCTGTCTCTCATTATGTCCTCTTCAGCAAGGTCTAAAATTTCACCCAAGAAGTGGCCTGGCTTTCTCTGTGTGGTATGCCTACTATCTTGAAAGAGGTATAGGATAGGATTTAGCTAGCTGTGTTTCTCACAAAAGGGAATAAAGAGCCAAGTTTTGCTAACAAAGCACTGTCCCTTCTGTGAATGTCTGCTGCTAGACTGGTAATTGTCACTCGATGCATACTGAGGGGCTTCAAGTATGCAGATATGGAACTCAGGTTGTGATCAGAAGGAAGCTGTGGTACCAGAGTGCTTCTAGGGTAATAGGAAAGCCATGATCTATTAGTTAGCTGTTCCCTCTGAAAATCAAGGACCTTTTCAACCCCACATTCCTAGCTAGGGTAATTCTGACTCCCTTTTCCTCTCAAAGAATAGGAGACCAAAAAACTAAATAAAATTGACATACAACCATGAGTCTCTTATGACACACAGCTTGCTTATTTTTGCTTGCAGATGAGTTGATAACCTGCCAAGACCAACAGGGACGGATGGGGGATGTAGTGATTGGGGAAGGACAGAGCAAGGGAGGCAGGTGTGAAATGTTAGGAGAAGGCAGCAAGTCTGTCTCTGTGAAAAGGAGGGAATAGAAATGGCTGCTACAAACAGTTGTATTAAGAACCAGCTCTATTTTAAAAATACGGAATACCTTGGTTTCATTATGCATCTACACAGTGGTTTGAAGTGAGTTGAACGCTGAATCTAAAACTTGATGATGAGAAGGAGCCGAACTATGGAATCCTGGCATGATTTAAGAACCTAAAGAGTTCAACGAAACAGTCAGAGAAGCAAGGTACTGCTTGAAAGCAACTTTACAGAAAATAATAACTATGTAAGGACTGAATCAACTAATGAAGCATATTAAAATATTAAAAAAAAATATGTAGCACAAAGATGAAAAGGAATGATGTGCCTTGCATAATTTTTATAAACAATAGAAAACCCTCTGCACACTAAAGTTGTATAACCTTTCAGATGCTAGGAAACACTGACAGCTGGGTGAGCACTTAGAGATAAATATTGCTCAAGTTTCAAATATTAAGTTGTAAAGGTATCAGGCTCTCATTGTAGCTGGGGGCAGGAAAGGTGGTAGGAGAAAGGACTCAATGCTGAACAAGCAGTACCTTAGAGCAGAATCTTTTTTTTATCAGCCAGTCACATATAAACCCCACATTAACAGTGACATGAAAAGTAGATGTTTTTAATTTATTACACAGCTCTGGACAGACTATCAAATGTTAAGTCAAATTAAGCTGAGGATACATGATCTTGTAATTCTTGGCAGCCTACAACTGTTAAGAAGAGTTCAGTACTTCTACCACTCCTTGTTAGAACATGCAATATTTTGTTTAATTATGCCTTGCCTGCTACAGTTTCTAACCTATGCCAGGTCACAAAAAGGAGTCAGGAGAAGACAAATCAAAGGAAGCAGTCATAGTGGAGAGTCAAAAAAACCCCAAAACTGCCTCACTGCTAAGGATGCAAACAAGTCTGTGGATGCAACATTTGACATGGTTCCAAGGACAAAGATGAGACAAGCCATTGGACAGTAGATCTACTGAGAGTTACTAGGCAAACCATCCCACGACAGGGTCAGGAAATCCCCTAAGCTGAATACAGTTGGAGGCTGGGACAATGCTCAGGGAGTGTCACCTTTATTTATCCAGTTCTCGCTTGTCTCTTTGCAGGTACATAAGGGTCCTGCAGCGCGTAGGTCTAGGTGGATCTTGCTCTGGGTTACTACACCAAATGCTCTAACTTTGACTGATGATTCCCTGTGATTTGCCTTCCTTTGACTTCTCTTACTGGCCTAACTTAGACTAGAGACATCTTAATACAGGCAGTGTAATTTGTGAAGTACAACTTGGAGGTGCTCAACAGCTTGTAGGAGAGACTTCTGCACCTCCTTTGATTAGAAAGTTTTCTGCTCTGTACTTGCACAGCTCCCAGCATAAGGAAACCTTTGTCCATGCCTTGTGTGTCTGTGCACTGCTGGGAAGCTCCCCAGGGATGCAGGGAAGGGAGGCAGAAGTGGCCTGGCTCTGGCTCAGGAAGGCTCCACTGAGGCAAGAAGTGGTGAGAGGGGCATGTATAGCAGGAGTCACCAAGCAACCATCACCCCACCAGCTGACTTGTGTCCTTCATGGCTGATGCATTACAGGACTTGCAGCAATGGTGCCACTTGTATTTAACAGGAAGAGCTTTTAATCCAGACTTGCACTAATAGTCTGGAGACAACACATATAGCGAGATACGTGTGGGTATGTATTTGCACAGCGCTTCACTAATAAAGCAGCTGTTTTGACATGATGAATTGCAGATAAATATTGCACCTTGGATCACCTCTTTACATCTCAAATTTATCATCCTCACAGTCTTTGTTCTATTGTCCAGGCTGTAAGAACATGTTTTTTTCAGTTCCTACATGTTTTTCCCCACAGATGTGCTATAAGTAAATCTAAATGGTCAAGTCTGTGATTTTACTAAGATAAGATTGTATAGTTCTGGGCCTGCATATGGATGCAGGTCCTTCCTGCTACAAGTCACTTAGGATTATGGAGAACCTCTTCTGACTCTGGAGGTCTTTAGCATGTGGATTACTTTCCTTTGCAGACAAATTTCAGGTCATCAGGTTTATTTCAGTTGCAGTTAAAACTAGGATTTGAACATTGATGTAAAAGTAATCCAAGAGTAATCCACTGAGCTTCTTGTTGATCTATCTCCACCTGTTTCTATTTGAATGTTGCCATTTTTGGACTGTTACTACATCACTTTTTCTACTGTCACTGTTTATTTTTCTCCTAATTTTACATTTTTTTGAGGTGCAAATGCTTGCAGGCTTCCTCTGAAATTATTTGATCCTATACATTTCTGGAGTGTTTTACTATCATCTGCTACTTACTTTTCTAGCATGCATTTTAGACAACGTTGTGATTTGCTTGAGCATTAAGTTTGTTTGTGGATGGAAGTCAGCATACTGCTTTCACATCATAGATCTGCACTCAATTGAATACCATTTGGATGAGGAACATTTAGAGTTAAATATATTTTCTAAATGTTTTGAGAAAGCATTTCTCAACAGAAGCTCTGCTGCAGAGTTCACATTTTCAGGTAAATTATCTCAATGCTTGCTGCCTTTGAAAAACAGGACTTCAGCCAGGAGGTGACTTGATTGGTTAATCTTGGATCTTTTCTTTGTTTCCTTTAATCTCCTCTATTTTATTACATTTAAAATGAAAAGAAACTCTTCCACAAGAAAATTTGTTTGTATGTTTCCCTTTGTTTGCACTGAGATTTACATATCTTCATGATTGCCATTCCTTCTTACATTGAAATCAATTCTGCTTCACTGTCACTACAGTATAAGGGATATCCTACTGCGAAGTCAACACAATAGAGACTGATTGAAGTGTCAATGATTTTGGCTGTGTTTTGTTAAACATGCTCTTTTCCTTTTAAGCAAAACAATCCCAAGAAATAGAGATAACAGTATAAAGGGCAGTAGTCAAAGAAGTGAGGTCTTTAGTGAAGCTTACTGCAATAGGAAAAAGAATCAGATTATATAGCTGTGCCTCTCTTTCATTTATTTATTTTTTAAATTGAAGTGAACGATGTCCTAGTAAAAAGAAATTTCTTTATAACATTCCATTCTATTCCCCAGGTATTCCTGCAATTGGTCATGAGACTTGATTTATGAGAACAGAGGGGAACCACACACATGTATACAGAGAAGGATGCTCTAGGAAATTATAAGAACCGACATTATAGGAAGTCCATTAGCTTTCACTTTGTAAATAATTAAACAGCACACTCATTCACCTTATTTCAACAAGTAAAAATCGAGCTTTTGCAAAGGGCAGCCTCTTTTACTTGAGAAAACACTATGTTTCTGTATGCAAAAAACAGAACACAGTTTGAAATTTGCAGAAGAAATTTTAAAGAACACATACAAATCAATAAAATTTCATTAAAATGCATATAAAAATTAGACCTTTTCATTACACAGATAGTCTATTCCTATGCAAATCAACAAAAAGTGGTAATTCCACAGTTATTTGTGGATCCACATCCCTCATCAGTAGAGCTCATCAGATATTATGCAATACAACAAGTTTTCTTTAAAGGGAAAAAATGTTGTTCCTTGAAAGCAAAATATTTGCAGACACATCTCCATTTCAGTGAGCAGAAGAGTGGTTTGAAAGCCAGTTAGGGCTGTACTCAGTCATACTGATTCACCCAAAGCTTTCAGAAGCTCTGCTTTTTGGCTTCTGGAACCCTAGAAATATTCAGTCACATCTCAGATTTCTAGGTCACTTAACTGCCTTATTTTATGTTGGGGGATTTCCAGAATGTTCTTTAATCTTTCAGGATAACCAAGGTAACAGCAAAATAAAGGATGTCTGATTATTTTGTTTCATAATTAATAATTCTACGATGAGATATCTTAGATTTGGTCTTCATTCAGCAGTTGTAAATATTTTAATTTTCATTCCAAATTAAGAACAAACTTTTAAGTATCTCCCAACTTCCTATGATATTGTGAATTCAGAATTTTGAGCTGCTCTGATAGCAATAATTCAGAGTTTCTAATTGTTCTTTTTCCTGAAAACATTTTAAAAACATTTTCAATGTCCTTATCTCTGCTGATTAGTCCAAAAATTCAGAACAAAAACACCAGATCCTATGTATTTTTAGGTGTCCTTTCCTAGACTTCTATTTGTTGTGTTGTTGTTTTTTCTTTTTTAATTTATCCAATAAGGATGCAGAAGTAGCAGGATGTGATTTAGACGCCTGTACTGTCTCAAATATATTAGCAAGTGGTGACTAATCAAAATCCCCATGCATGGACCAATATTCCTTACATAAATTATTTTCAAATGCATATTAAGTTAGTGGAGTATGAGATATAAATTACCAGAAATTGGGTAATTTCCTGCCTGGGTAAATAATGGAGACTACTAATTTAACTAGCTCTAGGAAAAAAGGATAAGCTAAAAATACTATTCCTTATTCTGAGCATCTAAAGACATAAGGAGACTGCTTCAGGCGGGTGCTTCCAAGTCCTAAAAGCCCCACTGAACAGCTGATCAGATAGATACTTGATGGGTTTCTTCCCCTTTCTCAAGTATGCCAGAGGTAGGGTGTACAAAACTAAATGGGCAGTAGTTCCCCCTCTTTCTGCTAACAAAAAGTTGATGACAAAGGTAGAGAGCAAACACCATTTGGTACCACCAGGTATAATCAATCATTACAGGTCTCAGCCATCTGATTGTTTGGGTGCTCATGAGTGCCCCTTGCTGGCAACTAAGACCGGTAGAGTATTCCTGTAATACCTGTCTTGGGCATTCAACGCAAAGAATGAACTGAAAAGCTCTTACAATTGATATTCAAGTTTCTTCTGTTAGAAAGCACAGGTATGTTGTGAGACCATGTGCCAAACAATTCTGCTGGCTGATCTCTCCCATCAGTCAAGAATATCTCTGCTAAGCAGCTTCACTGGCCCCTTACTGTTCTTCATGGCTTTTTGTTTTTCATTGTTTTCTTCATGACAGTGTGCTTAAGAGCCGTGACTAAAACCTGAGTATCCAGCCCTACTAAAATTAAGACTGAAAATTATGAAGACCATGAAAGCAAATATTATTTTTCATCATTCCAGGTACATTTTTAAAATGACAATTCCTTTATTCAGGTCATTTAATCAAAATTAAAATGGTCTTAAAAGTGCTAGCACTTTTAAGAATTTTAAGAAAGTTTAAGAAAGCAATATTTAGGAAGTCTCTGAAGATAAATACGGCTGCAGAATGTTCTGTCCATAGTTGTCTGCCTTCTGTTTCAATTTACTGCTCTAGCCATATGGAGCAAGGCCATGATGCCTCAGGGTGTCCAGTCAGAGACTTTGCAAAATCTTAACTTAAAGCCCCAGTTTTAGAAAGTGTTAAGAAGTCATCAGCTATCTGAAAGTCAGACTCCTAAAAGACATTGTTAGTCAGGCTGCCAAAACCCATGACCTCCAAAATAACTTAGTGGATATCTGCACTAATTGTGACCTACAAACAAACTTCAGACTGTTCTCCTTAAAAGCCATTGTGTTGCAAAGACTGAACAAATAAAGAAACCAGTTTATACTAAGTTTTAGCTTAGTATCTCTTTAGTCCATTGAGGTGTAGAAGGTGGACAAGCTAGGCATTTAGCAATCTATGACAATGGAACGTTACCACTCCTCTAAAAATATGTCTTGATTCCAGAATAACTTAAATATTTTGGTTAACAAGGAAAGAAAAGCTTGATAATTAGAGGTCAAAATTTCACAGGTCAGATTACACAGGCTTCTCTGTTTCAGTTTGTAGCAGGCTTCATCTTGGTGCTTCATTTAAAGAATTCTGTGCTTTCACTGAACTCAGTAGGACTACCCATATGCATTAAATGAAGCATGTCCTGAAAATAAGCTAGGAACATGTTTTTCTACCTTACCGTATTTTGCTCAAAATAGACACCTAGAGAGATTTGCAAATGTGCACGTTAGCCTCAGTGATAGTTTTTATAAATCTTTTTATAAACCTTACCACTTCTGGGCAGTGGCGTGTTTTACTCCACCAACTTTCACAGGTGAATGAATGAAACACAGAACCTGTCTCCAATCATGACCAAAGGAATTCCTCTCTGATCTGCTATTTTGCAGTTCCATGTTGCATCTAGTATCACACAGGAGCTTCTTTTATTACACTTGTTTGCACTTTCTTACTGAAGAGAAAGACAAATGTATATGTAGCCTATTTTCCCTGAATCCCAGACCAGGACTCTTACAAGACAAAGGCAGCTAGATATCTTCAAATATCATAGAATCATAGAATCATAGAATCTTAGGGGCTGGAAGGGACCTCGAGAGATCATCTAGTCCAACCCCCCTGCCAGAGCAGGGTCACCCAGAGCACATCACACAGGAATGCATCCAGGTGGGGTTTGAATGTCTCCAGTGAAGGAGACTCCACAACCTCCCTGGGCAGTCTGTTCCAGGGCTCTGTCACTCGCACAGTAAAAAAATTTTTTCGGATATTCACCTTGAACCTCCTATGCTCCAATTTACACCCATTACCCCTTGTCCTATCACTGGTCATCACTGAGAAAAGCCTAACTCCGTCCCCCTGACACTCACCCCTTACGTATTTGTAAACATTGATGAGGTCACCCCTCAGTCTCCTTTTCTCCAAGCTAAAGAGACCCAGCTCCCTCAGCCTTTCCTCATAAGGGAGATGTTCCACTCCCCTAATCATCTTCGTAGCTCTGCGCTGGACTCTCTCGAGCAGTTCCCTGTCCTTTTTGAACTGAGGGGCCCAGAACTGGACACAATACTCCAGATGTGGCCTCACCAATGCAGAATAGAGGGGGAGGAGAACCTCTCTTGACCTACTAACCACACCCTTTCTAATGCACCCCAGGATGCCATTGGCCTTCTTGGCCACAAGGGCACATTGCTGGCTCATGGTCATCCTCCTGTCTACCAGGACCCCCAGGTCTCTTTCACCTACACTACTCTCCAGCAGTTCAGCCCCCAACCTGTACTGGGACATGGTGTTGTTCTTCCCCAAATGTAAAACTCTGCACTTCCCCTTGTTGAATTTCATCATGTTTCTCCCCGCCCAACTCACCAACCTATCTAAGTCTCTCTGAATGGCAGCACAGCCTTCTGGTGTGTCAGCCACTCCTCCCAGCTTAGTGTCATCAGCAAACTTGCTGAGGGTACATTCTATACCCTCATCCAGGTCGTTGATGAAGATGTTGAACAACACCGGTCCCAGCACCGACCCTTGTGGGACTCCACTAGTAACACACCTCCAACCAGATTCTACCCCATTGACTACAACTCTCTGACTCCTTCCTTTCAACCAGTTCCTAATCCACCTCACTTCCTGGTCACCAAACCCATACCTGATCAACTTATCCACAAGGATGCTGTGGGAGACGGTGTCAAATGCTTTACTGAAATCAAGATAAACCACATCTACCGCTCTACCATCATCTATCCACCTAGTAATTTCCTCATAGAAGGCTATGAGGTTAGTCAAACATGATTTACCCTTGATAAAACCATGCTGACTGCTCTTGATGACCCCCATGTCCTTGATGTGCCTGGAGATAGTCACAAGAACAAGTTGTTCCATCACCTTTCCAGGGATGGAGGTGAGGCTGACCGGTCTATAGTTACCCGGGTCCTCCTTCTTGCCCTTCTTGTAGACTGGAGTGACATTTGCTATCCTCCAGTCCTCAGGCACCTCACCTGTTGCCCATGATTTACTGAAGATGATGGAGAGTGGCCTAGCAATGACCTCCGCCAGCTCCCTCAGCACCCTTGGGTGCATTCCATCTGGACCCATTGATTTATGGATGTCCAGATTACTCAACTGATCCCTAACCCAATCCTCATCTACCATGTCAAACTCTTCCTCTATCTTGACTTCTTCTGGGGCTATATGAATCTGGGGCTCATAGGGAGACCCTGCAGGAGTGAAGACAGAGGCAAAGAAGGCATTCAGCACCTCTGCCTTCTTTATATCCTCTGTCACCAGGGCTCCCACCTCATTCCTCAATGGGCCAATATTGCCTCTATTGCTAGTTTTGCTAGCTATGTACTTGAAAAAGCCCTTTCTATTATCCTTAACCTGACTTGCAAGGTTAAGTTCCAAGGAGGCCTTAGCTTTCCTAATTGCCTCCCTACATCCTCTGACAACAGTCCTATATTCCTCCCAAGTGACCAGCCCCTCCTTCCATGATCTATAGATTTTCCTTTTCCACTTAAGTTTGCCCAGTAGTTCCTTCTTTAACCATGCAGGTCTCCTAGCACCCTTACTAGATTTCCTAACCATTGGGACACTCTGATCCTGTGCTTGCAAGAAGTGGTCCTTGAATGTTGACCAGCTATCTTGAGCTCCTTTATTTTCTAGCACCCTGTCCCATGGGATTTCCCTTAATAGATGATTGAGGAGACCAAAGTTTGCCCTGTGGAAGTCCAGGGTTCTGGTCCTGCTGGGTATTTTGTTCCTTCCACACAGGATATGTACTCATATAAAATCTGTTTTGTTGTGATTACATCAGCTCAGTTAAGATTTTATTAGCATTTAAATTCTATCACCATGCCTTACAAATTAGGTAGTTAATATTGTACAAACAAGGCAAACAAATAATTATCTTACTGTATTGCTTAATAATCTACCTGGTCTTCTGACATTTTTCAAAAAGAATTTTCAGCTTCAGTACAATACATTTTTTTTCTACTATGTTCTTGTTTGTTACACAGTTGTCAGGCTTTTCACTCTCAGTCTATCCTTCTTTCTCTCTTTCTTTACCTTTCTTCTTTTAGATTCTGTAGTATTGCTACATTAAAAGAGAAAGCAAGGAGACTTGCTATTAAGGGGAAGAAATTCAAAGTAGAGTGAAAAGTCATAGCAGTACTGTGAATAATTAGAATGCAATGATTCTTTGAAATATAAATATGTGTAATTTTGTAGGAGTGTAAAATGGTTTGGTTTTTTTGTCCCTTGTTTTTTCTTTCTGGGTTTCAGTGTTTAGGAGTAAGGTAGGACAGGTAACAGCTTCTGTTGTTCAAATTTAAAAAAATGGAAGAGAATATTTCAGATTATCCCATATTTTGTTTTATTTTTATTTTTCTATTATAACCACTTATTTATTTGTTTATTTGTTTTATCTAAATGTTGCATTTTAAAATGCTTTTAAATTCCCTCTTTCAGAGGTTTACCTTTTCTGAATTCACAGCTCAGCAAATCTGCAGGAATTCAAAACTGTTTCTCTACCACCACATTTGTTTTTATTATGTATGTCTTCAAAAAGAGGTTATTCTAAACATTACAGATTTACCTATGGATAAGAAATCATGAGTTATAATATTATCTTTTCCAATCCTTTCAGTTCTCAGTTTTCTCAGTCTAGCCTTCTCTTTGACTCAAAGATTCTTCCAAGTTTAGTCCACATTGAAACTTGTTCTGGTTCTTCTACTCCAGAACACTTTACCTATCTCTATTTTTTCCTGTATTTTCTTTATTTTAGAAATTCTCTATTCAGTCAAATCATCCGAGCCCCAGGGAGGCAACAGACCTCCCTGTGAGATGGGTCCGGCCGACAAATGGGCCCTTCTGTCCCCCTCAGAAGGGAGTCACCCACCACAATTACTCTCCTTTCCTTCTTGATTGAAGAAGTCCTAAGGACTCGGGGTGACTGACGAGTCCTAGGTACTTCACTAGGTAAGTTTACCCCTCCAACTTCATTTTCCTGTCCCTGAATTTCCAAAGCCTCGTATCTATTCTTGAAGGCCAACTGAGAGGGTGGAAGGGGTTGGGAGGATTTTTTCTTGCCTCTTCGAGGTCGGACCTCCTTCCATTCCTTCATATCAACATCTTCATATCAACATCTATGACCTTTTTTTGTGGCCCCTGAAGGAAACTAGTACTTAGAAAAATTTTAAAGGCAATTGTAGGAGGCCTGTGAAGAGCAAAATACAATATTTGTAACTTTTTCCTTGTAAATGAGTAGGGTTGGGCTTCTTTAAGTACCATACCTTTCAATTCCAGTATCACTGCTAACAACAATGATGGAGAACAAATTCTGGGTGATACCTGCAGACTCCTTTTTTACTACAAAAATTTCCTATAAAAGCTTTCTTTACACAATACATCTAAAAGCAGCCCTGAAAAGCCTGTGCTACAGGAGTATATCGATAAGAACCAAACATGCCAGTTAAAAAACACTATCACAGTGGGAAAGCAGTATAAATACCTGTGCTTTTAGGTAATAATTACAAGATTGATGGTGCCAGCAGATCACTTTCATAGCAAGGTAAGGAATGCAAATGCTTTGTGGATAACAGTAACTGATTCAATACCCAGTTATATGCATATTGATATCGAGGTTGCCTGAGTAACCTTTAGATTAAGTACAATACCAAAGGTGATTTATTATCACAACTCCTCCAAATCCATTACTTTATTCACATAAACATTTTGAGACTCAGACCTGAACTGTGCTATCCAAAATGCCTATCATGACTTGAAACAAGCAACAGAGGCTCCTGGAGGCTCTAGGAGAGTCTGAGAGCTTAGCAGGGTAAGGAAGACATGTAGCATATTTCCCTCCACTGCTCTCCCCTTCATTTCATTTCCCTTGGGAGCTGGTGGCACTGGGGAGCTCTGGCATTACCTGAGCAGAGGCATCAGCTCTGACACATGCAAAGACATGCAAGGGCTGGTTTATGCCCCCATCCTATCAAATTCCTGTAAAACACAATTGAAAATCCTGAAGCAATTTTGCAAAGAAAGTTCACCTTCAGGTACGAACTTGGTAGCTCAAGATCATGCCTGATTTTTGAAGCACTAGTCCTTAAGAGGAAATAAAAGTCTCTAGGCCCTCATTGTGAAAAGTAGAAAGATGCTCACTCCAGGTTTAGGGTAGAAATCGATTAGGAGTCTCTTAAATCAAGTGCTTGACCTGAAACGCCAAACCCTCTTTATACTCTGCTCTCAAAAATATTCTCCCACCTAATGCCTTCCACTGTAGCATTGGTTTTCAATCAGTATTCTGGGGCACAAATTCTTTCCTTTCTAATGCAAAACCTTACTTATACTTCTTTTAGTAGACTGCATGCTAATGAAGACAGTTTGCAACCTTCACTGCCAGTGAGAAGTCCCAGAGTAGCTCTCCCTAGTTCTTGGTTGGTGGGATGCACTGCCCCCTAATTGGGGGAAAAAAAGCCAAATGATACTTTGTCAATGTGCAGTTAAAACTAATTCAGTTCACACAATGGATGCTTCATATTCCATGCAAAACTGGCATTCTTTAGAGATATGTTCTGCTGGCCTTTAATACAGGTTCAGTGTAGTTGTCAACTTTGCTATAGTGCAAAATTTGGAAGTTGAAAAGCTGAAACAGCACACACATACATGCACTGAAAGCACAGTTACACATGGTAGGAGTTATTTGTGTAGTAGTGGCATACAACTCAGCACAGTCTTTTAAGAGATGTACCTACTATTACTAGATTACTGAATCACTGAGATGCAACAGGAGAGATCAGCGTACCCTTGAGTTACTCGCAGTACAAGCATCTCCAACTGTTTAACCTCTGAGGATACAAAAATGTTCAGTGCCCTTTGCAATGTGACACACAATGTCAGTAAAGAGTCAGGAACAGAAACTAATTCTTTTCAGAAACATTTTTGATGTAGCCAAAGGAATAGACTGTGGACATGCATGCTGCTCTGAACATTTATGCATAGCTGAGTACACATCATTTGACAGAAGCTGGTCAGGAAATAGTTAATATTTTCAAAGAAAATTATTGAAAGATGATAGTGTTCTCCCAAGATTTAACCTGTTCATACATTATCTTCTGAGAAATGCTAAAGCTTCAGGCTATATAGATGTGAAATGTAACTTAATATAGACTAGGGAGAGGAATCCTGCATTAGGTTTAGCTCCTGTTTCAACTATGTCTGATTGAGTTCCTCAGTTTCAGTCTTGTTACTTGATTTGGAAGCCTGTTAAGCCTCATGAAACTTATGCATACAACTTGTAGCTGCTTTCATATTTTAAAAGCTACAATTGCATCTTATGCACAAATAAGTGCTTTCCTGTCTATGTCAAAGCGATGCACACAGCTCTCTTGCAGAGTTTTGGAAAAGTCTTCCAGGGTACAGCAGCACAGCATTTCTTCTGTGAGAGCAATTTGCTCTGCCATTTTGTTGTCTGCAGGTATGCAGCTGTATTGTTTTACAGTGTTGATCTTGGAAAGAGCTGGAAAGCTCATAAACTGGAAAGCAATTGGTTTCCAGCTGAAGCTTTGCTTCGTCCTAGCCCACTGCGTTCTCCAAGGGAATCTCTGTGGGATTTTGTTAAAGAGGAAAAGGAACATGCAATTGTGTTTAGAGCTGGGGCAGATGCAATATTACTCCAAATCAAGCGTTACATCCTGCTCTGTTTTTTACTCATTTCTTCTATCAGCTCAGATAGATCTTGAGCACACCTCATCCTGTGTCTACATCAGCTGCCCACAACTCCCACTGCCCAGTTCCACAATTTTATCACCACAGGGAGCCTGCACATTTACTGTGGCCACAGAGATACTTCAAAGGCAAACACAGGCAACTCTTGAAACGCGGGTGATGAACACATGCTGGTCAGAAAAAACACTTCCTGCAGAGGGGCAGAGAATCACGTCAGTGGTGCTAACTCACAGAACTGACATCCCAGACACTTTCTCTTAGATGCACCACTGGCAGCAAAGCCCTCCTCAGTCTGCTCTCAGGGCTTCCCAGGAACACACATAACTGGGAAAAAGCGTGGGAGACAAAGGCCACAAGCTGCAAGAGGGATGGAGGTAAAAAGCCTCACACCAAGAAACAGTGCAGAGCTGCTCTGCAGATCAAGTTGGTACATATGTGAGCTGCTCATAGCTTGCAAATACTGATGGGAGTGAAATGTGTGGAGTTGATGGGAAATGTCTATTGAGCCCCATGCAGTTACAAAGGCAATCATCCTTAAATTTAAGGGAGTTAATTAGAATAATACATGTGCCACTTCAGGGTGATGCCTGATGATCATGCTGTGGAGACAGGAAAGAAAAGCTTGCTTGAGAGAAAATGCCATCATCTACCCAAAGTAAATACAAATCTGGAATTTGGTGTGTACTTCTTCAGACATGTTACAACTGTCAGTCGCATAGTGTGTGAATTTGATCCACAATACCATGCACAAAGCCAGCTGTTCAGCATGTTGCCCTGTTGCAAAGTATGAACTCAGAAAATAAGTAGGCAGGTCACTTCCTGCCTCATTAACCCAGTGGGAGGGGGGAGATCTGATAAATAAGCTTGTAGAAACAGCCATGAAAGCTTGTTGGAAGCTGAAAAACGCCCAAGATCCAGTCATTATTCTCTTCCTTTATTCTGTTTCTTCTTGTCTCTTTCAATAGCTTATTTTCAGTTGTTCCTAACTGCTGGTGATTTTTGCCTCTCTTAAGTATCCCAAAGCAGAAAAACAATTTTCTCACTTACTGAAGCTACAGGAGCTTTTTTTTACTCCTCTTCTGGAAAAGTAGGAATTAGCTCAGAGTGACCACCTTTTGTGCTATTGTAAAAACTTACTTTCTGTGAAAGTGGATGTGCTGAAGGTTCAGATGGGGCAGGAGCATAGAACACTCCCAGCACTCAGCCAGTGCTATTTTGCTTTTAGCATAATTCAAAGGTGTTACAGCCCTTGAAGCCACCACTTCTCTTGGGATTGATGTCTCAGGAGACATTCTTCAAGAATTTTCATAAAAACACTATCCTCCAGCCCCACTGAAGCATGACTAAAAGTGATTATGTTAGGGTGGTTTGTTTTCTTTTTTTTTGTTTTCTTTGCCTCTTTCTAATGCATTTATTTTTAAAAGCTGCTATAACAAAAGCTTTAAATGGAAGGTTATGTATGTGAAAGGAAAAGTTGTAGAAATGTTTGATAAAAGAAAAAAAAGATTAAATATTCATGAAAAATGAAAAACATTTCTGTTTTGTTCAGAATTTGCACAGAATTCTTCATTCCTAAAGGTGAATTTGCAGCCATTTTTGTCTTGCTGGGTTGGGGGCAGAAGTCTGGAGGTGTTGCTTTGCAGGTTTTTTTCCGAATTAAAAAAAAAAGAGAAGAAAAGGATTCTGCTCCTCCCTTACTCTCAGAGAATGACTTTTAAATTAAAAGAACTGTGCTGATAAACAAAGGTTTTCAGCAGTACACCTTGTTCATGCTGCAAACCTGACATAACCACCTATGACCTAGGTTAGCAATTATACCGTTAGAAACAAGACAGCAGGTATACAGTTGCTTGCCTGGGGTTACATCAAGAAAACACATAATGCAAGGATCTTGCAAAAAGAGCCACTTGCAAAATCCAGATTCAAGCATGGAAAGAGGACCTGGTTTAGAAGACAGAGGTAGCCTAAAATACAGTTGAAGACAGTTCCTTCAAGTCTATGGATAACCTCCTTACTCTGAGGTGATGCTCACTGATCTGACAGGCCTGTTTGATACAATTTGAGCAAATTTCCTCCTCCCTGTCTATTTCCAAATTAACCTTCTGATATGACATGGAGTAATTTCTCTACTAATATTTCAGTTTGAAATGTTAATGGAAGTAAACCATTTGTTGGACAAAACCCAGTTCTTGATTTGAGGGCAATGCATATGGAGCCAGCTTTGTGCCAGATGCCAGCTCCAGCTCGGAAGCCAAGGGCAGAAGTTGCCTCAACAACCAGTGCTCATCCCTCCTTATGTGCTAGGAATGGTGGTGGTCCAGGCTGCCCATGAGGATGGTGCTCACTGCCCTGCTTCCCACCTGCTGGCATGTTAGAGCCTGCATACCAATATTGGGCTGCTGCTGCTTGAGTGAGTGTCCAGGGCATGGACCTACGTCTCAGGCACTTGTCCCTTGGGTCCCTCATGAGATCATGCAGAATTATGCACTGGAGCACATCAGCTCCATGGGAGCTGAACAGGTCCCTGTTGTTGGCAGAGCCTGGCACATCCCCCTGGCTGCAGCCTGGCACCACAACTTCGCTGCAGGCTCCCATCCATCTAATGCCATACAGTTGCCCTGTGGCACTCCCCAGAAAAGTAAAGAGCTGGTGCAGGTGAGGGGCTGAGGGCCACTGCATGACTGCAAAGGCAAGAGGGGCCTTTATATCAGAGGACAGAAGAAGAGACCCACCATTGTGTGTCACTCTGCTGAATACATAAGGGTGGGCAGACTTAATTTATTAACTTTTTCTGATGGCTGAAATAATTTAGTACTTGGGCTCAGAAGCAGTGAGTTGTATGTCTCATGAAATTAAATGCCAGTAAAGGCAACCCAGAAATATCTACAGGCCTGGTTAGCAGAGAACTGTGAAAAATTCTGCAAATTTCCCCATGAAGATCAGGAGGGTGGCTTGTCTTTCACCGCTTTTCTTGCCCACAAGCTTGTGGGACCTTTAGCTCCCCTGGCATAGCCCACCACAAGATTTACAGCATGTGGCTAGGTAAAAATAGCATGCCAGGAGGTGAACACAGCAAATCCTCAGCCTTCCTGTGCTGTAGCCTCTTTTGATTATTCATTTTCCTCTCCTGTATTATTATAATGACAGCCTGTCATGTCTTTTTTTGCTCAGTTTTGGTAGTGAGAGGTTTCAAGAAAAGTTTTTCACTGGAGCTTCTTGTGAGAAAATTGCCATTATTTTTCAATACTGTATCTTTATTCACAACAAGTAGAATGATTCTATAATAACTTCAAATCAGCTTTCATTAAAACAGTGATAAAATGCAGTGACGCTTTTTTGCCTTTTTTTTTTTTTTTTTTTTTTTAATATGGAACCATTTTTACCGCCTCTTTTGATTATTCATTTTCCTCTCCTGTATTGTTATAATGACAGCCTGTCATGTCTTTTTTTGCTCAGTTTTGGTAGTGAGAGGTTTCAAGAAAAGTTTTTCACTGGAGCTTCTTGTGAGAAAATTGCCATTATTTTTCAATACTGTATCTTTATTCACAATAAGTAGAATGATTCTATAATAACTTCAAATCAGCTTTCATTAAAACAGTGATAAAATGCAGTGACGCTTTTTTTTTTTTTTTTTTTTTTTTTTTAAAGGTAGAACCATTTTTACAAAGGCAAATGGAAATAGCACTAAATTTCCTAAGAAATTATGTGTCCCTCCTTTGAACAGACTTTAGTTGCACATGGGAGTGTAGAACTCATTTCGGACAAGGACTGTGCTTCAGCAGGTGACTTCTCTGAGAGGTTGGTACAGCATCTAACAAAATGTGAATTCTACTCTGCTATTAGGAATCTTAGATGCCTGTGGAAAACCCACAATATAGCTGATGTAGCTGTTAATAAGACCAGTAATACTAATTTTGGTAATATTCAGCCACCATCCAGTTTGCTACATGGTGTCCTACATAGTATGGCAAATCATATACTTCCATAAACTTTATCCCCAGTAATCAATCCCCATGTTTATGTCAATGGGACCTCTCCAAGGGGTCTGAAAGTCTCTCTCCTGCCAGCAAGGGAAAGATTTACAGCTGTTTGTGTAAATCAGAGGTGTCTGGGTGAATAAAACCCCCACATTTATCTCACCTATTTGCTGTGTATGAGACATTGTTAAGCTCTGTAATTTACCGGGGTAAATTCTCTTTGCCTAAATTAATTCTCAGCTACACTAATAGGTTAAATGATTCAACAAGGTCCTGAGGCTGCATGACAGTTTTAATTCACTGACTAAGTTTCATTGTGTGCTAGTAGTTTCAAGGTCAGTTGTATTTAACAAATACTAGCCTCCAGATGGAGTTAAGCTGTGCAAATAGTTCCCTAACCTGGGAAGCATGTAACCAGTCATACTTCAACTTTTTATAGATGTTCTTTCTTTCATCTTCTGGGTTTCAGAGCAGGCTTTGGAAATCAAATTCCTCACTGTAGCAATCACAGTGACATATGTGCAGCCCCCATTAGAAAAAAATACTTGCTGAGCTGGGACGTGAGTTGGCCTAAGTCAAGATTTAGATATTTTTTATTGCTTGCTAATACATGGGTAGGCATACTGTTCTTTAGAATTTTTTGTTGTTCCCTCAGAATATATTAGTTCTAAGGGACAGTCAATGAAGTTTCTTGTCTGTTTTTTTTTCTCTTTTCTCCTCAGCTCTGTATTGTCATGCCTTGCTAGCTCTTACTTTCCTTGCGAGCAGCATACCCTACCATTTAAGTAAAAATAGTTTTCAGAAAAACACATGTCCTATAAGATAGTATGACATTTTGTGAAACAACATAACGCAGTGTGACTGATGCAGATGGATATGCCCCATAAAGCTGAGAGATTTAGATATGTAGTTTTCCCCAAAAATCACTCCATAAAGCAGTTTTGTTTAAAATATCACTATGAAATCCTATTTAAACTGCTCGGAATGTATAAATTTATTTAAATTTCGATATAAAAGGCTTTTTACCAGAATGCTTAGAGATGTTTCTATGTGCAGAGCTTTTTCAGCTCAGTAAGCAGAGAAAAAAGTATACAATATATAATAAAGCACCTAGCTAATGTTTCTCTCTTTACTCCCCTCCCTGAAGGAAGAGAAATGTTTTAGTGGGATCGATAGTTACAAATCATTACAAATTATTTGAGTTTTTGTTTCAACCACTTTTATTATAATGCTCATGCCATCTGCTGTACATATTGAGCTTATTACACTAATTCATTTTGCAAGTTTCAGCCTCTGAGTGAGAGATGTCAGAGGGCAATTGATTAAGGAATATTTGTTCTGTTATAGCTTTTTCTGTAATTTCTCTCTGTAAGGATTGCAGGTTGAGCAAGTGAGCTGACATGATAATGGAGCCTCAGGTCTGGAAATAAATGAGATGGCTTTGTGCATTTGTAAATATCAGAACATCTTTTAACCTGCTGATGACAAGAGGAGGAGTCAGTGTCAGCTGTGTTAGCACAAAGCTAAAGGTGTTTCTCTTAAAAGCTGAAAAGAATGGATGCTGGACATATGATAGCTGAGTCTAGGAATCTACTTCCCATACACTCCTTATCATCTATAGTTAAAAAGAGTTTTGTATGATGGGAGTAGGACAGAGGAAAAAGACAGTGATGGAAAAACTCAAAAGCTCCTCTAATATAGCATATGATACCACTTACTAGAGTGTGAATATTGAACTGTATTGACTATGTCCATCTCTACTACAAAGTAATAACTGTTTGTTTCTCAACTTTTTAGCCTTAAAATATATATCCTCAAATTCTTGCCTTCCATTTTTGCACTAAGCAAACATTAAGATACAAGGGTTAAAGGTGCTTGTAAAAAAAAATAAAAATCTATCACCTTGTCTCCACCAGTTCAAGACAGTATCAAGAAGAAGAATTGAACAAGACATGTCATAAATATTAGAGACTTTCTGCGTAACCTTAGAGCAATCAGTCCAAGTATGACAGTAGCCTGAATATTTAATAACTAATGCAAACTTTACAGCTGCAACTTGAGCTTCATCATGTTTTGACCTATTTATAATTAACTTGTCCATCATGGCTGAAGTTCTGACACTGCACATCCAGCTGAGTAGCATTTACACACATGAGCAGTCCCACTGAATTCAGTGGAAAATCATGAGACATCTTATTTAACAGATACTGGTGCTGGATCCTTAATGCAGATAGTCATGCATGTATAAGTCAGTCTGAGATCCTCTCTACAGGCCACAATAACATTTTAGCACAAGCTTCCTCATTAAGGATTCCAGAACTCTTTCCTGCCATGATGCCTACTGTTCATGAAATAAAATTACCAGGGCTAGAAAAGAGGCCTCAACAAGACAGACAATACAATATGGCTGAGATAAACCAGTTGGAGCTGTGCCCCTGCATTTTCTGCATGGATTTTTTAAGGCTTGGATCTCTGCAACATGCTTCTAGTTACACTCATGTACAACTTGAGTCTGGCTTGTGGCCCCTTTTAATGTCCAGCTATTGCAAACTTCAAACACAAGCCTAGTTGCCATCAAATTGCACTCTCCCTGTGTGCCCTCTCACCTTGTTTCCATTGTGTCAGCAAAGTGCTGAGATTGCCATTTTAATGTGAAGACAGACTGAACAACTTCCATGTATTTGGGTAAGAAAGTCCTTGGACTATCTTAGTTTTATGTAAGATTTTACATTAAGAAATGACTACTTCAAATACAATTTCTGCTGATTCTGAAGCACATACTTTACAGTGAAGGCAAATGTCATGCCACAGAAGTCTGTTAAACTTACTATTAACAATACCTCTCAGATATCTACAGAATTTGCTGGCTGAGAGCTTTACTGTTATAATACCAAATACATTGCAACTGCAATGAGTATATTCTGCTTCTGTTTATGAAAAAAATAAATAAATCAGATGCCGAACAACATGACACCTCACAATTTGGTTGTGTTATTTTGTGAATCTAGCTTCCTCAGTGCACAGACTCCTGTTTTCCCTGTTATTAGGCACTTTACAGCTCCAGTGCTAATTGCACAAATTGATTCATTTACAGCCAGCACAACAGAAAACAGGGCTACAATGGAGACAAAAAGACTGCAGTAAGGCATTGCAACTGCTACACTGATGGATGCTGAATAAAAGTGCCAGCTGTGCCTTGTCAAAAGAGGCAACTGAAAAAGAAAATCCCAAGGACTTTGTGAATTCAGTGGCATCTTTGTGTCTGTATGTAAGAAAACAGCAGAAAGGATTACTGAGAGCTTCCCTACCCACTAGGTCATGCCACCACCCTGTGTTGAGGTGTGGGGTGCCATTCCCCTGTTATTGCTACTGCAGTTTGTACAATATGGGATTTACTGTCACGTTAAGAAAACAGAACTTCTTTCTCTTAGACAGAGTTTCAGTTAGTCATGCTGTGCCCATGTTCCTCCAGTGGGTTTATCTGAAGCTTACTGAACTTGCAGCACTGAATAGGCTGTGCAACTGAGTCAGGGGCCTGAATACTGGGTAACTCTTTTGCTGGAGAGTAAATAAACTCCTTTATAGGATGAAGTCTCAGGAGAGTTATTCTCCAGTTAGCACAGACTGTGAAACATAATTTCCCTGCAACACAGGGAGAAAAAGTAATACCCTTCTCCTCTAACCTCCCCCGCAGGAATCTAATATATATTCTTATTGGCATAGCCAAAACCACTGGCTACCAGCTAGGGCTTTGTTGAAGGCTCACAGGATCTGTGCAGATGATGAATGCAGGGCATGTGGGAGACAAGCCATTCATATTCTGGCAGTCTCCACAAAGAAGGTCCCAAAAAGAACTGAAAGCCGTGTACCTCTGGTGGAAAATACAGACTTCTGCAGCTTTGTCACTGTCATGTTTCCTGCCACTTGTCCAGCTGCCCCCAACAGAGCAGACACCTCTTTTGTGGCCTCCTGGACAGACCTACGATGCTGACCTTGACTGACACAGCTAAATCTCTCTCAGGATGTGAAACCCTGGCTTCATCTCAGGAGTAAACTCCTCGAGTTAAAGGGGATTGTTTAGGGCAGAAGAAAATATTAAAAAGTTCCAGCCCATAAGTTTCAGTAATTTAATAAAGACAAAAAAAGCATAGAAAAAATTATTATCAGGAGCATCTTAGCAGATTAGTACCTCACGCATTGAAAGCATTACAGGATCTAAATATGGCAGCATGAGCATCTTGCTTGTCTATGAACATGGGTGATACTGCAAACCATGAAGGAGTTACATTTTAGAAGACTGAGATGCACAGTTAGCTTAAAGAGCCATGGTCATTATTTTTAGACAGGATTGATTAATTTGCTTTACCAAGACTCAGATGTAACCTAATGTATATAAAACAATTAGAAGGCTGTGTCTTTATTAATATTGTAGGCAAAATGCAGATATAAGCTTCTGAGAAGCAGTAGGAGGCTAATAATTATTTACGCCTTCATCCTGTCTCTGAGAGCTCATGGACGTCAGCCTGGAAGTTTGAGCATTTGAGGGGCATGAGCACTAACCAGTGCGTTATCAATTTTCCCTCAGATTTCACACCTAAATGTGTCTTGCTCCGTTTACACGACAGCCTAAGAGTCTAACAGGACATGACTGTATGCTGAAGAGGTCAAAAAAGAGGATAAACATGCAGCAATTGGGTGCCATGGCTGGAAAGTAAATGAAAAGTGGACTTCCTTCTACAGGAGTTTATCTTCTCCCAGATGAGTGGAATGCCAGGCACCCAACAAGTATGATGCAAAGGAGTAGTTCCTCCTCTGTGTTTATCGAAATTATGATAACTGTTTTGTATGCAGCTCAGAGAGGTCATTCTTTCAGGTTCATCACCCCTCTGCCAGGACTGCAAGTTTAATTTCTCATCTTGGTTACTCTGTCTAGCAGCACACACAACAAATATTTATTTACCTTTCTGAGGACTAAGAGTTACATGTTGTCCATTCCATATTAGGGTTAAAATTCTGGCCCATTTCTCCCTGCATATTGTGTGGAAATAGTCATAGAATCATAGAATCACAGGAAGGTTTGGGCTGGAAGAGACTGTAAAGATCATCTAGTTGCAACCCCTCTGCATGGGCAGTGACACCTCCCACTAGACTAGGTTGCTCAGAGCCCCATCCAATCTGGCCTCGAACACTTCCAGGAATGGGATTTCCACAGCTTCTGTGAGCAACCAATGAAACAGCAACAAAAAGACCCCATCAGTCCTCAAGAAATTAAACCCCCAACACTAGCAAATAGCCTAGGAACCAGTGTGGTGATGCAGGCTTCACACAGAGCCTGTTCATAGTTCTCTTTAATAAATTGCATGAGTCTTGTTTTCTTCCTTAAAAGGTTCAATGGTCCTAGCTTGTTTCTCATTCACCAAAGGGCAGGCAACCATATTCAAGGGATCAAAGTATGTCAGCTTGCCTATAGCTTGCCTATAGATAAATTAAATAGGAAGAGAATATGATAAGTAGAAGAGAATAAAGATGCAAAAGGTTAGATCTGGAAAACACCCTACAGACAGATGAAGTGAATCAGCTAAATAATCTTAACTATTTTCTAATTGCAGGAACTATGTATGGAATTGAATGTGGCTGAGGTTTTCTTTGATAGACATGTTTAGCAAATTGCAACTAATAGGTGTCTTAAAACTTAAGCTTTATTCTATTTTTTTGAACAGTGTTGGAAAACTGATTAGTGTGTGTTCACATAAAAATGCATAAAATAATCTAACTATAGTAGTACATATGTTGTGACTGAGAGTTGATTTCTGTCAAGACTAGTTCTTTTTGTTGTGTGTCTCATTGTAACTGATCATTTAATAAACAAACAGAAAACTGTACAAACAAGCAATAATGGAGCAGACATTCATTCAGCTGCTAAGAAACTCATAAATGGGTATGTCAACACCCTTATTCTAGAGTGATTTCCCAAAGGACAAATAGGGCACCTTTGCTCTCTGTGATCCATTCAATCTTTGACTCCTTTCTGTATTCAAACCCAGAAATATCTGGTATCATGATGAAGTTTTCAATAATTGACACAGATGTGTTTGTGTCCTGCACTATTTCAGTTAATGGAGAGTTCCAGGGAGCCAGGATTTTGCTTGTTGTGTATTCATTTATTATTCATTTAAAGAACATGGCCACTTGCCAATAGGAACTGAAATGAAATCACCACCTTCATGCGGGCAATCCAACAACCCTCCAGTTGCAATGACATTCAGTTACAAATGGGTTAGATCAGTTTTAATCCGCTGCCTAGAGATGAATAACATTAATTATTGTAATTGGTAGTGACAGTAATGGGTGCAACATTTCCAGGCCTAATTTACTCTACTTTTGTGAGATATCATGCTAATGTGGGTATTCTGCTTCAGTACCCAAGATAACTAAAGCTAGCTCAAATGGCTTTCTGCTGTTCAACATAGTGTAGTGGCTACACGTCCTAAGACTTGCAATGTACAAAATGGTATAGAGTGGCTGTACTTAGGCAAATGACTGGACACAAATGTACTAAAGCATCAAGAAAAAATGTATGTGAACCCATCACTCGTTGGCATGAAATGTTTTGTTCAGTTCAGCAGCTGAGCGGGGGAAAAAATATTGGTTAGATAAAATAATAATAAAGAAGCCATTCATAACAGGTGAAGATAGGAACCCAATTAAAATGGGTCATTTTTTAAAAAAAAATATTTGGTACTTTACAGATTCAGAGCAACAATTTGACCCAAGGTTTCTTACCTCCCAAGTGGGTCTCTCAACTGTTATTAGTGTAGGCTGAAGCAGGCCTCCCTCAGGCTCATCTGTTCTAAGTGCTCCACTTTGGTACCATACTTCAATATTTGGTGAGGGAACAGAAATAATTCTGTAGCTGCAGGTCAGGGTGTTAAAATATAAGGGACCCTATTATTTATCCAAAGTGGACTAACGACAGCAGGAAGGACTGAGAACAGCTTTCCAATCCCAGCCTTTTGAAGAGGTAATAAACCGAAGTGTTAGGACATATTACCAGGGAAAGTGGTGCTGGGGGGTTAAGATGCTCTCAGGCAGAGAGGGACTGAATCGATGCCTACATCCTACCCAGTAAATCTCCTAGACATAGGGCTACAGAATAAAATGAGATTTGATGAGTTTAAGTGCTGAAAGCTGAACTGGCAGGAGTTTTCTGGAAAGTATCGGTGGCAGGTGAAAACTTAGTAAAACCTAAATGAGGTCAAATTTGTCTCTGCCTAAAAGAGTTCAGGAAAAATGAACACATTAAAAAAAATCTAACTATATGCGTGTACACATATACATATACATGTAGACAATTAGAAACTTGTAGAAACCAATATCAAAGACTATCAAAAAAAACAAAAGGCAGATAAAGAAATCCCAGCTATTTTGCTTTAGTAGTATATGCCATCACAAATGTTAGAAGGAGTTCCCATTCACAAAAATTGAATGTAAGTCTGTTCTCATGAGTTACATTCAATTAGATTATGTTTTTATATACTGACTGGAAAGAAAAAAATACAAGGTCATGAAACAACGAACCAAAAATAATAAAAAATATTTTTATAGTCTGTCTGAGTGCTTCTAAAAAGCCTTTTATGCAAATAAATCAGTATCAGAATTACTTTAAATTCTTCTTTATCAGTTTTTCAAACTTTCGACTTTTTTACTGCCTTTTTACTTCAATTTCATAAAATCGATAACATTTAAAGTGGCATCCCACTTAGAATTATATATATATATGTATATACACACACACGTACACAGGGTAAACTGACTTTCTGACTCATGCAGATTATATGAAAGGCATCACAATTCCCACCAGAGCCAAGCATGCCTAACACCTTAAGGCTACTGACATTCACAATGAAAGAAAACATATCCTACCTAGAGAAGCACATGAGACTTGACTGAGTAGTCAGAGTGGTTAAACCTAGGGGCAGATCCATCCACCTATTTGTCTACTCAGAAGGGACAGAGGATGGGAAGTGACCATTTGGGTTACCAAGTGCAGATCCCAGCCATCACATGCTCCCTGTGCTGTTTCAATAGCCTGTCTTGGAAGGAGTTAAGCTTCTGCTAGCCTCCTCTGGCTGCTCCAGAGACTCCCTCTTCTCATGCTAAGAAACCTTCCTCTCATACAGCAGCTGAGATTTATTCATTGCCTGTTTAGACTCATTTGTTCCTGTGCCAACATTGTCCTTTGGCTTAAATTGATCTCCTCCCTCCCTGGTGTTTAGCCTCCTGATGTATTTATAGATAGCAATCAGATCCCATCTCAGCTTTCATTTTGCTAGGCTAAAAAAGCCAAGCTTTTCCCAGTCTCCTTTTGTAAGACAGGCACTCTATTCCCCCTGCCTTATTTTTGTAGTCCTCCTTTGCATCTGTTCCTGTATCAGTTGTTAGCTTATTGTAGGAGACATCCACCTGAGGAACATGGTCACCTCTCTTTTAAGTGTCATGCTGACAGGTAGTGAGGATAAAGGTCCCTTTCCCAGGGAGCTGTGAGGGTCTCTGATGGCTGAGACAAGGGTCATGTACCTGTGCCAAGTAGGTCCAGATGCTTTTATCACTGGGTCTTCAGCTGCCTCAGCCCTGCTGACCATTGGCACACTCATGGGCAGGCACAGGTTAGCCTGGAGCTGCACTTGGCAGGGCACTCATTATGGGATGCACTCGGGAGATCCGTCATGCACCTTCAGTGCTTCAGGCCTGTGGCAATGAGATGTATGCTTTTTGGGAATAACTAAATTAAAGTATGCACTAATAGGGCTAGTGTTCATATTTTATGACAATGTATTTCCTCTGTACTATTTATAAATCTTGCATGAAGAATTATTGGTCAGATTCTCAGCTGGCATACGTTGATGGACCTTCATTAGCTACAATGAAGCCTATCACTGCACCAGCCAATCAGCCAACTATTTATTAATTAAGTTGTAGAACATGCCTTTGAAAGAGATTTTTCTTCCCTCTACATAATCCATCCAACCATATTTCTTCTTTCACTTTCCTGTGGACAAAATATACTCTTCAGATTGTTGCCAAAACCTGCATGATTCACTGCATTGAAATAAATCTACTTTTCTGGAATTTATAGGCAGGGGCACTATGCTGAGTCTGATTAATCTAAGATTTGAAGGGCTTCAGCCCAGCTATAAGTTTCAGTAAAGAGCTGTAATTACAGGTTAAGTATAGCAATTCCAGATTGCTGAACATTGCTGTATTGATCTCTTTAAACCATTAAATATGGAAGCTCAAATTCATCCACAAAGGCAACAGTTTTGAAATACCAGTAATTTAGGAGGATTACGTTCCTAAATGTGGTGCAGATGGGAGAACACTTGTCTAAGTAACGTCTTCTCTCTGCTGGAGAAACTCGAGAGCAGGACGCACAACTAGAACAGGTTTTTTTTTGGGAAGACAGGATAACAAACTTCCCATCACAGACATGAACCCATTGATTTTCCTTTTTGCCACTCCACTCAGCGGTATGATCTCACTGTCAAAACAGCAAGGACTGCTTCTTCAATAATCTTCCTTCCCGTGCTTCTCCAAGTGCAGGCAACTTCTCCCTCCTACCATGGGGAACTAAGTAACAGATAACATAGGGACTATGATGTTCTGCCCAACCATCACAGGGTGTGTAATACAAAAACATGTTAGCAGTGACACCTCAAAGTCTTGTCTCCTCAAGCTAAATTTAAGCACCCTCAGGATGTTCTCAACTGTTTTAGCTACTCCCTTTCTCCGTGAGACCTCCTGTCCCATCTCATGCTGGCAAGACCACTGTCTGTATGAGCTCTCCATGCCCTCCCATGTGCAATTCTGACACTTCTGCCTTAGGGTATAACAAGAGGCATGTTGGGAAGATGGAGTTGATGCCTGTGCCTACCTGAGCAAAAATGTGTCTAAAACCCTAGAGATCTGGGCTCAAGGAAAAGTTTTTTCCATTTTTTGCTTTCCTTTCTTTTTTTAATTTGGTGTCAGTTTTGATATTTGTTTAAATGCATTCTCTAAGATCAAGGCTGTTGTCTCTGTGCCTGTAATCGTATTAGAAGTGCCATGCAGCCTTCTCCATAAGCTAGAATATTGGTATTACGTGTCATCTGGGCTAAACACTTATGAGATCTGGTCCATAATTATAGCTTTCTAACATCACACAAGAACATTTCTTAGACCTACTAATTGTGCTGCCCTTTATGGTCCATCTTATTGATTAAACATCTATTAGTGTTTTGGCAAAATGAGAATTCACTAGCAATACAATGTGTCTGGTATATTAAATTCTGTTTAAGTCAGTACTAAATACAATTTAGAGATACATGTATTGTATCTCCTTAATTGTATCTCAGTATTTTTTATCTCTGTTTGTTAGTAGCACTGTTTGTTGGAGGGCAGCAAAGTCAAATTGTATTCCCTTAATTTTATTTTTTTTACACTTGAAGTATTTCAGGTGGATAAATGCCAGGGAATATTGCAAAATAATAAATTCATACAGACTGCTACCTTTTTTCATGTATCACAATCCAATTACACAGTAAATCTTATCCTTTTTGACTGTGCTTGAGAAACTGATGTTTGATGAGGGTTGATAAAAAAAAACCTCAAATAAACAACAAAAAACCACCAAAAAATAAGGAGTTTTTAATTATACATTCTTAATTGTGAAGAGTTTCCTTTTCAAGGAGAAAAAAAAGTCTTTGAACAAGATCCCTCTGCACCTAGCCTTCATAATTCAAATTAAAATAATTTAAAAAAAGCTACTATGCTGGTAACCTCTGGGAAATTAAAAGAGTAGCTCATACAAAGGGATTGCAGAGAAGCAATGCAGAGTCCTTTTCTCTTTGCATTCCCTGTGCTTAGTAAAATATTATAAGTTCTCCTCAAAAGAAATCTGAAAGCTGACACAAATAGAGAGGAGCAGAGAGTCTGTTTCACTGCTATCCAATGCCATTTCAAATTGACTTATCCTTTCTGTATCTCATATGCTGACTGATAAAATCTTGACAGTATTAAAAAATAATCTGAAACCTATTGCATGACTTGTTTTCCTTCTGCATGTTTTATGTATATTGATTGGAGAAATGAAAAAATGCTAATATCCATATGTTGTCACATCAAGAAAATGTGGACCACTTATTTTCCCAAATTACATTATGTCTGAATGGCTTTGCAAAGATCTGGGAGCTGAGCTTGCATTCAGTTTGGAGATGAAATGAACCGACCCAACAAAGAAGGAAAATTAAATTACTTCTACCCATATTTTATCCCTTTGACATGTACTTTCAGTGCCCCTCCCTCCATCATCTCCTCAGTCTGACAGTTACAGTATCACCAGTGAAATCCTGCCTAGCAAGAAAAGTATCCCCTTCATTTGTCTCTGATCCAGACTCAGATGAAGTCAAAGAGTCTTTCTGCTGATTTAGGGAGGTTTGGTCAGGTGCCTTACCATTTATGGATAAGAATGGAAGCCCTGCTGCAGTGTTTTGAGGGTTTTATGCTCCTAGTTAAGTATTTTAGAATCTAACTTGGAGTATAAGAGTAGTCTCTTAAGCTTCAGACAGAAAACTCACTTGCTTAAGGGATCGTACACTATCAAGAGTTACACGGGGCCAGGGCCTTCAAGCTTTAACTAAAATCCAGGCTCAAGAAAACTGCTGGGGAGATGTGCACTACTGTGATTGATTGCCAAAAAGCAAAAGGAAAAAGCCAAGGAAACATAACAAAAACAGCAAGAATGAAAAGCTTCTCTTGTATTCACATCACCATCCCAATGAGAAATTAGATAATAGAAAAATCAAACATACACTGAGACTGTCTGAAAACTAAAGCCTCCTACACAAGAAGTGTAGGAGCAGCAGTCCAGCTCCAGAAGTTGCTATATTGACTCAACGGAGAGTAGGTAGTACATTAGCAACACTGGAAGTCTTCTCTCTCTTCTGCTGCAGAGGTTTTGTCATATGGTTACTAAGTCAATGATTAAGTATCAGTGATTTCAAAGTTGCAGGGTCAGAGCCATGTAGAGCCATTTCTACAACTACAAATTAAATCAGACATCCAAAAAGCTTTAAAATATTGTTCTGCAAATGCCTAAAGTCTCTGCTATGAGGATCATCTCCTGGAGGACAATAATGAAATTCTGTCTAAACTGAACTGATCACCATACTTCCATCTCTGAGGATTTCACCTTAGGTCATGGATGACCACCTTCAATGCTGAGAGTGCCATGTTTGTGTTTCTTAGAGATTTCTTTTGCCATTCAGGTTTCCAAGCCACGTCCTCCTGCCTTGTTTTGCTTTCACACAGTAAACCCCTTTGAGGCAAAACAATACAGTCGTCTATTAACCTGTTTGGCTGGATGTCTTTTATTGCACTCAGCAAAGACTGAGTACATGGGGACACCTCCAGGGGTAGATACTAGCTCCATGGTCAGGTACAGTCAGGGTCAGTTCTCTGTAGCTTCTACTATGCTTTTTTAAAATGTCTAGTACTGAGGTATCCCACTGCTTTATGGAGCAGTGCTCCTAGGGAATTACTCTGCCTCTGTAGAAATCTAAGGGAGTGTTTCCAAATAGCTGGGGACAAAGATTTAAAAAGAACCCAAACATATATGCATATATATACACCTGCACACACACACAGAGTCAGATAATCAACAGTAGGCAAGAACAAATGGAAATATTTAAGTGTAATCTCTTTTGAATCAATTGGACATTTTATAAGAATACACAACTAGTACTCTAAAAACCTGAAATTGTTCAATTGGTCCTTGGCCACTTTTGGCAGGGCAAAGTCAGTTGTCTTCTGCACCTCTAGGAAAGGTTGAAACTTTTCATTGAGAGTGATTTGATTTGATAGAAAGAGCTTAAAATGTTGCTACCAAAAATTGCATACATGTTTCATGGCTGTAGAGGCCATGTAGAGACTGGAAATGAAACTTAGGCAAAAATGCATAAATACATTTCTTAATCCTTTTTTTTTTTTTTTTTTTTTTTTTTTTCTTCTTGAGAGTTCCTTCCTGCTTCTTTTGGACAGCACGTACTGGATACATGATACACAATAGTTAGGTTAGGTAAGGCACAACTATGTAGAAACTGGTTAATTATCTAAAAGGGCAGTCACAGAACAGAATTACCACAGTACAAGTGAGCTTGTATCTGCTGTAATAGGCAGCTCCTGCAGAAGCTGTCTTCAAGATGTTTGCCTCACTTCTAAAACCTCACCTGTGTATCAATACTGGTCTCAGAGCCAAACCAAGACTTTGCCTTCTTAGGCTGAAGACATGAATCATTGCCACTGCAAACAGCTGAGTTTAATTTCACTTTACACCAAGCAGACCAAAAATCCCATTTGAAAGGTGACAGGCCAGTGCATTAAGCAATTGCACCACTGGTGGGGTTAAGGTGAATAAATTATGTAAGACAAGAGTCTGACACTAAAAAACACCAGCTGGATCAAGGACATTTCTATCCATTCTGGCTCATTAGACGTAGGACAACAAGGTCAACTATGTTAAATTTAATCATAGGGCTTCTTAGAGGGTATGGCAAATGTGTTGGCTAATTCTTCATACCATATTCCAGATAATGCATCACCCACAGCAAGCTGTGAGAGGTAGCTTGCTTGTGTTTAAAGTATCCTCTCTACGTATGGGCAGTTAAGACAAATCTTCATTGTTTTTCAACCAGGATAAGCCAAATTAATCACAAGCACTTCCCTCCTCCCTCCCCTATTAAAAACAGAGAGGTTGCAGTTCATGTATGTTAGCGCTCAGTTTGGCATCATCTTTTTAATGGAAAAATAAACTAAGCTGTCTATTCTAAATTGAATCAGGCAAAATAAATAAGCAAACAAGATTTTTCTTTGCTGTAGGTACAGAAACCATTTCCAGAATGGAGAAGGCTAATTAGTTTTAAACTCTTTGGGGAAAACAGTGTCTTGTTGTACTCTGTGTGTAAGGTCCCTAACACAGTGGGGGTCTGTTCTATTACTGCAACTTCCATGCACTACAGTAATAAAAATAATAATACTGTGAAAGTTATTTAATGTTGAATCTTCTTGGGTGAACTCCATCTCCTCCAGAAGGTCCACTGGCCCTCACAGAACAGTGGCTGCATGAAGAGGAGAATGGTACGAGCAATTTCTATGCTACTGAGACAGCTCTTATGATGCACAGCATGTAGTGATACCTGGGTATAAAAGCTAGTGTGATAAAGCACAAGTGGGTAGTATCCTCCCTCCCTTCTGCTAGCAAGCAGAGAAAACAGTGCAATGCCCCACCAGAGTACCACTTCGCTTTGCTACTACCAGAACATCCTACCAGTCCAGGACTTGCATTTGTGGATTTTCCATTTGTAGGAACAACCATTTCTCCATTTCTGGTTGCTTTGTTGGCAGTCTTCCTGCTCAGTTGAAGGTAGCTCACATGTGAGGTAGTGTGTTGGTCTGAGTCAGCAGAGAACTGTCTGCCACATAAAAGAGGTTCTACCAAGGGAAGTACACACTGCAGCTGTTGCTTTGTTACACGTACTGCCGTGAGAACAGGATTGGAAGTCTACAGTGAGCCAAGCCATTATCCTGAGAAATGCTAGGATGATATTACTTATAATTAGCTTAACTGTAAATTGTTAGCTAGAATCTAAAGAATTCTCAACAAGTGAGAGGCAAACATTGGCCCTAGATAGTTTTATCTCACTGCATACAATTGTCCTTGCCAAAAAACCAAAAAAAAACACCAACTGATTTAACTGGCTGTGCCTGAATTGTCTTCCTCAAAACAAGCTCCACATGGTTTCAACAACACAAAGTCAAGGAAAGGGCTGGAACAAGATTTTGCAAATACTATGCTGTCAAACCGAAAAGGGCCAACCAGCCACACCAGTTATTGCTGTTGTGGGAAGCAGTTAGTAGGAGCAAAGTCAGAGGTCTGGGCTCCATGTATGAGAGACTAATCAACACTGTGACCTGAGTGACAAAAGAAAATTGGAGGACCCTCTGCTGGCAAAGGGAAGTTCTGGCACCTCACTAGGGAAAAAAAACAAACAAAGAAACAAACCAAAACCCCAAAATATAAGCAAAGGCCCACAAGAGAAGTGGGGCTTCTGGTTGGTGAACACTACTCTCTGGCCTTCCTCTGTAACCTCAAAGGATCCTTTAATCTTCATCATCTTCAAACTCCTCTTTTTACTTTTTCAACAACAACAAAAAAAAGTAAAACTAAAGGTAAATGAAAGCTTGCTAGCTAATCATCTGCTTTAGGCAAATCCAAACTATCTAAAGGCCCATGTCAGCACTCATCATGACAAAGATATTGCTTTGCCAATTCCATGCAACAAACAGCTCTATCTAGGGATGACATGACTCTTCACTCCCCTACACACCAGGTTACTGATCCTATGAATCTTATCTAATGTATTCAGAAATAATGAATGAAGAACGTGTTAAAAAAATCAACTTATTACACTGCATTTTTGTATTTGAAGTAGGATTTATTTGGGAAATGTTAAGACAGAAGCTTGGTATTATTTCACCAAAGCAACAAGAAAAAAAGCCAAAATATATAATAAACCTGAGAGAAAAGGAGAAGTGGCTGTAGAATAATCCTACATAATACCTAAAACTAGTATGTCCTCATGAAAGGGTCAACTCCCTTGGTGCTGTGGAGCAAGTCTAAGATAGGTTGCAGGTAATGCCTCTGAACTACTTATTCTCTTGGGAAGTGTTATAAAGACTGTCCACGGACTTTTGCAATGATGGAAAATGCCAGGTGGCACCATGCTATGCCTAAGCCTCAGAAGGCTACACTTTTAATGCTAAGTGATGGTTTAGCACCACATTGCATGCAAGTTGCCTTATCTTCAGAGGGTTCTCAGTGGTCTAGTCGGGTATCACCACATCAAACAACTATCAACTACTGAAAAGTCAAGCTCAGTCATCAATGATAGTATCTGAGATACTGTAATTACTAACCTGCAATTAATTACATTTAGATAACCTTGCACACTAGCTAGCAGTTAGGTAATTTCTTATGAGTAACAGTTTCTCAGTAGCAGTAGGTGAGATTTGAAGCCTGACTATGCACTGCTCTGCAATTTGCTGAATTATGTACACAAGGATGAGTGAGTATTAAAATGCTACCCATGTGATTTATGAGAATGTGACATTCACTTCAGCCCTCTATTTCTCTCCTGGTATATAAAGAAAACCAGTTTCTTTAAGGTCAGGTGGTTATGCCTTTGTATTTGTACCAGTTTTTCCTGTGGAAGTTCCCACAGCATTTAGAATAGAAATGCAATAGAAAATTAGGGAGATAACTAGACCACAGGTAGTAAGGAGACTTTCAGAAGATACACTCCTCATTCCCATCAGCTGTAAATGCAGACACTGGAAGCTGCTTTTGTTTGCAGTAGAGGAAGGGAAGAGGAATAGCATATCCAATTAAAAGAACAGGGGACCGATTAGGCAAGCAGAGCCAGGGAGCCTTTTGATGCAAATCTCTACTGTATTAACAAAGCCAAGGCAGCAGTGCTGATTTGCACTGGCCGATGAATATTGGATGCGAGTTAGAATATTGCCCAGACCATCTGTTACAAGATCTCTATGCTTAAAGTTCCCGGGGGTTCTTTAATGACTAATAGTCAGCTTATTTGTGGGTTTTATGCCTACTCCAAAAGACAACACACTTCAGAGTCTGTAGAATATGCTCATGCTGAGGTGTTGATTAATTACAGATTTGGCAGAATATTGATTTATTTCACTGAATAACCAACAACTTTTCTTTAAACACTACCATTTTGTAGGACATCTACTCTCCAAATACTTACCCATTTTACTAAAAACCTGATCAATTTATGAGTTCTGCTGCTGAAGACATGCCAAGTTTAAGTCATGAATAAAACACATACATAAAAAACTTCAGTTCCAAAAAGTGAAAAAATGGATTAAAACCTTGTGTTTAGACCTTCTGGGAGGTTGTTAAATACATATCATAATTTTATACTACCAAAAGTATTTCATGTTTTCCATGTTTTTCATCAACATGTTTTCCATGTCAAGTTCTAGGACAGATTTGAGTTAATGCACAGAGAAAGTTTGAACTATACTTCATTGCATATAAAAAGAGTCATTATGGTTCAAGTATATCATGTCTTCCACACGGTACAATCTTAATATCCTGGTTTGAACTCCTAGATATAACTGTGATGAAGAGGACAGAAAAACAGTCTTTCTATCCAGAATGCCTGTATTAATTTTCCAAATCTGAGGAGTTGGTCTAAGTTACTAAAGCATTATTTTACAGCTATTAGCACACACGCATCCCGTGGGCACTGAGTTCATAACTTCACAAGGATTTGTTACCTTACAAATTCTAGTGATCCAGATGAGGCTTTGGAGGGTTGCAGATGGGGAACAGGCATTGCAAATGCTCTGTCAACGGATCCAATTCAGTCAATAACAACATGCCCCTGCAATTTGAAACCTTGTTTATGACTCTTACCAGATGGATTGATGGTGTCAGTTCACTGCTTGGTGGGCATGTGTTCAGATCCACTGCCATCGTCATTACAGTATATATGATGAGCAGTTTTCACACCTGCCTGAAAATAATCTGCCTGTCTCCAGATGTGACACCCGTTTTGCACTCAGTGGTTGGCAGCCAATACACAGCTCTCTCATGGATCCTTTCATTTTATCTCAGTTAAAAGTCAAACATAAAGTATAGATATTTTTAATGGAACAGAGCCTAACATAGCCTAACAAGGTGGTTTTTTGTTGTTGTTTTTTAATAAGGGATGAATAGGAGGCACCAGATATGTGATGAAAAGAATGCCCTTTCTCCCCTTTGAGTCCCAGTTGGGTGATCTGACACTGGGGCTGGGACAGGGAGTTTATGTGTCTTCTGTCATTCTGTGCAACCCTCTGCAAATGCATAAATGCTTTTCATGGCAGCTTGAGAGAAAAAAAACTAAGAAAAGGCCCGTGCACAGAAGAAAAACGCAGTACAAGGGCAGTACAAGGGTGTGTGTTTGAAGACTTCCGTCAGGACACTGGGACAAGCTGTGTTACTTGTAGCTGATCCAGATGTCTGACCACTGAACAACACCTGAACTGGTATCCGCTGGTAATCTCATCAACAATCTCAGCAAGGAGGCTTATGACTGAGTAAACACAAAGACGAATAATTTTCTCACACACAGAGGGAATTTGGGGCATATCTGCAAGGTAGTGAGTCAGCAAAATTCCTGTTAATGTTGTGTCTACTTTTAGAATAACTTTCTAGATCTGCCATTCCATGACTTTATATTTAGGTCACACTGATCCTCTGGCCTGTAAAGAGCCATGTCCTCTGTATCTTCCTGATGAATCTTTGCTGAATTTAATGGGGCAGAGCCTCGCTGGTGTTTAAATCAACACAGCAAGAAGACTCTTTAGTAAACACAGTTCTGTGCTGTGTAGGACAATGTGGATCAGTGTGCAGGAGGAGGAAACAGAGAGGGTTACCTCAAAAGCAGAAGGAAAAAAACCCTACCTAATATAATTGTGCAGCATCTTGATTGGTTCTGCTCTGTAATGTTTTCTCAGCTTTCTTTACACTTTTGGGGGAGAAAGAAAGATAAATAGAAAGTGCCCATACTTCCTTATCTGTATGCAGAGAGCACTTTTCTGGAAGGCCATTAGGATGGTGCACAGTAGTGTGAGCAACTCTTTGTTAATTTAAAAACTCAGATGGTGATCTTGAGGCAAACTTAAGGCCAGTCTAAATAAAGTGTGTGCAAGTGTATTTGTACAGCAAAAATGAGTTCTGTGTTAACAGCATTTTGCCTGACAAACCTTTTATAGCCTAAGTATTCTGGCCAGTCCCTACTGTACTTTTAATTTCCTTGCTGTTTTCTTAGGGTAACTTTTCTTTTTATAGAATATGATTTTTCAGTTCTAATTTTCAAATGTCCTCACTGTGAGGACTTTTTTCTGCTGGTATGTTTATGGGGGACCTTTGGCTTTCATTTAACATCCCAGCTGAATTTCTGGGGCATTGCTGTAAGTGCAGAATCCCCCAAAGAATAACAAATAATCCATTTTGTTCCTTTTAACATTTGTTGTATGCTTCCTTACTTTCAACCAAGCAGACACATTTAGTAACCATCACTGACTACCTCTGTCAGCAACTCCTCCACTCCCCCGCTTCCAAACACAGAAAGAACAAAAAACAGACATAGCTTCAGAGGTGGCAGTGGTGGGGGAGAACAACCCGAGGAACGGTCAAGCCTGTTATTGCCAAAATACAAGAATTCAAGCCAGTGCTCAATGAAAACAAACAGGCTGTTGGAAAAGAAGGTGAAAAGTGAATCAAAGTTCTGCTGCCTCAGGGAAAATAATCACACCATTTGCTTCATCATCTAAAACTCTCCTAAAGGACAGCACTAAGGCAGGTATGTTCATTCTTACTGAGGAAATAGTCTAAACATATACCTTGAGATCATCAAACATGCAAATTATCTAAAGGCATTTTTTTTTTTTTAATTGGGGCCTATATATTGGTGCTAAGATAAAACTTCTTTAAATTTTTGTTAACTCTTTAGTAATTTTTTTACTAACCATCTTAGAAGACAATCCCCTCTCTGACATTTAATACCTTCTATTTGTTGCTTATGTCTGTTACTCGTAGAAAATGCACCTGTGAGCCTGACCATCCTCCCTCCACAACCACATAAACACACCTCACATGTCTAACCTGCCGATGTAATTCTACTCTCTGACTTTGAGTTTCCCTTAATCTGCTCTTGCTGAAGCTTAAGGCAATGTAAAAACGAGAGAAAACAGTGCAAAACAGGTGTAGCTCCAGCCTCTCTTCACCACTTGCACCCTGTGTAATAATTTACACCACCACCACATTAAATGCACATACTTAACGCTGTTTCTGCAAGCTCTACTCTGAATCACTTTGCAGAGATACAAGTGACAAAGTATAAGGATAATAAATAAATAAATAATGAAACCTCGGTCTATTCCTGTTACCTGCTACACATTACTTTTCTTTGGCAGAACCCCTTTGATTTACAGCTGGGTGAGCTGGTTGGAAAAGCAGCAGGTTTGACTGTCAGTCACCCCTCTGCAGCTGGCAGAGCAGACCATCCTCCCAGCCACTGCAGAAGCAGAAATGTGTGCACAGAAGGGAGCAGAATGTCCTGCATCACATGGAGCTGAAGTACAAATTTGAGGTGAGCTGGTTAGTGTGCAGTTGACACCCCTCAGATGCCGCAAAAGCATTGTGCTTTGTTTCCAGAGGGATGAATAGGGTTTGGGCAGGTTCACCTGTGTTTTGCTACCCCAGTGTCTTCAGGCACATGGCCACACCCTGATTGCAAGTGATGTAACTCTGTCAAGTCTGAGGGGTGTTGGTTTTTATGTGACATGGATTGTATAAGGGTGAGGTAAGACAAGGTGACATTCCCCACGTTTCCCCAGCTACTTCTTTTTCCAGCTGGAAACTCTGAGCTAAAGCAGCTAGGGGTCTTAAGCCATTTTTCTGTAGTTTCTGGGCACCCAGGAATGTTTGCTAAACATCTGATAACATAGGGCTGGATTGGCTTGCACTTATGTGCAGATCAGCTCTAAAGGCATCCATAGTCAGATTAAAGTGCCTGTGTCCAGAGAGATGAACTGAGTGGCTCACCAGTGCTGTGGAAAG
>NW_009952564.1:3757022-3765729 GCF_000747805.2 Chaetura pelagica | reverse complement strand
AAGAGTGAAGGGTCTTGTATTTCTCTCCAGGAAAGTCCAGAAAAAAAGAGAATATTTTGGCTGTGGCCTTAGAAGGGCCATTGTGCTGGCAAGGCCTCTGCCAAAGTTGTGCAGCAGGGCAGCCCCTGTGAGTAATCAGTATTGCTCTCGTGTCAGGTTCTGGAATCTTTGCTTCCTAACAGAGCCTTTTCTGCAGCACCCCTTAAAAGCAAACCAGATTTCTGCTACTTTCACATCATTCTATACACAGAAATGTGATTTATTGGAGATCAGTTGAGTTAGAGTTTCTACTGGCTGCAGCAAAATCAAATGCAAGCTTATCACATCTATGTGTGGGTGTCTGACCTGAAAGCAATGAAAAAAACCAGAAAAAACACCCAAACCTAGCTGCATCATCCAGCTGGCATTCAAAAATCAAACCAGCATGTAGGGAACACTGCTCGTGGGGCATGAGCACAAAAACAAGCCAGCATTAGGTGCTGCAGTCCCTGTAACAAACATAATGCTGGTGGACACAGTTGAAGAACTGTAATTGCTTGTTTTCCTCAAACTTTGGCCTGTACCACCCAAAAAAGTAAAAGCTTTGCTGAGTGTAGGGTATATTCTGGGCCTGAAAAGCCTGTCCTGTAGACTAGCCTTCATCCAAAAGAAAAAAAAATAAAAATCCTCTAACGCCACTTCACTTCATGAAGCCCAAATGCCTTCAAGGAACCATTCAGTATTTGTGGCATTTAGCAGAGAAGTTTTAAACAAACACTTAAATTGATTAGGCACTTTTAAAGAAAATGCCTTGCTAATCACCACCCCCTGACAAAGTCTTCTTAAGCACAACTCATTTCTTTAAAACCTTATGGAAAACTATTTGAAAGTTTTGAGCACCCACTCAAGGACAGCTGCCCAGGAGCAGTGGGAACACACCTTCCAGGGTCCTGCACAAGACCTCCACATCCACCAGGCAGGACCTTCCACATCCTCTCCTCAGGGCCAAATGTGCAGACTTTGAACAACTAGGATTAAGGCACAAGAGCTTACTTGGCATAAGATGAGTTGGTATTCTCTGGAGTTGTTCTTAAGTTTTAATCAGGTTGGTTTTCTTTTCTTGATTTCTGCTTAACATTTTGCTGTGTTCCTGTCTGAGCTGGAAACCCCTTAAACTTGTCTCATCACCATCATATTTCAGAAAGTAACACTTTCTTCTCTCATGATGTAAAGCCTTTAGGTTTTAGTCTGGGAACCACATTTCTAGTAGATACCTTGGCAACAGACAGTGCCTTGCTCTGATCCTTATAAGGCTTTAATCAGAATGATTTTTGAAAACATGGATTAAGCTCCATCTATGCTATAAAGAAACCATTTTTCATTAAGCCATTTTCAACCAAACTTTATTCACTCAGGACAATAAATCATGCAAACAGAATGTAAATCACTTAGAGGCTCTATAAATTTTTTTTGGACTAAACTTTCAAAAAAAAAAAAAAAAGGAAAAGATTAAAGCATTAATTAAAAAATGAGCTAAAATATAATAAAAATAAAATTACTTCCTGCATCTCCATTGCCTCATGCAGCCTCATTTAACTGGGCTGATATCTATGTAAGGCAGCAGGTTTTCAGAACTGAGGTAAAAAGTGCTAGAAGTAGTCAGGATTTTTTTGGACTAAACTTTCATTCTCCCTCTACCCGCAATCAAAAATAAAAACAGTCACCTGTCAAAATGTAAATTGATTGATAGCAAAGGTTTGTTTTCAACAAGACTCTCAGCTTTATAAAAATTTTAAAGAACCTTTGAATGATCAGGTCCTACTGTTTTGACATTTTTTAAAGTGAAAAGCTTTATTTTCTAATTGAAAGAAAAAATGAAAACCCCATGTTCTTTTTGTACTAAAAAGAGGCAACTGCTTAGAAAGGTCATAATAAAAATATACTCTTTGAACATTATTAAAGTAAAATATTTAGTTTGGCCCTATCATGATTTTATTTTGGATATTCCATCCAAGTTTGAAAAGGACCTTTCATCCCTGGTGGGAGACAGGAAAAATATTGGAATTCTTGAAAACCCTGTCAGAGCAAGGAAATTCATTCCTATCCAGGTTCAGTAGCTCTTCCCCCTGCTTCAGTTCAACTGGAAGGGCACTCAAGGCCATCTGTTTCTTGATTCGCTCTAAGATGGCTGAAAAGTAGATATTAAGTTACTTGTAGGTTTTAATTCTCAAGAGCCCAGAGACATACAACTAAAATCCCAATCTTCAGCTTAGGTCAACCAGAGCAGCTGGTCAGCTTAGCTGGGTTAAAGGCAAAGCTTCATCTTCAATTCCTCATATACTGACACAAGCATTTGCTAAGGTAAAAAATCAGACCCTATGTCTAAAAGCAAATGTGAACTATATTAGATACAGTGCTACCTGTGTTGGCCACTGCTCTGCTAAGCTGGTGTGTTTTGTTGGATTTTTTTCCCCATTAACATACCTTCTGAGTCCATTGGAAAGAGAAACTAACAAGTCAGCCATTGATTTACCATGAGACCCATTAGCAGTAGGCATTTAAATCTGCAGACCATTTACTTTAGCTGTATTGTGGTCCTGCTGGTATCAATCACCATAACATCACAGACATCAGCAGGGCTACACCAATTTATGTGATCTGAGGGTTTGCCTTCTTACCTTTACTGAGGTATTTGCAGTAATTCAGCCTTGATTCTGAGAGTGGTTATTTGCAGCTGGACCCCTTGAAGAGCCCTAGTGAAATAAAATTAGGTGAAGCAATTTCTAAGGCAATTTAAGACCATTAAACATGACCGAAATGTGATTAACATTGTTTGTGTGATTTACTGCCCTGGCTGAGCACTGTTTGGTTGAAAACAACTTAGTCAAAAATGCTTTTACATGCACCAGGGAGAAGACTTAATCTGTGCTCTCAGAAACATTGCTTTTAGCCAAATATGGAGGGTCAGATTCAGACACTCTAATCACAAAAGCAGTGACTTGAGGTATTTTTCTAAGGAAGAAACACAGGCCTCGTTTCACACTTAGTCCTTAAATCAGCAGATCTCCACCATTAAACTGCAATGCAGTGTCAGAACATTCATAAGAAAGTCCTCTGTTTTCTGCAATGAAGTTTCATTCTTGCAGGAGACAGTTTGCAATGCAGAAATGAACCCATGGCTGCTGATTTGTGGAATCACTGCAGTGTATCATAAATTTTCCCCACCTCTGGGAAGACCCAGTGGTCTCCCTTCCTCAGCCTGTCCAAGATGAGCAGACTTGCTTTGGAGCATACCTATGTGCACAGCTTCCTGTCAAAGACAAAGAAAATGCCTCAAGTATCAGAAAAAATTTGCTATGTTCTCTAATCCAAATGCTGTTTTTTTCTGACAGTGTCCCTCTCTGTTTCTTAAATAGGTAGGAGAGGGGTGTGCAGGAGAACGTTCAGAAAGCTGTTGCTAATTGCTTAGGTTGTGCACCAAATTACGAATCATATCCTTCAACAATTCTCTGGCCTGGATTTGCTTGCTCCCCTGCCAGATGCAACTTAGTGGCACCTGCTCACCTTCTGATTCGGAAAGGAGTTGGCAACACCTGTTCTGATTTAATTCGATGACGGTAAATCGCTGCACGTTCCCTAGCAGCAAGGATTCATTATCAGTAACTACACTATCTGCAGCATACTAAACATTTGCTCCAAACACGCTTACAGGAAGATAAGCAAAATAATAGGAAACATCTCAGTAAGCAGTTGCCAATCTAAATTTTTCCCTCTCCAGGAGCACCTAGCTGTGCGGGCAGGTGAGAGGAAAAGTGAGTTTACCATCCGGTTTTTGAAACCTGTAGATGAATGCAGATAATAAAGGGCTTGTAGCTCTACTCAAGAGGACAATGGCCAGAGGTTAAGGATTTATTTTGGACTCCAAGACAAAAAAATATGCTTAATGGCTGTAGTTTTAAGAGAGAGAGCTGGTGTACTTTATGAAGGTGGGTTATCATGTTTCTCCCAAGAATGCCTGCCAGAGCTGCATAAGTGGGAACAGGAGGTGGCTCCTTTGGATTGCAGGCACTGTAGGGCATACAGCTGTGCAGGTCACTGCTCTTGCATCCGTGGGTTGCAGGACCATGGTGATCTTCTGGCTGTTACCGGGCTTCTCACGGGGATTTTAGGAATTAAAAAAATGTCAGGAGGAAAAGAAAAAGCCCTTCTGGCAGTTTAGGAAAATAGACCTAAAAGGTCCTCTTGACAGGATATACAGATTACATGTGAGGAGCCCAGGCACAGCTTTAGAAAAGATTTCATTTTCAAGTCTCTCTACATCTACAACAATGCTCAGCTAATGCATCAGTAAACAGTGAAGCTTGCCTTCTCCTAAATGTGCCCATTTCCCAATCAGTAACAACTTGGTGTACTGCTCTTTTTCCCTCTTCCTCACATCTCCTGATCCCAGGAATGCACAAGTCCCTCTCAAAGCCAAGTATACCACAGTTCCCACTCCTACCTTGTTTCCCTGCAAATCCTGCTTCATACTCTGTCTCAAACCCTGTCTCAAAGTGACACAACAGACCTAAAAAGTACAGCATGAAGGTGTTTGCTCAGAGCTCTGGGGAGGTCAGTGCAGCATCCAAAGGCATGCTGCACCCATGGCCCTTAACAAACCCCCTAGATTTTAATTTCTCTCCTGTTTCTACAGCAGTCCCAGATCTTTTCTAACTGCATGAGGACACAGCAGGAGACAGTGCAGTCCTGCTTGCTGTTCACCACTTCACTTTTTGAGTCAGATACCACTTTTTTTTTTTTTTTAAACAGCTCAATTTTGCAAAGCTCAACAGAGAAATTGCAACCAAACGTAGTTCACATGAGGGGACAATTACCTCAGAGGCATTCAGAGAGAGCAAAAGCTTCTATCAGCTTTCGCAGGGGCACAGCAGCTGACATATGGCACAGTGCAACAAGCAACCAAACCCAGAGTTATTTGGAAGTGACCTACACATCTGCTGGAGCAAGAACCAGGGCCTTAGGGCATAGTTTAAACTGCACTATTCTAACTGAGAAAAAGCACTGTCCTTATTCTTTCTGATGGTGAATCCATCTGTGGCACAGGTAACATTGGGAATGGGGCCATACCTATTATAATGCTGCATGTTATAAAACAGAACTCTAAAATTACATTGTTGGATTCTTGACCTAATGCTGTATTAAATTTACTTTGTTTTCAAGAGAAAAGGGTGAGGTTTTTTTTAATTAATATTTTTCCCTAACTAATAGACTGAAAATTCTCTCTGGAGTCCCTCAAAAGTCAAACCCAAAAGCTTCAGTTCCACATTTCCAGCCTCCCCTCCAAGCAATGCCAGACTGGTACAGTGGGTTTTGGAACTGCGGAGTAGAAAGATGAATTTTAGTTGTAAAGGAATGAGGATTAGGATTCAGCAGTGTCCTGAAGATGCAGTGTTAAAGAGAGAGGAAAATCAAGGTAATGCGTCTAGGAAGCATGGAAAGAGAAACATGAATAAGGAATATGCTTTTTGCCACAATAAATTTCAGTGACTGGCAATAGTATCTGGAAAGACAGACTCTACGGAGGCAGGCAGAGATGGGAAAACAATTTGAAATGCATTGCCAGAGAGATCTAAGATGCACTGACACAGAGATGACCCAAAGTGAATGCAAGAGAAGCTCTGTTGCAATACCAATGGAAAGTAAGAAGTAAAGATTGCCACAGGAAAAGAGAAGGAGTGGAGAGGCAGATAGGCTTATGGTGGGAAAAGGGATCTGCCAGTATTGAAAACAGTGAAGAAGTTCAAAAATATAATAACCTAAACAGGCTGACCTCAGGCATGTTTTTATAAAGTGAGCTGCTTGGTGCTTTACTCTTATCATCAGAAGACATAACTCAGCCACAAGCTTTCCTTCACAAAAGGGCTGAAACTGTAACCTGTGTTTTCCAATTATCACTTACAATTGAGCTACAAGCAATGCTTCCCTCCCATGCTGAAAGAAGCTGCAAGCAGTAGTCATGGTGTTACTCCATTTTCCTCTGAAACTGTAGTTCTCTTCTCAAAAAATTTAGAGTGCTGACTGGCTTGTGGTGTTTTGTTGGTTTGTTGGTTTTTTTCCCCTTCTGTCTTTATTTGGAAAAAAAGTCTGCTGACTTTGGCATCATGACTTGAAGAGGTTCCTCTTTTCTCTGAAGTCTTGCACTATTTCCCTGAGACACAAAACTATTTCACACTGGTAACTGCATACTAATGTAAAGCAGGATGAGACAGTGGCCAAGAGCTCCCTTTGATAGGGTAGCAATGGCACAAGCGCCCAAAGTTGTCAAGAACTTCACAGGGTGAGTCCTAGAGTGAGGCAAAGGGGAGCGGCTACTTCCAGTAGAGTGAAGTCAACAGAAAGAGACAGAAATTTCCAAAATTGGGAATAAGGAGTTTCTGAAGGTAAACGATTCATAGCAGACAGAAAGAATTCAGGAAGAAATGAATAATTTCCTTTGGGAGGTATTTTCAGTGAAATTGGCCCAACTTCATAAAACCCAAAAAGTTTTTTTTCCCAAAACAAATCTATGTCACAGCAAAAATCAGTCAAAGCTAAGCCCAAGTAATGAGTTACACTGCTAGGAGGCGTACCCTGCATCGGGGAGCCAGCTTACTCAGTGGTGAGCACAGCCAACACTTGAGTTTTCTGGGCTTGTTCAGGAAGAACCAAGTCAGCTTTCAGGAATTTCTGATCATAAGTAAATCCTGCTGTTTGGAAGTCAGAATGAAAGAGTAAGGGCAAAGAGAGAGGGAAGGAGAGGGAAAAAGAAGAAAAGAAAACAAAAAGGAGAGGAGAGGAGAGGAGAGGAGAGGAGAGGCGAGGCGAGGCGAGGCGAGGCGAGGCGAGGCGAGGAGAGGAGAGGAGAGGCCTGCCATTTGATGAAATATAAGAGAAATCCCAGGGGACTACCAAGTAATGCCCACTGGTCACCATGTAAATCCCAACACTGAAATGTGGAAGTTCACATTCACTTCACTACATCATGCAGAAAATCCATAGAATAAGCCAAGGAGGCAGGGTGTGCTCATCATCTTCTCTCTGTCACACACACAGAAACACAAATATGCACACTAATACAGGTTTGTACAAGTGCACACTTCTGCTTCTTGGGATCAAACCAGATACAAATGGTAGCAAAGCCTTAATTCCTCAATGCAGTAGTGTGATCCTGTGTAATGTTGAGCTACACCTGTTGAGCTACAGATACTCCACTTTCAGTGGAGTGATGGTTGGGCAAGATGTTAAGAATAACAGCATCTACCACAGAGGGCCTTAGGGAGGAAACCATTACACAGGAGTGCAGAGCCACTGCTTGTACCCACAATACCAAACACTCAGCAAGGATGGAGTGTTTCCTTGTCCTTCTCAGAGATGTATGAAGGTGAGCAGCCTTCAGTACCATTTTACAGTGGTGGACATGCTCATGGTTGTTGCCACATAGGCAATCACTGTTATATCTGTACATAGAAGGCAAGCCTAATTCACTAGGCCACATTGAATTTCTCACTGAGACATTTCTTACTTTCTCTCATGGGTTGGTAACAAGAGGCCAGATGCAGAGTCCTCAATGCCACTGTCCTGGTTTGAGCAACAACCACCCAGTGTTCTGTGATTACAAGAAGTGGGTACACATTTTCATTTAATAACACTCTGTCTCCTTCAGTGATGCTGTGACATGGAGTAAAAGACTTGTGCTGACCACTTTCTCCAAAACAAACATTTGAGAGACCATGGATAAGCTGCAGTGAAAGTGTCTCATTGAAGGCTATGACATCCCATATTACAAATACATAATTTCATAGTCATTTCATGTATTACATAATACAAATTGCTTCTACATAATGTAAAGAAAGCTATTCCTGTTATCAGAAGTCTGATTTGATTCTCTACAGTGAGTAAATTTGTTTTGGCTACAGAACACAATTACAGGATTCAAGCAAAAGAGTCTGATGAAGGATTCAAAAGTATCCCTCTGTAAATTATACTCTGGGGTTTGCATTCTTCTCCTTATTTGATGGGCTGGGGGAAGAGGCAATTGGATAGAATGGACCTTGAAGAGAGCACTTCAGTAAAAAAATATAATAAAAGAAAATGTTCCATATCATTCAGGGATCAGATAGGTGCAGAGTTGATCAGTGGCAGGCCAAAGATGGGGGAGAACTAGGGAACTGGGAGGGAATGAGGAAATGAACTAGCTATTTTTTGTGGGCTCAAGTTAACATGGTACGGTGCACTCTGAGGATGAGAGCACACTCATCATTTTCTTAATTACTATATTTGATTCTGTAACAGGTAGAAAAGAAACAGATGCAGTCACTAAGAGGCTGGGCCACTGCACAGGCTGACATAATTTACGATATTAATATATCTATATAGAGAAATCTTCTAATTCAGCATAACTATGCTTTTCTTAATTAGTTCAGTCACCATCCAGGTTTTTCTCATTGTTTTTGTTTCTTTTAATCATGCTCACCCTTCTCTGCCCCAGCCTGACCTGGCTATATCTGGAGAACAAACACCTCTAAATCTTTTTTGCATTATTCTGTGAAGCACTAAATCTTGACAAATCCGACAAGCATATTCATTAAAAATCTAAGACATCATTAAGGTGTTGTTTCTCACATTGTCAATTGTAATGGGATATACAGAATGTATATTGTATTATTTCATTTTTGTTTGATTTCCCTAC
>NW_009952564.1:3739933-3756998 GCF_000747805.2 Chaetura pelagica | reverse complement strand
ATAGGCAAGCAAGCAAGGCAATAAACAGGAGTTGTTTTTTTGTTTTTTTTTTTCTTTCATAGCTGGATGGTCTTAAGATACCTGCTTTATGTGTCTAGTGATATGTGTTCACTCCAGTCTTCTAATCCCTGACAGTCTAGAAATGACACCCACTTCATCCAAAGGATTTATTTTATTCTCTAATCATAAATTATCATTTCATCAGGTGTGACCCTTGGTTAGATGTGTTGCAACCTTTACACTGCACATCCCCAGCCTTTATCAATGCTATTCTAAAGTGCAGGCATATTCAATTTAATAGTCTTTTTACTTTTCCATTCATTTTTTCTGTCTTTTGTTACTCAAGACAATCAATCTTTTCTCTTTTCTCCGAGTGTTTAGTTGAGATTCTTGCTCCTGTCTGTGTCTCCTTTGTTTCTAACAACTTGTCAGTTTATAGCATTTTCTGTGTTGACACAGCTCTTTCCCTTCTGATGGAAGACCAGAGGCATTGCTGTAACTTAGCTCTGCCCTGGAGTCAGAGGAAGGGGCTTGTCAACTCCAGGAAACAGATAAACCATTCAGAGGAACTAAGACTGCTGCTCTGGCACTGGCACTTCAGGATTCCTCCCCAGATCCCAACCAAATCATCCTCTAAACCATCCCAGTGTTTGGTTGTCCAATCTGCTGGTGAGGATGATGCTGTAGGATGATAGGTTAGGATGTAGGTAAGGGTAATTTCTCCAGGATGGCAGTAACACCTCTCCCTCTCACACTTGCCTGCACACACACAAATTTAATTCCTCTCCCAAACACCCTTGTGAACAGGGAACTGTCACTGCTGATTATGAGAACTGAGATCCCAAAGTTATTGCCCAGTCTAAAGCCCATCATGATACAAGTGGTAGAGGCGAGCTAAGGTCCTTGCAGCTTGCCAAAAATGGGACTAAGCTCACCTCTAATCCCACTTTCCCTCTCTGGCTGTATGCACAAAATGGCACAAAGAGAAACTCCCCAAGGCTCTGAAATGCTGAATGGCTCTTCCCAACCTGGATACTTTCACTCTGCATCATGGCAAGCCAGTGGATGGGGTGGAGTGATGGAGACCTTTTTCCTTCTAAGCATGTACTGAAGACTGCTCAAATGAGGAGCTGAGAAATACACTTTCTCACCCCCTCTCTTTTCTTCGTATTTTCTCTCCCTACCAGAAAAGGGTAATTTCTGCAGTCTTTGCAGTCAGTAGGGATTTTGTTGAGGACCTCATCAGTCACAATACAGCTTATAACTACAAAGTGCCAGTGCAGATCTCTCAGGTCTCTTCCTCACTGTATGACAGTTAACTCTGTTTCCTCCCTTCCAGTGCCTCCCACCTTTTCCACTCTCCTGTGTTTCCAGGCCAGCAAGTTATTCACAGCCAGTGCCCTGCCAAAACCCTTCTCCAGGCGTGGTTTCCCTCGATACCAGCTTTGCCCGATGTCACCCTGCCTATCCTGCTGCCCCCTGCAGAGGGGGAAATAGGAGGGGGTGGCACCACCCCCATCTCCACCTTTTTTTCCCCCACCCCCCCAATGGAGGCAGGGAAGTGGAGCACATAATCCCAGAGGACTCACCAGCCTGCAGCTTGCCCCCTCGGTAGCAAAAGATGTGTCAGGCTTCCTGTCACTTAAATCTATGCAGGGTATTTCAATACCCACAATGACAGCTGAGGGCAAGGACTGCTGTTGGTAATAAAGCTGCCTTCTACTTAATGAGATTAATCTATAGTGCAAAAGAAGGCTGCCCCATGCATTCCATGTTAGGGACTCATCAGACATCAGAGCAAAGCCTGTTGAGTATCAGGTATCCAAAAACACTGATAGCTTGTGTGGTGCTTCAAAGGGTGTTTCAGCAGAAACTCTTGTACGGCTTCATAATACATTGTAGAATTTTAATTCTATTTGGTGAGTGTTTTTTTCCAGGAGTGGATGCCACTTGGATGAGAATGTGGGCTTCCACCCAGCCTCTCCTTTGCTGGGTCATGTCACAGACCATGGAGTGGGATGCAAGGTTGTGAATAGGGAGAATGACCACTTGCTTGGCAGTTGTGCAGCTGCCCAGCCTGTCTCTAGCTGATCAAGCAGCAGTGAGGAGCTTCTCCCCAGACATGCATAAGTGCTGTTGCAGGAGACAGCAGGCAAATAAGGTGCCTGAAGCTCTCACAATTCACCCCTTTCTACCACTTTCCCTTACCAGGTGAACCTACACCTGATTTATGCAGAACTATGAAAGCACAGGAGTCAAAATGCAAAAGTATAGGCAAGTTTTACTCAGAGGATACTCCTGGTTCTTTAGAAATCTCTAGTTTATGTCCAAATCCCCACTCTCTCTCACTGTTCACTTTCCTAGATCAAATTTCACAAAGTGTTAATTTATTTCCAAACTCCTATTTTCCCTGTAAGCCTGCGAGGTTCTGTGACTTGCACAGCAAACACTACTTTCAAGTATGTGGTGATGGTCACTGCAAACTGATCTGGGATCCTGTATTGTATTAATGTATTGGAAATCTGGAAAAAGCCAACAGTTACCATGTGTGGTCCCCTCTGACCCACTGCTGCACTATGACATTTTAGATAGGAAAGGTAATGAATGTGGCAAGGAGAGGGAATGTCAGATAACACAGAAATGGCTACACAGCAGGTAAAAAGGAAAACACCCTCTTGCTGATGAGGATATAAACAACATAGAGAGATGATTCATTTCTGAAGGAGACAAGTAAAGCTGGCTGAACAATCAGAGTATATCTTGGGAAACTTCCCAGAAGTGTCATATTTCATTCATCTCAGACCATTGGCATGTCTAACTTAAAGAAGTTAAATGCCTTGAAAATGCCATAACTACTAAGACTAAGCTACCTCCAAAAATACATTTCAACCACGTTCTACCTGGTATGTCTAGCAGGTCTAGGGAGGTTATCCTCCCCTCTACTCTGCCCTGGTGAGACCACACCTGGAATATTTTAGCCAGTTTTGGGCTCCCCAATTCAAGAGAGACAGGGATCTTCTGGAGAGAGTCCATTGGAGAACTATGAGGCTGATTAAGGGACTTAAACACAGGGCTTGGACATCTCTCCTATGAAGAAAAGCTGAAATCGGGCTGTTTAGTCCAGAGAAGGCTGGGAGAGGATCTTATTAATGTCCTAAAATAGTATCTGATGGGTGTCAAGAGGAAAAGGCCAGTCTCTTTTTGGTGGTGCCCAGTAATAGGACAAGGGGCAACGGATGGAAACTAGAACACAGGAAGTTCCACCTTAACATGAGGTGAAAATTCTTTACTGTGAGGTGATGGAGCACTGGAACAGGCTGCCCAGAGAAGTGGAATTTCCTTCTCTGGAGACTTTCAAGACCCACCTGGATGTGTTCCTGTGTGGCCTGCCCTAGGTGGTCTTGTTCTGGCAGGGGGATTGGACTAGATGATCTCTAGAGGCCCCTTTCCAACCCCTAGCATTCTATGATTCTATGATTCTACCTATGGCAAGAAATTACTGACAATGGATTTCACATGGAAAAAAAATTAAGCTTCACTCCCATTCACTTTAAACTCCTCTGCTTTCCAGGGAATGAAAACAGCTCCTCTTCCTCCAGGAACATCTGAATTCAGAGATCTCTTTTTTCTCACCACAGGTTCTGGGTAAGGATCATGCCCTCCCCAACTTCAAAAGCTTCTGCTTATGACTTCCAGGATGAGAAACTGATCTTCAAGTTTTGGTCTAGCAAACCTAGATTTTTCTGTAAAAGTAAAGAAATGTAGGTACCACTTAGCAAGGCCGTGACTCTGCAAATAAATTCATGTAGTTAAATTTGTCTGAAATCCCAAATCATCCATAAAATGATGGCCTAAAAACTGAATGGAAATGAAAGTTTCCATGATCAGAGAAAGCACATTTCTCTTATTCTTATTTGGATGTCCATGTATATACATCAGTAGAATATAAGCTTATACACTGTACATCATGCTTCAGTTCTTTTTAAAAGAAGAAAAAAAAAAAAAGTATTTACTTAACTGTTACGGGGGGTCTTTTTATATTGCAGATAATTAAGTATTGGAGATTTAGTGATCTATTTGATAGAGAGAGAATTAAAGATTTGAAGAATTTCAAATAAAAATATAACCCAAACTCTTTCTGAACTGACTACTGTACTCTTTTAAATTTAAAGTTGATATTTTATCCCTATTCCTACAAAGTCTTCTAGTTAATGGCTATGAATATTTATAACATTTAGTTACTTGCATTCTCCCATCTTGTTTTATGACTATAATAGAAACTTAGGAAAGAATGGGGTTGAACAATTATGAAAATAAGACTTAGAGTTGATGTTTGTCCATATAAAGAGCTAAGGCATGCAATATTTTGTCAGCCTATGGTGCACTGTAGTTCTTCCTGTTTCAATAACAATAAAAAAGTGGTTTGATGAAAGAACATTTTCCTGCAGCTTCTTTCTAACTCTCTGTGTAGGTTAATAACTTTTTTTTTTGCTATGTAATATAAAAGGGATTTGGACTGTAAAGAAATTCTCTCACTGTAGTGAGAGACAAAATACCAGTTTGGTATCTGTAGAGCCATCAGGTATCTGTTAGAGACATCAATTCAACAAGTCATGTAAATGTGCCTATTCTTATTGCTGGCTGAAACCCTATGGGGCTTAAATATGTGCTTAACATTTTGCTGCATTGAAACTTGGACTAAGTAGTAATGACTGTGTTTTAATTTGGTTTGTTGCTGCTACCTTTGATAAATGTAATTGTCATTGCTTCTAGTAACACTGTGTGTTGCACTGTGGCCTTAAAAATTACTCCACAACTAGAAATCCCACTGAAGTGCATTAGTATTTGCTCTTTAATGGAACTGAATAAATGTGCTGGTTCTTCGCATTTTCTTCAACAACATTGCTTGTTCGCATTTTTATCTTCAATTCTGCCAGTTTCTTCCCTTGCTTTCTCCCCACAACCCTTCACAGCTAATGGATCCTTAGGATGCACAAGAGCAGGCAAGGAAGGGCATTACAAGAAGCTGGTGGTTATTCTCACAAGGCTGGAGCACCAAAGGAAAGGCAGGAACATGATATTGAGGCAAAACAGTAGAGACAGTAGTTGGGAGGTGAAGAGTGGTCTGGGAAACAATTGTTTAAAGTACTCACAGAACCAGTAATACAAGCTTAACTTCCTTAAGCCTCAAAGGTCAAGAGGGTTTGACAGGTAAAATGCATAAAACCAGTCCTGAAGGCAGGTTATCAAGTGTAGCAACATGAAAGCTCTTCAGAGATGTTTTATTTCCTAAGAGCTTTCTCTCTCATCCATCCATGCATGCATATACCAGATTTTTTGTGAGATAAAGATATTTTCAGACAATGTTAGTTTCAGGACTTTCATTTTGCGAGCTGCCAGGTCGGGGGTGCCCTCCTCCCTTTGCTCTCCCCCTCCTTTTACTAGTCGGTCCCCTTTTAGGCTGGGGCTGCATCTGCTTCCGAAGGAAGGAGATGTATTTCAAATCTCCAGGAAACAGGAGACCATCATTGCTCTGGTTCTCTCCAAAATTCAGATAATTGATTAATGAACTTTTCCTCTCTGCTCATTTGCAGCAGCTGGAGGAGATGGAAGTAATTACAGCACTGGTAAACTGCAGGTTCAGTATGTGTGGTTGCAACAACGAAAAACATAGAAAGAGGAATACACACAGCATGAGGGTTTTAAGAGTTTGTAAAATCTCAGGAATGAATGGGGTATCAGCAACAAGTCTCCACAAGCTGTGCTGTTTCCAGCCTTCTCATTTCCACACCATGCCTGACAGTGCAGAAGCCATGGTAATTAATGCCCCAGATACTTCCTGCCATTGCAGCCAAGCCTACCTGGAAGCTCAGGTTCAGAGGCATTTACATACCACTGCATATCTGATCACATCCAGCACACATACAGAGTCATGTTTCCTAAAGAACCTGCAATTTATAGGTCTCCCATCTTTGAGAAGTTGCAAACAAACAGCTCATGCTCCTCTGAGCCCAGAGAAATCTTATGACATGATAGAAACTGGGGTTTAAGTCTATGTCTCAATGAGAATGGGTACTTGAGTCCAAGTGGGGTATCCAGAGGAACAGCTCTCCAATACCCAGGAAAAACATCCGCAACTCATGTTTCCAGAGGGTGCTGTAACTTCACTTTGCATTCTATGAAGTCTCTGGCATGAAGGGGATTAAATCAAGTCTTAGCTCATGGGTGCCCTGGATTAATTCAGTAATCAATCACCCTAAAACATTCCAAGCAAAAAGAAAGGTATAATTTGTAACTAAGGGCAGAAGAAAAGGAAAGAAAATCAATATTGGAATATAACCAAGTACAGGCAAGAGTATCCAGCACAGGATTACCAACACAATAAACACAAACAATTAGAAAACAATTACATAAAAAGCTAAATAATCCTGGGATGATACATGTCGAGAGGACTGCTGTACAGGAAGGCAAAGCCAAAAATGAATAAGAAGAAATGAACAGGAGGGAATGGGAACCATTTTTTTTGTTTTAAAACTACCTTCCCAAGATTTTAGCATGTCTATAAAACAATATAAAATGTATATAAACCCACTAATATGTGCATCAGACCTTTACATACTTCTTCAAAGTATTTTAATAGTTTTAAAATTCCTCTTTGCAGCTTTAGAAGTATGAGTCTAACCAAAGGAAGCAGTTGCCACATCTGCTGCTTGAGACTAAGAAACACCTTGTTCAGTGGGATATTGTGCTATCAGTTGAGTTAATTTTTGCAACTTTATGTGATGAAGAACAGCAGAAAATCTGTTATTTCCATCTTTTGTTTAATTTTGGCTTTTTGTTGTTTTCTTGTTTTTTTTGTATGTGTTACTTCCCTCATTTCAATTAATTATCTAGAAGCACAATCAACTTAGCAGGGTGCCTTCAAAAATTCCTTCACTGCAGTGCTATACCACTGAGAAGAGAGTTTAACTAGATTATTTTATTAGAGAGCAAATTAACACTCAGATCCCCCAAAAAGCACCTAATCCATCTTTTTATTTTGCCCCTCTGAGCAAACTCCACATTGTGAGTCTGCAGTCAACTCCCCACACATCGTGGACCCCTGACCAGAAAAGGCTTCTGAAGATATGTAATCCTGGGTTTAAAGAAATATTATTTAAAGCAAATATATTATCAGCCATCCCTTGTTCTACTCCTTACCGACAGGTTGGGAATAAATGAGAGAAGGTGAATTAGAATGCAGCTTCAAAGAAGTGACTGTGAGAAATCACACTTGAAGTGAGAATGGGGATGGGTTTGCTGTCTATTATAGGAGATACAGCCTGAGATACTCTGGTCAAAAAACAAGACAGCAGAAGTGAGGGAAGGGGAAAGTGTTTCAAAGCAAAATATTTCCTTTGTTAAAAGGAAAAAAAAATAATCAGAACATTTTGTGGGGTGCAATTTTAAGTAATGATGCATCATTTACTGCCATGACTTGGTGCTGGACTTCTTTTATATTTCCTTAAATACATAATTTCTCTCCCAAACTAGTTAGAATGGAAAACTTTTGTTACCGATTTTGTGTCTCATATCTGTATAATTCCACTTTGACATAATGTGTCTGTTCAGAAATTGCACTAAGAGGGTATTAGGTATCACAGAATTAAGTTTCCCAGGAGCAGAAATAGAAAAAAAAAATCAATTTAGAAGAAACTGAAATAGAAGTAAGAAATGGTATGAAGGCATAGATTTACCAAAAAGGCACAGTGAAGGGGCTGTGCTGCCAATATTAGCTCACACTTTAGCTTCCGACCAATTTGCAGAGGGGTTGGTTCTGCCTTCACCGCCTGCTGTCTTCCCTTAGTCTGTAGCTTTATAGTATTGCCTATATTCAAAGCCAAGAGGATGCCCACACACTTGTACTTAAATCCCATCTCTCCAGAAATGCTGTCTCCCCTTTGCAACGACCCTCAGCTTTCTCCCTGTAAGGACTTCTGTGCTGGTGTTTGCCCATGCTTCTGTGGGGCTATAAAACCCAATGGTCTGAAAGAAATTAACTAGGGCACAAAAGAAGCAAGAAATAAGTGTATTAAAGCACAGAGGTGTGCAGAAGAGTTGAGAAAAGTAAGATATATTTTTACAAGATATCATGTGGGAAAGCAAGTGTGTCAATAAATTAAAAGGAAAGACAGACTCAATAACAGCTCTGAAAGGCCAGATTTTCTATTTCTGCTTCGGGAGACAGACTGCAGGAAACAATTTGCACAGATACAAAAATAGCTGAGAGCTCTGAAAAACACTTTCAAAAATCTCTGACAAGGTGACAATTTTCTGATAAACGGTCTCCAGTTCTAAAATGGTGCACACCAAATTTGAAGTCCCCAAAATGCTGATGAAGAGGAAGGGGGATTTTGAAGTCTAAGTCTAGATTTCTTTCTTCAACTTTAGAACGAAAATCCTATGAAACTAGGCTTTGACTTCAAAGAATAACTCTTTTATCAGCAACCACAAGTTATATTCAACTAACCCAACTGGTTAGTTGGCACTCTGTGAAGCCAGTTATCCAGGATTGGTTGTAAACAGAAAGAGATGGGCACTGACAGAAGACACATTGTCCCTCTCTACTAAAAACACACCTGCAGGAAGAAACTCATCCCATGTTGCCTAATGCCAGAGGCCCAGCTTAGATAAGACACTTTCAAATGGTTAATTTCCCTCCAAAAGCTGACCTGTCTTTTCTTGGGATTTGGTCTTGTTTTTCTGTAGGTCCAAATTTTGGCTTTTTACTGAAAGAAAAAATAGTGAGGCTAAGTCCACTTTGGTTTTCCTGGGAAAGATTTGCATAGCTTGAAGCAGACACAAAGCAGACAGCAGTATTGCTGCCTGGTCAGAGGGCTCAGGGGCAATGTTTTTTAGCCCCAGTGCTTGGTACAGAGCAGAGAAAAAAAACCCAGAACCCTAGTTATCTAACTGAGACGTGCTGAGTCGAAGCAGCAGAGGACTGAGAAAACTAGGGCACAGTAGGTTTAGGCACTGACCTTACCTGGCTTTTGCTGCAAGAAAGTGGGAGACAGGCAAATCCCACTGCCTTATGGCAATTCTCAGTTGCCAGAGGTCCCAGCATCTTTTGAAGCCAGCCTTTGACAGCCCCCTCTTCTTTTACACCTTTTCCCACCTCATAATTTACTTTCTGACAGTATAATGAGAATTACTGCTATCCCTTTCCCTAGCTTAGGTTAGCTGTATTTAAATTTCATGTTATTTACCGATGACCTTCACTTCAGAAAATATCTGCTTTTTCAGCCTAGCTGTGTAAAGACTGACAGCAACCTTCATCAGAGGATAATTTCCAAATGAGGAAAGTATCCACATGGGACTGTCAGAACCACTGAATTGATTTGTGCCTGCACCACAGGTCAGATTTCAACCCATTTTTCTTGAAGACAAACTAGGCTGATTTATCCTCAAGGGCCTTGCCCTCCACTCCTTACAAGCCTCAAAACCCAGAAATAAATGATATATGTTCATTTAGTACACCCATATCATGTGAGGGCAATTGATTCAATTACATTATAGCTACTGGAAACAAAACAGCCATATGGCAAGCTTTCTACCCTGAAGTAAAGGATGCTGCACAGCCACAGCTCTGAACAGGGAATTAGCTCCCTTCAAGGATGCTGCCCTGTAACAGGCTTCCTGAGGGGAGACCTTTCCCTGAGCCATGGGGGAAATCTGAGTTCATGGCTGCCTGAGATAAGCATCTAAACCTTAAGATGCTTCTCTGAAGCTTTATTTGAACTACCCAGACTTCCTGAATCTGCAAAATTGCAATGAAAATTTTGTAAGGTAAGGCTTTGTGTGTACAAGCATGTACAAGCGTGCAGGCACATATGTACAGGCTTTTTATTACTTCTTAATTCTGGAAGAAGAAGAAATAGAATGAGAGAAAAAGCAGTAACTGTCCTCAGTTTTGTTTCATATGCCATGCACAGTGTTGGCTCTAAAGACACACCAAATTCAATCTAGCCTTAAATTAATAAAGTTCCATTGGCTTCAATGGAACGATGGCAGAGACCTACTCCAGCGGCTACTCTAAGCAGACACCTGCTCTGCCCTCCAGCAGGGTGTCTAGGCTGCCACCCGGAGCTGGAAAACCCACAGCTTCCCAGGTATCTACAAAATCTGCATATGAAACAGGGTGGGGAAATTCAGCATGAATTCAGTATTGAAACCTAAAAAAAAAAAAAAAAGAAAGAAAAAGACAGATAAAAAATCCCCAAGCTCCCTCCTTTCTTAATAAAAGGGAAGAACATCTAGTTGAAGTTTTGTTCTGACCATTTCAGCTCTTATCCAGAACTACCTTACCAGGCCCAGATTTTCTACTTCTGAGCAAAACCCCCTGTGATTCAAAAAAGGCCCACTATTAAACGTAGCTCCGGGAATAGGTATGAATTTCTCCTAATGAATTAAAAATGTGACAGCAGCTTTGAGATTTTTGTGGTTTGCCTGGAAATTGGTTCTGACCATGAAAAGCCTGCTAGTTTTACCTCAACTAAGTAGAGCAGTTAACCTCAGAACAGGCAATGTTTACTTGTACTTCCCAATACTTAAGACAGGAAATGCCTAAAATGTTGCAAATGCTGAGGTTATAAAACTGTAATTTTTTTGCCTGTTGGAGGCACCTGACAAGTTTTTACAACCCTCAGCTGCTTGCAGGCAGAGTCAGCCCAGCATTTGGGTTTTCCCTGTGCTTCTTCACCCTTTTTACAGTGTTTCATGGAAAACAGCTTCCCCTGCATTTCAGTATCCAGGCTATTGTCCTACCAGCACTTGTGAAAAGGTGATTCAGGTTTCATGCAACCCTTCATCATCTCTTTATATTGATGGAAAAGAAAATCTCTGAGTCTATGGTTTTGTTAGCTGCCTAAATAGAGGCTAAAAGCCTCAAGAGCTCTCCTGAAACATTTCTGAAACAGAAATTCAGCAATTAACTTTTCACAGAATGCTGTAAATCCATAGTATATAGGGTATGCCAGGTCACAGTGTCACAGTGGTCTTTTAATACTGTTTTTTTCCATGATACCTTAAAAATTTGGCAGAGAAGTTTTCCTGCCTGGTGTTGCATTGTGAACTTACTGGCTTGGGTATTTCCATGCTCATTTTTGCATAGGGCTCTAAGAAGTGAAATTAACACCTGCAGTCTGTCTTCTCCACTTGGCAACACCAGCTTTGCCACAGATGACACCCAGCCCAGTCAGAGTGACGTTGCAGTTGTATCAGTGGAGCAGTGCACCAAGGGCAGCACGCAGTGTCCCTGCCTGTATTCCCCAGTCATCCACCCCAAGGCATGGCATCTCATTCACCCCATGCCAGCTGACATGACCTGGCCAGATCCAAGAGGCTGAAGCAGATCTCTGCCAGGCATCAGAAGTGGGGACAAAATGCCCCCAAGTGGGGAATGTAGCATAGTAGGTAAAACATTACCATACAAACACATTACATGTAAGTGTGGTCTTTGCCTATGTTTTCAAGGCTATACTGGCATCAGGATGATGTTTGACTGGCTGTCCATATTAACACATTGTCCATATACCCTAGGTATGATCGTATGCTCATATACATGATGATCTTAAAGGTCTTTTCCAACCAAAATGATGATGCAATTCTATAGACCTTATTCTCTTGTAGCTTACACTGGCATTGCCTCACTGGTGACAGTAAAGTTGTCGAACTGCACATGAGGGAAGAAACCTAATTTGTTTATTTCAAGGAGTTAAAATATGTTGCTGGAGTCCCTGATTCACCCTACTACACGAAGGAGAGAAGAACTGCTTGTTAGGAGTTTGTTTGTATGGTTACCTATACTGGACCACTTCTGCAAGGCACCCCTGTGCCATGGGTGAAACTCACTTAAGGGAATTAAATCAGCACTATCTTCCCTGACTCAAAGAAACCCAACAATCAAGGACATAGTTCCTGCCACGAGGCTGTTGTAGAAGTGAGAAAGGCAATTTCTAGACTTCTGTTTCAACTGTGAGCTGTTACTAGTGCACTCAGACACTGTCTTTGTGGTTAGCTTTGCACCTGGGAAGAGGGGCTGGGGCTTCCAGGGCGGCTCTGCCAACCTCTCCTCTGGGATCTTGTGTGATCATTCAGGAAGCTGCCTGCTGCTGGAGCCACTGCTGCCACCCTATCACTGAAGCTGGGACAAATGCTGGCTGGGCACCCCTTAGCTCAGGTGCCATGATTGCTTCTTGCTGCCTCGAAATAGATATGGGGATGCCTAAGAAGGGAGTCATGGAGCTGCCATCGTTTCTGCTCTGAGTGATCCCTATGCTCTATCAGCCCGACTGCCTTCAGGGAAACAGCGATTTCTCAGAAGGGACTCAGGTAGCAAACCAACATAATAATACTGTTTAGGTGTGCTAATGACTCTGCCCCTGCCAGCTCTGTCCTGAATGTGTTTAGCTTGCTGTCTTCCAGAAATGGTACAATAACATTTGAGCACCAGGAGTCTTATTAAATATCTGCAGCCCAGCTGAGCTTGTCTTAACTGTGTTTTTATTACAAACCACTATATGTCCTTGTCATTAAACAGGCTGCTAATTCATTATTTTAGATATCATCAGAATGCAGAAAGTATCTTAAAATAACATATTAATTTATATTTTTAACATCTTGGCACCTCTAATTTTTATTTTATGAGCTCCATTAATGTTTAATGTCTCCTGCTGCTGCACGGTAGCCCAGCTACATTGACAGCTAGTATTGCAAGTTTTTAATCTTGGATCCAGCCAGTTGGTCAGTGATTTTAGCGCCATTTCCATGACTCTGAATTATTCCTATTTTTATTACTGCTTCTGTGATAGGGGTAGATTTTAAATAATATTCTATTTGAAGCATACACTAACATTGTGTTTTTAAATTTTAGAAGACTTTTGTCTTCTCCCAGGATCTCAGTATTTCAGATGTGTGAGTGCAAGTGTATCAAAAGAATAATTTATAACATTACCAAATTCTTTGTCAGTTGATAGGGAAAGGAAAGGAAAGGAAAGGAAAGGAAAGGAAAGGAAAGGAAAGGAAAGGAAAGGAAAGGAAAGGAAAGGAAAGGAAAGGAAAGGAAAAAAGAAAAGAAAAGAAAAGAAAAGAAAAGAAAAGAAAAGAAAAGAAAAGAAAAGAAAAGAAAAGAAAAGAAAAGAAAAGAAAAGAAAAGAAAAGAAAAGAAAAGAAAAGAAAAGAAAAGAAAAGAAAAGAAAAGAAAAGAAAAGAAAAGAAAAGAAAAGAAAAGAAAAGAAAAGAAAAGAAAAGAAAAGAAAAGAAAAGAAAAGAAAAGAAAAGAAAAGAAAAGAAAAGAAAAGAAAAGAAAAGAAAAGAAAAGAAAAGAAAAGAAAAGAAAAGAAAGAAAGAAAAGAAAAGAAAAGAAAAGAAAGAAAGAAAAGAAAAGAAAAGAAAAGAAAGAAAGAAAAGAAAAGAAAAGAAAAGAAAGAAAGAAAAGAAAAGAAAAGAAAAGAAAAGAAAAGAAAAGAAAAGAAAAGAAAAGAAAAGAAAAGAAAAGAAAAGAAAAGAAAAGAAAAGAAAAGAAAAGAAAAGAAAAGAAAAGAAAAGAAAAGAAAAGAAAAGAAAAGAAAAGAAAAGAAAAGAAAAGAAAAGAAAAGAAAAGAAAAGAAAAGAAAAGAAAAATAGATGCAGCCTTCCAAATAAATAAAAATAACTTGGTTAGAGGCAAAAGGCGGAATAATCTATTCTGACCCCCCAACATTTACATTTCTCTACTGCTCAAAACCATGTTACTTATGATTTATACACAAACTGTATTTTGTTTTGCTTCAGGATTTTTGAAAAATGCACATCTTCCTTAAGGTCTCAAATGCAATTACCATCTAACAGGCTTGTAATCTTTTCATGACCTAACAAAAAGGTATGCAATATTGTAAACACATTGGACTTTTTTAAGCTTTAAAAATTTATCAAAGCATTTCTAAACCCAATTTTAGCTAGAAACCAGACTGTAAATATTTTTTAATTAATTGAGCTAAGCTTGAATATTCTTTTTGAATTTGTGAGTTTTCTTCTCTTTTCCACAGTTTCTTGCTCCTTAACAACAGAAGCTGCCAGCCTCAAGTATCCTCTGTCTTGCATGTGGCCTTCATTAGGATTCAATCTCTGGTCTGCAGAAAGATGGAAAGGAAGCAGCTTCAGGAAATGCCATTTGTGGCACTTCTGAAGCTAGAAAGGTGTGTTTTCTAACAAATATCATCTGTGCTCAGGCAGCCCACAGTCCCACTGGTGAACTTCCATTAAACACTAGACTCCTTAGTTCCACAAGGAGGTAAGATAGGTTCCTTAGCAGCCAAGGAATTTTCTACCAAAACAAACCAAGGATCCATGTATCGTAGTGTCTTTCTTTTATACCAGTTAATGTTAAATATTTCAAAGGAAAGTGCAAACAATTATCTTGATTTAACAAAATAACATCTGCTTTGCTTTAAATGTGCTTAAGACCCTTGGCTTCAGCCCCCATTAAAAGAAAATCACAGCTTCAGCAGCACCTAAATCACACATTTAACACATTGATTCCAAGTTACTTGAACATATTTTTACCTTGCATGCAAAATATTTCCAGAGGACTGAACCCTGTGCACAAAGCTAAGCAGGACTTTAAGTGGTTCCCTGGCCATGGATAAGCATGGATAAGCAATAAGAGCATATAACTGAGTGCATTGGTCTATTGGGTTATGTTGATACAAGAAAATAAAAGCCAGCCAAGAACAAATCTTGGGCCCCAGGGCCAGAGAGTTGCCCTTTCTCTGGCAGGTTTGCCTTAGAAACAAATATTTGGAATAGTTTGAAGAGGAGCCAGGGGTTGAGGATAACTGAGCTCACAAAGCAGTGGGGACAACAAGAGCCCAGGTCTGCCCTTCCCACACACTTCTGTTCAGCAGTACAGACATATAGACATATCTTGAGATCCTCCCTCCCAGTTTTCACATCAGTTTTCTGTTCAGGTAGCTCCAGAGATTTCATTTCAGTTATTCCCACCTACAACAGTGCATGCCCCTCAAAGGCCCTAATAATTTTCTCACTTATGCAATCATAAACCCCAGGAGGAGATTTTTTTTTTCTTTTTTTTTTTTTTTTTTCAGTTCAGGATGCTAGTGCCATGAAGTAAACATGTTTGTATAACCTGGGGCTGTAAGGCTTCTTTGCATTACTGCTGGTGTATCCATTTCTGTTAATCCCCCTATTCCATCAGTACCTGGGGCCGGTGCATTCAACTTTACTCATGTCCTGGAAGTGTCAGTTGTGTACTTCGCTTTCTTGTCAGATGATGAAAACAGACTTAAGCAAAACTTTCCTGGGGAACAAGAGCTGTTGCTGGACCTTCAGAAAAATATAGTATTGTGTGGTTATCTCACTGATTTATCAACCCGGTTTACCTCAAGGGGCAATCACTATCTCAAATGTTACAGACTTTGTATATAATTTTAAATCTCCAGAAATAGTTCTTCCACTAATGCTTTTTTCTTATGGCACAGTGGGGGTGCTGTTGTAAAAAGCCTGACTGTAAAATGTGGGATTTAAAATAAATTATCAGTATTATCTGGGCTAGATTTTAGGCCTTTGACAGTTTGACATTTACAAGTTTGTCTTTAAAAATTCTGTATTTATTTTAAAATTTCTCTCTTATGTAATCAGTGGAGGAAACAACAGCTAGAATGGTGTATGGAAAGAAGTAACGGTGGAAGTTCATATTATTTTTTTAAATCTCTAAATACCATGTTTATTTTCTCCCCAAAGAATTCAAGTTTATAAATTGAAGCATTTTTAGTCAGTTATCATTTTATTCTTTTTCAGAAACTGGTGTGAATACATCATATAATGCAGCTACACTGATGTGGTATTTTATAAAGAGAACAGATTACAATGGCAAAAGAAGGAAAAGGGAAAATGATAGAAGACCATTCAAAAATACAATGTTAACATCACAAAAAAGTTTTCATTATCATTTTCTTTGTAAATATAAATCAGAAAGTAATTTTCTTCCCAAAATTAAGGAACCTGCAGATTCTTTTTAGAGCAGCAGGCTAACCAGCATTTTTTACAGTTTCTGCTAAATAAAACAAAAAAATAAATAAGTAAATAAAAATATATAAAGCTAATCTATACAATTAAGCATTATTTACAATTTATCATTTAAACATACAAGTGTCTATGGGAAAAAAAGACTGGAACATGTAGGAGAAAGAAGACTTAATTACGTATTACATTTCAGACTCCTTTTCAGCTCATACCTTAACAGTTCCTAGCTACTCAGTCAATCATTTATTTTTAGATCTAAATTTCTCTCTGTCACACATGAAACTGTTATCTAATTTATAAGGTACTCCATCAAAACTTCCAGTTCTTAACCATGAGGTAACAAGAAGCATCAAACATGTTAACTAAAGGACCTCCCAGGAAATTTTAAGGTCCATCTTTTCAAGCAGTCTGCCTCCTTTATTCTGTTTCCTTTCTTTTCTTTGCTTCTTTATTGTAATTTTGAATCTATCATGGTCCAAAGCCTGAACAATATACCTAAACAACTTGTATTTAAGACTAAGGATGAAAAAAAAATCGAAAACACCCAAATAACCTAACCCTGGGAAAAAGAAATACTCATAGGTTCATGTGAGAGAGCACAGACTGCAGAAGTCCCCTGGCAAAAGGGGCCCCCTTGACCCAGAGATGATCAGTAGCACAGTGAGTCCTGCAAAGAAGGACTGAGAAGCCTCCTCAGACACCTCAGTGTACACAGGAAAAGAGCAATAACCACTGTGCAGTGGCACTAGGCAGAGAGTACTTGCCGGGGACAGGTTGCAAAGCAGTGCTGCTGCTGAGGATAGCCCTCATGTTCAGCATCTCCACCATCCTGGGCAGCTGCTAAACGCACTGGATTCCTCTGCACCCACTGCAGCTCCCACCTGCTGCTGCTTTCTTAGGGCACTTGCTGGCTTCTGGGAGGAGGAAGGGCTCTCACAAGGGTCCCTCACCCTGTCACACTGCCACAGCCACTTTTCAGCTAGTGCAGAAAATCATAAATATA
>NW_009952564.1:3736333-3739803 GCF_000747805.2 Chaetura pelagica | reverse complement strand
TGCTGAAAAATTAGACAGAAACTTTACTTTCCTGTGTGCTGAACTTGCCACCAAGATCTGCCTGGATTGAAAACTGCTGTATAAAACATGACTCTCTTACCTCTTTCTGATTCACCCCACTGGAAAAGTTTTAAAGCCCTTGGACTAGTGACAGTTTTCTGATGCTTTCACCTTTGCTTTACATGAACTGGGAACTACATGCTGGATGTGTGACCAAGAGCTGATAATTACTGTGTTAAATCTTAACACTATGGCCAGCATGCACAAAGAATATTTAATGCCTTTAACAAAAACAGAAAGGCAAGTGCTTCTCTGCAAAGTCAAGGTATGTCTGTCCTATTTGGAAATTCTAATGATTTTCCCTAGCAGATCTGTTTTCATCCCTTAAAGCTCTTTAAAGTAACACAGAAACACACATTGTGATATTGTAAATACTATTGCTCAGCTCTCTTTCCAGCAGAGAGAATAAAATAGTCCACCTTGTAAAAATGGCTTCTTATCACTGTATTTCCTTTGTGACTTTCCATGCATTTCACTTATCTTTAAACAGGAAAAAAGGTACTTGGTTTAGTAAAATCAATGAAGCTTTGAAGCAATGGAGTAATTTTCTACTTCCTTTAAATGTCCTTGAAAAAAATATGCAAGCTTCCTAACTTGCTTCAGGTGGCAAACCCCAATCTAACCCTTTATGCCAATCTGGATGCTAAGGGAATTTACAAAACACCCTTTGTGAAGGAATTCTTCCCCTTACGCAATAAAATAACTTCCAAGCTAGTCAGTAGCTCTCCAGATCTCATTCAGTGTAGGTAATACCTTATTTATTCATTCCCTGGGCAAACTGAAAAGTCACCACAAACTTCAGCTTTATCATTGAATTAAAAAACTAGTGTCAAAACGAAATAATGCCATGTATACTTGGTAGAAATAAAGCCACAAAACAACAACAAAAAACCCCAAACCAAACAAACCCCACCTTTTATTTTCAGGTTATTTATCTAACTCTTGTCTTCCTGGAAAATCTCAGCTAAAACAAAATTAAAAATTAAAGTATGAGCTAAAACCCCAGCTTTTCTGTTTCCTTATTTTTCCCCTCCCCAAGGGGAGGAGAATGTTTTGTCCATTCTCCTTAGCTGCACCAGCCTCCTTCCCTGGGTTCTGTGCAAGCTAAGCCCAGAGATCAACAAGAAGAAAAATCACCATTCCTTGGTGTTACAAGGTGTTACCACAGTACACATCTCTGTGGGAGGGGACAACCAGTGTAAACCAGAACAATGCACCCTGGGCACAAAACTTTCCGTATAACCCATTCTAAACAGGCTCTGCCTCCACCCCACCACCTCCAGTAAAATCTGGGCCTTGGCAAATGTAGAAGGCGGAACACACTAGCCTTTTATGTTTAGAAAAATGAAAGGATTGGTGCCCTCCCTTTCTCTCCTTGCCCCAGGGGCACCCTGCTTCCGACCCCTATGCTTCACAGGATATAGCAACTGAATAAATGGGGCGGGGGGAGAAATTGAGGACTTTCTGTGATTGCAATTAATTTTGGGGCCTTTCTTCTACCCAACACATTGCTGAGATTGTTTCATGCTTCTAGCATAGCTGTCAGTTCCTCTTAAGTCAGTTTCGTTTGAAAGGAAACTCCATCTCAGGAGCTGTGTTTCCTATCAGTATCAGCTGATGTACTTCCTGTTTGAATTTGCATCCAGCAATGAACAGAATAAATAACCTCAGTGATTTCCTATGTCTTTCCTGTCTTTCTACACTTTATTATAAAGAGAGATGGAAAAAATCTGTAGCATCCTCCTCCCTCACTACTTCCCAAGGTAGCAGCTTGAACAGGTAGCTGAAGAACAGATGCTGACCCCAGCTGCCTAAGGAGGGTGGGAGAATGGGAGCCCTGGACTGCAGCTGATGGAAAGAAGGTGGCAGAGCAGGCTGCAGCCACCACCAGTCTTTCAGTCCTTCAGATAGACTGCTTTGAAAAGGGGAAGATACTGTCATCTACCAGTGGCAGGCAATCACACCTTGAGAGAGAAAGGGGCTTCATCAGGAAACAGCTCAGCCATGCACTCCTTCCTCAGAACTGTTTGCCAAAGTTCACTCCAGAATGGAGTAAATACATCATCCCTGCTGAAAGTTGCCTGTCACATGTTGCTTCTTCTGTCCTAAGGGCTTGGTATGGGTGAAGGAGTGCACAACAATTTCGCCCATCTGTAATTCCCTGGGTGACTAAAAAGGATGCTTGCACTTACCTAGTGGTCTTGTGTTTCACTTGTTAATTTAGGCAGACAAACAGGAAGATGTGTCCATCAAGCAGATACTACTGACATTTTCCATGTTGAGGGTTGGGCAAAAATAACAAGCAGAGGTGCCTATACTGCTGGGTACCAGCATTTTAAAAGCAGCTACGCAAATGCCACTGCCTCTCAGCACCTAATAAACAGTTCAGTAGGATGTTGTTGAATCTGCCAAAAGAGGTTTTAAAAGTAGAGTACCTCACAGGAGTCAAATACACAGCTTGTACTCAAAATGCCTCTCCCACCTTGCAGATGGAGAAAAGAGGCAGACCACCATTGACACAGGGCTTGGCACAAGGAGGCTGGGGACACGGAGACAAAAAGAGAGGGTAGATGAGTGGCACCAAGTACAATTGGGAGAGATGTACTGGAAGAACTGCCAGTTTTGGGTGTAACCCAATAGGCTGTTTAGCTAGCTTGCCTGATGAAGCCAGGCGAGGCAGCAGCTCTGCAGTCTGAAGCCCAGGTTCCTCCTCTTCCCCCTGCTCTGCTGCCTGACTTTTGGAAATACCTTTTCATCAGGCACCACTTCAGTAGGTGAACAATACTCTCCAGGGGCTCTCATGGAAACACAAACAACACTGCGCTAATCAGAGGCAGAGACCTCCACCAGACAGCAGGGCACTGGCAGACTCCTCTGGTCATTTGAAAAGTATCTCAGCCCTTAACAATCCAGTTAAAGTACAGTGGGAGATTCAGGATGATACCCATGGGAAGCACAGAAGATGAAGGCTACTTAGGCCCTCAGTTTAGCACTTGTGCATTGAGAGACAACAGAGCTGTATCATTGTAAGATGAAGGTATGATTACTTTTATTGATGTGTGGGTTAGAAGAAATGAATTGGTGCTAAGTGCTTTGAGATGAAACACTATGATGTGTTTCCAAAGGGAACCTGGGAAAATAAACTTTACAAAACAACAGGTGAGGTTAATAAGAATTGGGAGTTGGAAGCTGAATATAACATTTGATGCTCTGGTATTTGAATCAAGCCCAAACTTTGATTAGATTATCACATCAATCAGTTGATTAAAACTAGTCACCTGAAGCCTGGTTTTATGTGCTGTGCAGGACATCACAAGATATTGTTTAAGCCAAGAAGCATAAAAGGTTATTGCACCTCACATCTTTATTCCATGCTTATGCTGTGGTGATGCCATTTATAAAGATAGCAG
>NW_009952564.1:3670795-3735666 GCF_000747805.2 Chaetura pelagica | reverse complement strand
CAGGAATGTCACATCTGAACAGAGCAAGTGTTACGTATGACTGCAAATGTTGTTGACTTCTCTGGGTCACTGGAGATTAGCATTTTGAAAACTGCAGGCATGTAGAAGATATGGTGTATGTTATAGTCAGAGAACAAGCCTGTTCCTGCAAGATTTCAAATTCAATTATACAGACACAAGAAGTTTAGAGAAACTTCTCAGATTATATCAAATGAACTTTTGGTTGCTTATCCAAACTGACCCTCTGAGGGCATTTGGGGTTATTCTGAATGCTGTTGTTGTTGTTGGAAATAACAGCAGGTTATTAATTCAGCTTTAAGTTTTGAATTTCTTGAGTCAGGTTTGCCTGATGGTACAAGGCGAGGGACAGATTCCAAATTCTGCCCATTTTCAACAACATTTCAGTATATCTAGGTGACCACAGTGAATGGTTACCGTCTAGTGAAAAAACAAACAAATAAATAAAAATTAGAAAATAAAAATTTGAGCCTTAGAGTTGTATTAGATTTGTTAATTGAACAATGAAATATTTTATTAGCTTTTTCAATATAATATATTAAGAAAAAAAACCCCAAATCTCCCACAAGACTCCAGTTTCAGAGGGACAATAAACTTACTTCATGGTTTTGCTGATTTTTATACCATACAGGTCAGGAACTTCAGGTACCTCTGTGCTATAAGGGAATAGATGGACTTTACATTAGCAGACTCCACCTCCTAACCTCAATCCACTGCTCTAAGGTCACTCCTTAGTTACTGAATGGTGCTTAGAGCTGGGGCATTTTGTGAGAGTGGGGACAGAGCAGTGGTTGCTGGATTTTGTCTTTCTCCCAGACACTTTCCCTTCTCTGCACTTGCAGGCCTGCATGAGCAGGAGGCCACAGAAGAGGCTGGGGCAGCAATGACATTGGTCACCCCTTAGTGTGAAGGGCAAGAGCCTCTGATGTGAGCTGCAAGCTCAGGGCTTCAAGGAGAGCTGGGAATGCCAAACAGGAGGGCTCAGGCAATGGGGAATGGGCAGGGGGAGCTAGGTCTGATGCAGAAAGGAGTGGAAAAACTACTGATGAAACAGGGCATGCAGGTAAGACTTCCTAGCAAGTAAAGATGTGGGAGCAGTAAGGTTGGGGGATGTATCGGAGCAGGCTCACCTTCCTGTTCAGCTGATGCTTTCTGGTCAGGCTGCCAGGGGTAGGATCCCAGATGCACATCTGCCAAGCACACAACCTCTTTTTCTGTTTTTTTTTAAATACATGATTTTGGGACCACCTCTATGCTGCTGTGGCTGTGCTGCAATTAGGCATAGGATCTCGACACCACACTGCCCCTCCAGCTCCTGTGGACCTCCGTGGTCTCAATGCAAACTTTCTGAAGAGATCAGGACACATTTACAGCTGCTTCCCCATCCACAAATAACAGACATGAAGACCCTAATCTCATCAGCTTGCTCCTGAAACAGTTCCCAGTAGTGGCATAAGCAGGGATTTATAGCCTTAGATAGTACCAGGCCTTCCTCATTTTCACCCTTCAGAAAGATTCTCCACAGACTTTTCTTACTGGGGTGGATGGTCTGTTTGCTCTCCTGCTGAGATAAAAAAAAACAACTGTTCAATTGCACTGAAGTTTTCCATAAAAGGGGAGTAAATGTGCTAACCACTGAGATCATACATTAACACATACAAACATAAAACCCTAATTATCAAAGTTATCCAAAAAGTTACAGGACACAGAAAGGTAAATGACAGGATTCTATAGTGTGCTGGTTTGGTTTGGTGAGTTTTATGGTAGTGGGGGAAGGGTCCCATTGGTGGTTCTGGAAGGAAGCTGAAAAGCTCTCCCAGCCCCCAAACCAGCCAAGGAGCCACTAGAGAGACAATAGATTCACCTCTGCCATTAACATGGGAAAGAATTGATATAAGGCCTGAGCAGGGCTAGCAGCAGGGAGAGCTGAGCTGGACAGGCAGAGCAGTGCCTGAAGGAGAAGAAGGTGCCCAAGCAGAAGTTTCCCTGCAACCCATGGTAAGATGGTAGCTGTGCCTCTGCACTCATGGAGGAATGTGGTGGAGCACTCCCTGATGGCATGAGGAGGGGTGAATTTGGATTTGCTGCCAGTAGACTCAGATCATGTAGCTGTGGAAGACCCCACACCAGGGACATGACTGCTCTTGAAGCACCCCATGACTCTGTGGGAAGCTGGCACTGGAGCAGCTTGCTCCTGAGGGACTGTACTGCATGGGAAGGACTCAGGAAGGAGAGGTTCGTGGAGGACTCTCTCCCATGGGAGGGACCCCGTGGGGAAGCAGGGAAGGACTGTAAGGAATCCTTCTTCCTGAGGAGGAAGGAGCAGCAAGAACCACCAGCCTGTGAACTGACTCTAAACCCCATCACCTGTCCCTCTGTGCTGTTGGGGTGAAGGAGGGAGAGAAACCGGAAACCAAGGGATTGGGGCCTGGGAAGAAGGGAGGGGTAGGGTAACATATGCAAGCCCTGCTCTGTGTGTTGTCTGTGTCCTGTGTGTGTTTGATTAGCACGAAATTACATTATTATTTTTCCGTGACCCTAATCGGTGCAGACCCTCCTTGTCCTTTGTCTCAAACCATGAGCTTCTAGTTGGGCTTTGTCCCCCCCATCCCAGTGTGTGGGGGGGTGGGTTTGGGGCAGGTGGCTGTGAGTGAGTGGCCATGTGGCTGGTTCTTTGTTGTCATCTTAGGCCCAAACCATGACATAAAGGTGCTGTAAACTGCAGTAAGCTACCAAAAGGCTGGATTTGCAAAATTAGTGCTAACATCAATTCAACAACAATACAGAAACGCTCCAGTGGTGAAGTTCAAATAAGTAACCAAATATAACAAGTGAAGCCTGTATGTAGTACATGTACTAATGAACATATAAGTAGTGACTCTCCATGGGTAGTAATCGACCATCAGTGTGACGGACATTCATTTGGCTGACTCCACAATAACAGACTAGTACAGTTAGTTATTGTGCTTGAAATATAGTTTGGAAATGCAAATAAGCTCAGCCTTGGAAAGGTCTGAATCCTCCTATTTAACCAAAAGACCAATTTATTTTATTTTTTCCCTCCAGAAGCCAATGCACATAGAAATTTAGTTTAAATCTGGAGGAGAGAAATATTTGCACTTCAGAACCTAAAAATTAGAGCAGATTCATGCAACAGTTAGAAATATCTGTAATCTCAACATTCTGCAGTGTGCTAATGCCACCATATTCATCGTGTTCACAGATCACAGGTCTAGGTGTCAGCAACTAAACCTAAACTTTGCATATGATGCTCCATTATTTACAGTAACCAGTGCTGCACAGAAAATCATGGCCCACAGCTGCAATTACACTTGCAGTTCATTTGAATAAAAATCACACCTTGTCACCAGCAGAATAAAAAAAAGGTAAAACTTGTTTTTCTTGAGGGGAAAAAAAAGAAAAGAAAAGAAAAAGCAATCTCACAGTAGAAGTTTAACAAGTTCCCACGTACTGGCTAATGGTTTCTGTGCCTGCTCAGCTTGTGCTGAGCACTCTTTCATGAAAGGCAGCTTCCTGGCATGATATTGCAGGTCTGCACTTGCAGTGCTCCAGACAGCACTGGACACTGGGTAGGAGGGTGCTGGTGAAAAAATATCCCTGCAGACAGCTGCCAGATGTATTTCTCTAATAGCAATGCAGGGAGGGTTTGGGGTTGGTAAATATCAGTATGTTTAAGAATGTAAATTCCCTCCCTGACTTGTGAATGTAATGAGAAATTCCCAACAGTACCTCAAGCTGAGAATCATTCATTTGTGAACAGCCCGTAAGTCATTGCCCAGACAGCTAAAATAAATCAGAATATCTATTTCCCAGAAGTTTGAAGTAACTCTATTTGTTTTGCTGGTAAAATGCACACAATAGAATTAATTTCAATTAATTTTTTTTTACCCTCTCTCCAGAAATCTCGATATTGAAGAAGGCTTGGAATGGGAACATATCAAGATTGTCTTTGCCTTTCAAAGAGAAAAGAAGTGGGTGTTGACACAAGCTGAAAAAGCAAATTACTGTGTGGCTCTTGACCCCACAGCCCAGTCAGGCGCCTGCGATATCCTGACAGCAGTAAGAAACTTCTCCCTCATTTACTCAGACAGAGAACTCCAGCAGGTGCAAAGCCTGTGTCATGGGGTCACAGTGGAAGCATATTGAAGGGCACATGGTCATTCAGGATGGCTGAAAGACATTTTGCTCATCTTCCAGTGTGGTTTCCTCTCCAAGGTGACCTCTGGCAGGGAAATCCAGAATAGCCATATAAACCATCCTCTTTCCATCCTCTCCCCTTTTCTTGGTTACAGAAGAAACAAGGCATCTTTAAAATATTCCTTTCTCTTTGTCACCTCTCCTGGTTTCTTCAGAGAGCATGCCTCAGCTAAGACCAAGGGTCTGGCCATCAACAAGGAAACAAACTGCTGGAGGGCACCAGATGGACACAGTTCTACTGCTTGCTATTTCTCTTTCCCCATCAACCTTTTGTCTTCTACCCAGCTGCCCTACTTCCCCTGGCATGTCCCTCTTTGGTCTCTTAATTCAGCTTTGCTGGTGCTAATAAGAAGAAGCCTTGGACTAGATCAGCTGGTCATGTAGAGCCACTGGCAGCAGGGCTGATGGTGGGAGTCTTTGTGGGAAACAAAGACTGTGGAGCTTTCTTTCCAGAAGTAAACACTGGGTAGGTGGTGGAGCCCACTGTTTACAAGCTCTGTAGAGGTGCAATGGAAACTTCCATTCCATCTCTTTGGAAAGCTTTATACCCAAAGGCATTTTTTCAGGAAAGAAACCTCTTTCACTGACTTCAGGGACAACCACTGGTAATCCCTGAACTACGGCATATCTCTCAATTAGAAGCTCTATTTTTGGGGAAATCCAACTGACACCCAGCAGAACCATCTGAAGGTGGGATGGAAAAGCCCCCATAAAGTCTCCCACTGTGCGAGCTACTCCAACAGCAGCTATCTCAAAGTTGGGTTTTCAGGGCAGAAAGTATGGGAAGTTGTAAAGCATTCAGCCTGTTCTCAGACAGTAATCACTAACTGGCACTAACCTTGCATGTTCAAGAAACCTTCTTCCCGGCTCACTGCCCTCAGCTGGCTGAGATAGTAGCCTCAGCTAGCTGACCATTTAAACTGCCTAAATTACCAGCTCCTTAGGTATGTATTAAATAACCTGTAGCTACTACTCCTAGCAATTTCAACAGTATACTGCCTCTAAAAGCCCATCCAGAGGTGAAAAAGCACAGAAATCTGCTAGTGGAGGGTACCTGCTGACTTAGGAGGCCAGCCAAAACAAAGTGCCAGAATATACCTTAATTTCTGACAATAGCAGATTCTGAAGCACTTCGGGTTTTTAACAGTTTCCCATGAACTCAGAGGTGGCTGAGAGTTAAACCATAATGCAGGAGTTTGAAGTACTTTGCAAGAAAGTGAACAAGATATGGTTGAAAACAAGCAAGTGCCAGGGGACAGTGAAGAGATCAAGGAGCACAAAACTGTTCTTAGGTTTAGCTTAGGGCAGCTTGCATGACTAGCAACCCCTCTGGGCACTGCTTGCTGTGTGTTGGGCCCTTGTGCCCCAAACCACCCTGCTGTGTCACACCGTGAGACTGTGAGCAGGCAGAGGTGATGGTGGAGGAAGGCTAGCTTGGGAAGTACTCCTGCCCAACGTTTCTCCTAGCACACACCTGGCAGATGCCGATGCTGGCTTGGTGGTCAGTAGGTATCTGGCTTTGTGGAAAGCTCCTGCCCAGGGAACATCTTGGCCTTGATGGTGCCTGGTCCAAACACTATCATGAACTGCTTTCCTGAAACTGCTCCATACTGTGCTGCAGACCTTATATGTCCGCATAAAGAGCCAAGTCAAGAAGCCAGCAGATTTCTTTCCCCTCAAATCTGTTCCCCTCAAACAGGCCTTTGCAGATGACATGGCCTAAATGACTAGATGACTCAAAAGACACAAAGCCTTGTTTTAGAACTTGGAATCCTGTTCAGAAAACAATCTGATCCAGCCTGAAGCCGGTGAATGATACCCTGACTTTACAGAGGAACCCGTATTATAGGAAAGGACCAAACAGGGAAAAACATGCAAAATCAAATGCAGACTCCACAATAAGCAGGATGTGTGTTTGCAGACACTATAGTGAAGAGCAACAGCCAAATATGTGCCCACTATTCATAAAGAGAAGAAATAAGATAAAGACATAAACCAAAGCAAGTGAAAAGAAAGGGTCTGGCTGCTTGCAAAGCAAAATTCTACTGGATTAAACTAAACAAGGATTTACTTGTTTTGGTGGAGGCATCTACATCTTGCTGTTAAGAGAAAACATTAGAAAAAGACACCAACACAAGAACAGAGATTGAGTTTATCTCTTCTGTCTAGACAACGTAACCCTGATGTAATAATAGCTGACAAAAGGCCTAAATTTAGTAGAAGTGTATTTTTAGCAGTAAAAAGAAAGATTAAACAAGGAAACACACATTATGAGCTACCCAAGTGTTTGGTCTAAAACACGTGTCAAGCAAGTAAGAATACTGAGTCAGACTTATATCTGCATTTAATACTGCCATGGAACAATGCCAACGAAGGCAGCTTGTCACCTGTTGTTTTTTTTTTTTTTTTTCCATGAAAGCCAGAAACCAAAACTGTCTGCACTGTTGGAACCAATGTCAGAGTTACTGGGGGCATGCAGATGAACAGAGACAGGAAGAACAAAAACAATTAATGTGAGAGTCAGTGCCCTGGCCATGCCAAATGAGGCAGTGTTTCTTGGAAGTTGGAAATAAACAGATATGAACAGTAATAATATTATCACAAGATAAGAGGAGGTTCCCACTCTCTATCAAACACAAAACACATCTGTATGCCCACCAAGCTGTTTCTTAACCCAAAATATCTTGGATGGGTTAAGCCATAGCAAATTTAGATAGCTGAGCCCTACAGCATGATGATAGACTCAAATTCAGTAGGTATGAAGTTGAGCAATGAAGTATAAGTTCAGATGCTCATATCCAGAACTAATCCACTTATCTCTACCTGACCACAGTGATGGTGATACTCAAGAGGACTCAATAAATTACTGGCATTTCAGGGATTATTTGAGCTTTGCTATTTATATGTATTTGAAATCCAGTTTGTGATACACTCAGGCTGATGAACTGTTTTCATTTTTGACTGTACCCTTAAAAAGTCCTCAGTTTGAACAAGCTGAACTTGTTTATTGTAATACATACAAATTCATATTGCATTGACACAATCGGTTATAATCCAGGCACTGAAAGAAACCAGTCTCTCTCTGTCAGGCTCCTTACCCCTGGACCATACTGACCTTGTAACCTGCATGTTAGTCCAGCAGGGAAAGTGGCGATGCAGCCTTTGACTCTGCTCCCCATCTTGGCATACTTCTTTTAGGTTGGAGGGGGGACATTGCACCCCTCTACTTGCAGCAATCCTGAGCCTGAAGCTGTGCCTGGCCCTGCCAACACAGCTGGCATTTTCACGGCTGTAGCCTAGTGCTGGGTGGGGAGAACGAGGAAGAGATAGCAAGAAATAATCTCACTGATTATGTGAGACGGAGAATACATTTCCTTAAATAACCTCCTCTGCATGCTGAGGTTATCAGAGCATGCCTTTCTAATGCTGGCTGATGCCAGGTTAAGTTCAGTAGTTCACAGCTGCATATTTTGTTTGAGATTGGTCCTTAACTGAACAGCAGGCTTGGGGACTACATGTAATATCTGCTAAAGAAACACATCCATCTCAAATGACATTTTTCAAAGAGGTACATACAATCTTGTTAAAAGCAAGAACCCTAATGGTGATATGCTCCATCATACACCAGCAGCAGGTATATCTGGAAAGGGAACAGCTGCTTAGTTGCTACTGCGATCTGTTTTGTCGGGATGCTTGTATGTTTGGGAGAGTGGTCTGGCCCTTTTGCAGCTCTCAGATGAATCATTCTGCTAATGGACTAGCAAGTGCTTGGATAACATTATCAGCGATGCAGACCATGGTTCCTATATTGCCTTAATATGCCTCCAAACCAATCTGGTAAATTACTTCCATTATAGGATTTAGATAGTATCCTATTACAGATCAAGCTTTTGGTTAAATGTCATTTCTTTGAAAGACATATTTAGTGTCAAGGTCTGCTTGGCAGCTGCAGAAGAGACTGAACAGAGTCCCAGACTTCCTTATTTAGTCCTCAAAGTGTTGCCTCTCAATAGCAATCAAAAGGTGGAACTACAAAATCCAGGAGACACAGTGAGAACATCTTTCATCAACAGAGGAGTACTAACAAGACAGTTTTTCACTAGGTTCTGTCCTTGGAGTATGGTAAACGTACAAGTCTCCTGGTCTCATACTGAAAATTGTTTCTAGACTGCGTTGGGCAATTCTAAAATTAAAGGGACTATCTGCCATTACACTATCATGCTAGAAGAATAATTCCATATATAGGCTGCTGCTAAAGAAACTGGCTTTTCAGTACTTTTCCAGTGGTTTTCTCCTGACACTTCAGTGAAACTATAGAGCCTATCCCAGCTGTCAAAGTACAGTTAGTCTATGCTGCATTTATTATTGCATAGTTCCCTTCCTTGCTCTGAAAGCAGATCTAAATAAAATAGTTTTCCATTACACTTGAAAAAAGTCCTGCAACAAAACCAAGACATGAAAAGCCTTCTATTTGTATTAGAAAGTATAAATGTTCTCCTTTTTTTTAAAAAAAAACAAACCAAAATGAAGACATTTGTGTCCAGCCTATGCTTTTTTCCAGACTTTCTATTAAACATTTTAACTTTCTAATTAATAAAAAGAGGCATTTCATTTCAGCAAAGTCCTGACATATTAAAACTAAAGTAATGTGGCATATTAGAGAGACTTGCCAGTATTAACGATCTCTACATGATAATTTATTCCATATTTAGTGTTCACTGTTTGCAGTATTTCATAAAGCTAAAGCATATGGTACTGTTTTATTCAAACAGTAAACTAAGTGATCATTAAAATATATGGAAATGTAAGCATCTTGTCAGAGTTCAGTGTTTCAGAAAGGGGCTGTTAATCCCTGCAAACAGTTTCATTACAATAAGAAGCCAAATCAATTAGTGATTTTGTTTCCCTATGTGTTTTCTTGATATCCATTTAGAGTAATTAATTAATTTATATTTCAATTTATATGTATTTACATTTCTACATCATTATAAAGGAATGTGTCATTTTTATTTTGATTTTATAAAAAAAAAGGATTGGCAAAATCTGTTTAACTACTAAGCTGAGATCCATCTCCATTTCACTTGAGGATTGAAAGCCAAAAGCTTCTGTCTCTACAGCAGCTTTGTCAGCTTTGGCAATTTGTATTATGCTACCCATGATAGTATGCACAAGGATCTATAGCCACAAATGCAATTTAAGAAAACACTTTCAGTTCTTTTTACTCCTTTCTCAGTAGTTTCAGGCACCTTGAGTGATTTTTTTTTTTTTCTTTTTTTTTTTTTTTTCTTCCCCTTGCCTTAGAGAGATTACTTATTAACTGTATTTAACTGAATTAAAAAAAAACACAAAACACAACAAAAAAACAAACAAACAAAACAAACAAACAAACAAACAAACCAAGCACAGTTCTTGGAAGGTAATATATAAGTTGAGTTCCTAAGATAAACTTTTCAGGACTTTTCATGTAGTGGGAGAAAGCAAGAGGGATTTTGATGTTACATGGTAGGTGTGCTTGCAAGACTGAGAGCCTCTGTTGAGCAGAGGAGCAGTGAAAGCCTAGCCAGATGCTCTGGGAGTGCTTTTCACATTCCCCTGCCCCTCAGTGTCTCCTATCAACTTGGCACTTCTAAGAATCAGTTGGTCATTAATGCACTTAATGATGGCATTAGCATAAAGTTATAATGCTTCAGCTACGGGTCTTGCAGGAAGGTGTGGACATTTGGGGCTGATTGCTGTACCGATTAGTAAGCAGAGTTGATCATTTTTCACTATTAGGCAAAAATGTCTTCATCTTTACTGAGGTCTGGATTTCATCCATAGAGCCTGAAGTTTCAATACAAGCCAAATACAAGGGTTAACCAATGCCAGTTACGGCCGTCTTGCCACTCACCTAACATTGCTGCTGATTCAAGACCCTTTAACTATTTCACCAGGCTACCTGATGGTGTAACATTGTGGAAGTATCTCCTGCTAGATCTGACTTCCCTTCCCTTACTGCTTGATTGAGGACTGGGTTCCTGCAGCTAAGCCTGACTGCCAGCAACTAAGGCAAAATGCTCCAAATACCTTCACTGTTCAGATGGCAGGCAATCAAAGAAAATAGACAAGCCTTTGGGCAGAAGGACACTGATAACAGTACACTCAGGATTTTGCTCCAAGGCACAAAGTGATCAATGTATTAACTTGCAATTTAACCAGTGCCTGCAAATCTAGCTAGCATTTCACCACCACCCTGGAAGCTCCCTGCTTGCAGGCAAGAGTCATGTTCTTTAAAAGAAAAGCCACTATCACAAGGGAGGTGGTGAAATCTGGATGTCTTTCTAGGAAATCACACAGATCCTGCTCTGATCTAAATGGAAAACTCAACATTGGGATGACTGAGTGGAAGCAATGTGCCCTTGTGGCCAAGAAGGCCAATGGCGTCCTGGGGTGCATTAGAAAGGGTGTGGTTAGTAGGTCAAGAGAGGTTCTCCTCCCCCTCTATTCTGCCTTGGTGAGGCCACATCTGGAATATTGTGTCCATTTCTGGGCCCCTCAGTTCAAGAAGGACAGGGAACTGCTTGAAAGAGACCAGGGCAGAGCCACAAAGATGATGAAGGAAGTGGAACATCTTCCTTATGAGGAAAGGCTGAGGGACCTGGGTCTCTTTGGCTTGGAGAAAAGGAGACTGAGGGGTGATCTCATCAATGTTTACTAATATTTTAAGGGGGAGTGTCTGGAGGACGGAGCCAGGCTTTTTTCAGTGATGACCAGTGGTAGGATGAGGGGCAATGGGTGCAAACTGGAGTATAGAAGGTTCCATGTAAATATCAGAAAAATCTTCTTTACTGTGAGAGTGACAGAGCACTGGAACAGGCTGCCCAGAGAGGTTGTGGAGTCTCCTTCACTGGAGACATTCAAAACCCGCCTGGACACGTTCCTGTGTGATGTGCTCTAGGTGACCCTGCTCTGGCAGAGGATTGGACTAGATGATCTTTCGAGGTCCCTTCCAACCCCTAAGATTCTGTGATTCTCTGAAATTTAACACTGAATATAAGTTGAGAACTTAAAACTCTCTATGGGTTACCTCTGTGAAAAAGTGAAAAACTGCATTCAGCAAGCCAGGCTTAGTGATCTAACTAAATCTTCTAACTTCTTACGTCTCTGAGATTGCAGTTGTGATGCCCCATTTTGTTGTCAATTTTTTGTTCTCGACGCTATGCAAAATTAGCATGAAAATTTCTTTCTTACAGCCATTTAATTTACACCATCTGTTTCTCCTGCCTGTGTGACTTCTACTGCATGATATCTGGTTAGTAGTACTGGCAGCTGGGAGCCAGGAGACTTGGTGTCTATAGCTGACGTTACCATCTTTGATAAGTCGCTTCATCTCTTCTATTGCATTCACTTAATCATGGTCATCTTCAATTGAGCTGTTTGAAGGGACTCCATTATTACAGCTGTTACACCCAGTGCAACAAGGCCTGAATTATTTTCAAGGAACACAGCAATACAAGACTGTGAATTATTAGGTAGCATGTCTAGCCTAAAGTATTTGGCAAATACAGTCACAGAGTTGAATGTCACACCATCCAGGTCTATTTTCCACCCAGTCAGCATGCAGATAAGCAAAATATTTGCTGCCTATACTAAAAAAAAAATGTGCCTCACCCATCATGCTGCAGAAATTGAGAGGAACAGGTGATTAATTTTGCACCTTCTTCAGTCATTATAATTTTTTTCATGGGCCTGATCCAAAGTCTGGTGCTACTGACTTTTCTCTTTCTTCATTTTTTATGTAGCAAAGTGTTCTCCTAGTTCTCCTAGGGAGCTTCTAAGCTCACTTACACTCCTCTGTTGAAACTGTTGGAAAATAGGTAGCAAAGGTGACACAAGGGAATCCACAAATCCTCTTAATTACACAATATCCTAGATCATCCTTTTCCCTCTTGATACCTTCAAATAATATTCAATGATACCTTAGGTGTTCTTCAGAAAAATCACAGAATCATAGGAAGGTTTTGGTTGGATGAAACCCTAAAGATCACCTAGTTCCAACCACCCTGTCATGGGCAGGAACACCTTTCACTAGATCAGGTTGCTCAAAGGTCTCTCCAACCTGGTCTTGAACACTTCCAGGGAAGGGGCATAAATTTGGGATGCTGATTTAATGAGGACAAAGAAAGTAATTCAGGAAACATAAGAAGCCTTTAATGAAATTCCATAAAATTTGATTCTACATCAAAGAAGTACTCTATTTAAAGCTTCACATGGTTATGAGACCTTTCATGTGAATCAGATATTAGTATTATAAGTCCTAAAAAGAACTACAGAACATCTTGCAAGACTGCCTGTATCAAAGGCATTAGGTAGTTTCCTAGTTCTCTTTTTGCAGATAAGTTTTAGAGATGTTTTGGAGGGTAGCATCCTAATATTGGAAACTGAAATCAAACTTCAGGAACTCTCACATCTCTTGAGATCACTGCATTTATTTCATGTGGGCTGCAGAAAAAGAAAATATTCTAAATCCTTGTACTCATCCATTTCCACCACTGGTGCAAAAAAATATTCAGATGCACAGATGTCCCCAACCAATGTCAGTATTAAAAGGACCATTTATTATTTACTGAGCTCTAACCATGCCCTTGACACTTGGCAATTCATGAAGAACTCTGCTCCTCTACTTAGAGGAGTTTCTTTGAGAAACTGGCAAGAGCTGCAACCCGATGGAAAGTCATGAGCAGGAGTAGGTCAGAGAGTCTCTCTCTTCTGCTGTTCTTCCATTGCCCTTCCTCCAGGTATTGAAACTATTACTGAGCAACTTGTCTCTAAAGTGTCTGTCTCACTGTTGCTAAGTTCCCTGCCCAAAGCTGTGACTGTGGGGAAAGGTTGTGCTACTAACCTGCCCACCCCCAGCACTATGAAGCTTGGCTTTTAGCAGTCCTGAATTAAATATACTCTGCAGTCTCTAATTTAGCTGTCAGTCCTCAAAGTATCGTATGGTTTTGGAGGACTTGATGTTGCAGAACGTAGGTATATATCACTGAAAAAGAAACCTCATTTCACAGCTATTTTCCTGCATCCTTATTGTAAATTTTAAAGGCAATCTTGCCCTGTAGTAATTCTGTAGCAAGCATAACTTAATTATTTGGCCAATTATAATATCAGGGAATATAACAACCATTATGTGAATGGCTGTTGAATCAGCACATTTTCCACTCTCCAGTAAGCAATGGGAAAGAGAGGAAAATGTATTAACTGAACAAAGTCTGAGAAACATAATGCTACCTACAGATATGTGCTATTTAAAACTATGAAAGGATTTTATGCTTCTGTTCACATGGTGATGTCAGATACCATCTCACTGAAGGAAGCAGTGACTCCAATATGCAAGTCACACATCAGGAAAAAAAATGTTTTAATATCTGCATGAAAACAAAATGCTGTCTTTTCTTGGCATTTCTCAAATGTGGGGGGAGATAATATGCAAGTGCTAACACAGTTCAGACTAGATCCAAGTGGAAATGATGCCATAGTCTTAGATCTAAGTTTTCTAGGCAAATCTGTGAGCTTCTTTAAGACACAGTACATCTTCTGTTTGCCTCCCCTAGCTGGGACTAGAGCTGGAACGAGGTCATACCAGCCACTGCAATAAAGAGAATAAGGATGTCTTTTCATGAGTCCAATTAAAACATATCTGCCACCCTTATTCTGCTGCTATGGACAAGTCTAAGAATTGACAAATATCCCTCAAAATTCTGGTATTTCAATCCAGAGTAGCATGAATAATAAATTGGTCAGAAGTTGTGCTGGAAAACAAGAAGGAGTATAAAAGATGTAACAGATTTAATTTTCCTTCATATCCCTCACTCTGGGGAACGGGGGTAGGCAGAAAAGGAGATGGCTAAGCCTTTAGAAAATATGTCAATTTTAAAAACAAAACAAAATTCAAAAGAACTAGGGCTTCTGTTCAAGTGACAAATGTCTGTACTGAATCTGAAGGGCTCTAGAAGTGTTCAACGTCCTTTCATTATTATCAGTTGTTAGAGCTACATATGACATTGATTTGGTTAATAATTAGGATCGTATTTTGAAGAGGAAGTGTTAGATTTTCTAATAGTGATTAGTACATTGATTGTGATTGGCTATACAATTACAGAGTTATTAAAGTGGTATTTGGTTGTTTAACAGCATTTTGTAAGTCAGTGACTATTCAGGACATCAGTGGGTCCAAGTTTTAACATTCACACTTTTAAAGTGCACAGCATTTTGTAAATATGCATTTCTCTATTAGTGGTCATTCAATAAATAGAAACCTCAAGTGGAATGACTCTGTATGCCTATTGTTGGAACTGAAGTCCACAGCCTGTGTCCAAGTAAAAAACTTTCTAAAAACAATAGCCAGATTTATGGTGACCTACTCCAACACCCAAATACATATTTAAGCTGAATTTATTATTTTAATATTCCTTCAACACAGGAAAAGATACCCTAAAAACCATATATTACATAGTACTTATCCAGAACCTACTGAAGTAAATGGAATGGTTCTTTTACTCAGAGGCCTAATTGGAATCCTAAGTTTGTCACTTTGAAAAGTTAAATTTTACATCATTTTAGGCTAGCTTCTCATTTTAAATACAAAGATTAAAAAAAAAAAAAAAAAAAAAAGAGTAAAAAATAGATATTATTAGAGTGTTAACAAGAGATATTTGCTGCAGCTGGAAGTATCCACCTGTACAAGGTAACATGATGTATATCAGGCTATAAATTGTGATTTTTATGTGAACTACACCTGGATTGCACATTTGTTTTTCTCATGAAAAATGGCTGATGCAAGAGAGATTTCAAGATATACCAAAATCAGAATCTATTTATATTTAGGACTGATAAAAACAGTGGAGCCTTGTTTTTAGTGTTTATAAGAGGCAAGAAAAATAAAGATCAGCTGTCATATTGCAAACACCACCTATTTCACATACCTGCAGCTAGCTCTGTGGGGGCAGGTAAAACCAGATTTTTATCTCTTTTATACATACACACATCAGACATCCCTGAAAGTATATGGGAATCTTGATAAAGCAACCACATCTAACTATATATTTAAAAGAATGAGTGCACAGTACTGTAACGCATGGTGTCTCCTCGTTATAAAACGAAAAAATGGCTATGCTGAATGTGTCTCACATTTTTTCAGAATGTACTATTGCATTGCTCTTGCAGTTACTCCTTCTTGGCCACATTTAGCAGAGTGACAACCACTTTCATAGCCCAGATTCACACTGTAAAGTTTTAACAACCAGCATATGAATCTTGACAGACAAATTTCAGGAAAATGACAGATTTGTTTCTCTTTTAAGCCTGATTACATCTCCTTCCTTGAATAGCATAAGTTCTCAGAAAACACATGGTCACTGACATAACCTGCATAGACAGTGTTCCAGCAGCCCCTGATAGACTGTCACATACAGAATTTGTATCCATGACGGTGACAAAGCCTAGCAGGATTTTTAACTCCACAAGTCCAGTGATTCAGACTGCAGATACATGCATGTATGTCCCCAGTCTTCTGGAAATGCCTATTGTCCAGTTGCCCATTCCTATGACCCAACAGACAATGTCCCACAGGAGCACCACTTCAGCTTTATGCTGTCAGACAAATGAAAGATCACCTCAGCGGATGGGGACAGGACACCATTTCAGCTCCCCTCCTAAGCCAACCAGAGGAGCAAAGACAGCAGTTCTCATGTTATGAGGACGGACACCAGCAGCTAAGAGGGACAGAAAGGTGGCCAGCACCCGACCACGTGACTCTACCCTGGCGAAGCACAACCATAACCCACACAACTTCCACAAAACTGCCCCGATTTGGGAGCAGTCCCTTCTCTTTGGTGGTGTCTCTCTCTTCACGTTCAGTAGCATAATGAATGTGTGAATTGGGCAGAAGAATCTCTGGGGAATAGGAAAGGGTGGGTGGAGGTGACACTGCCACAGGTTTTTGGTCTTCTGAACACCAGCCTGAAACCTGCCACCAAAAGAAAACAAGAAAAGATGCTTAGATAAAATTCTAAACATTCAACATCATTTCTCCAGACACAGCACATAAGCCCATCCTCTCTCACACCCTCTTGTAAAATGGCAATCTTTTGTAGAGTTGGGAAAAAAAAAAAAGAAAAAAAAAAAAAATTAACATGGAGAGCAGCTAGTTTATTTCAAAACCTGTGCCAGCTATGCAGCAAGAAACAAAGTAAGCCATCTGGCAGAGTTTCAACTGTTTCAAAACAAAAATACATTGAATATATTTCATAAATTGCTAAAATAATGCTCCAGGTCCCTGGATATAACAAAGTAAGTGACATAAGGAAATACTGCTTCCCTTAAAAGTATGTTCCCTTAAAAACTCATTAGTGACTTTAGCCTAAGTTTGTTTGCTTGTTTTCTGAAGTCCCTGATACTCATGTACTGAAAAGCACAGAACTAAGTTCAAGACCAACTTCCCACTCACAACAGACCAAGATGTTGCAGATGTCAAAGAGGTAAATTTTTTTTTCAGAAAGAATTACTTTTATTTGTTACACATTGCTAGCAAGCAACAAGAGTCCTCTCTCCTTGTGCAGCATTTCTTCACCACTCTATCATCATTGCTTTTTCAGCTAGTCTCAACAGCATTTGCCAGGCGATATTAATCAGTCCTTAGCCACTCCATTGCATGCTGGTAGCAAACATAACCATAACTTCAAGTAAACAAACCAGTTCCCAAAGCAGCTTGCACTTCTTTAGTGGTGCAAGAACAGGGAACGGGAAAGTTTCACATCCAGATTCTCTTCTTTGCTCTGAACGGGTTAAGTGTATTTCTTTTTTCAATCTTTTATTCACACTACAAATGTGTGATAAAGTTAAATGTAAATGCATGAGAATCAGTAGATATTTTTGTCCTGGTTTAAATACTAAAGGTGAATCCCAAAAACCAGAGAACAGAATTGCTCTCTATTACCCCCCTCCATCGTCCCAAGGGAAGATAGAAGGGTAATAAGGAAGAGAGACTTAAACTTTGGAAATTGAAACTAGAAACGAATTTACCATAACACAAAAGGGTAAAACATGGGGGAAGAACAGGTAAGTATCTATATTCAAAACCAATCTCGATGAGGGCAGGGCCCATAGGACAAGCAAGGCCTCTCCAAGGGAGAGGCCCATGGCTCCTCACAGCTCCTCACAGCACCAGATGCAGTTGGATTCTGGAGCGAGCACATGGGAAGCCGAAGGAACCAACAGCCGCCTCAGCAGGGAGAAAGGAGCAGGAAGAGAGAAGGGCTGGCTTCTAGCTCTCCTGGCTTTTATAGATTGTGATAGGAATGCTGACTCTTCCAGTCTTTAGGGTCCTAAGGACCCTCTCTCTCTATAGGTGTCCAACACTGTGCCAAGGTCTCCCAAACCAGACCAGTTTTGTAGCACCTTTTTCCTTCTTTTTGACAGGGACAACAGCATTATACATATATGAGCTATTTGTACAATAAAAGTACCAAAAATACCCAACAATTAAGCATGTGTTAAGACACAGAGATATTTTCCTCAACTTTAGCACTCCACAGTGACTCTGCTTAGTGCTTTGCTCTTGAAAAGCAACAGGTGACTCTTGTTTCTTTCTCCCAGTCACCACATCACTGTTATGCCAAGTACTCCATGATGCGTAAGAAGAAGCATTAGTGTGAAAACTGCTGTCCTCAGACAGAAGTCAGTCTTGTAACAGCATGCCAAAATGTACCTTGGTTAAGGGTGGAATAAGTGAACACAGACATGAACCACAGCAAGCATGGCTTTCCATACCTGAGACCAGCCTCAGTGGGCCTTCACCTTACAGTCACGTAGCAGTCACTGCTGGCATTACTTGGAAACATCCACAAGGCTGAAACACACTCCTCTCAATACAGCAGGCACGTTGGGGTGGAAAAAAGAAAGGAAGATAAAAAATAAATTAAGCCTCAAGACTGCAGAACTGTCAAAGGCAGTGACCTGTGCTGGAGGACTGGGAAAAATTTCCACCAACCTCCTTTCTGGGTGCTGCTAGGTTGGTCTTCCAGGCTCCATCACCCCTACTGCCTCCGAGGTGTTCCCATGCACTGTCTGCTCTTTCTTCTTGAAAAATCCCATCAGCTGTCACAGCAGCAGCAAGAATTTAAATTACACTGGACACTAGTGATATGTGTAACCCAGCTATAGGCAGACATCAGATCTCAGCAGGACCCATGATCAGGCACAGGAGAAGGCACAGGAGAAGTAGCTGTTTGGCTCAGGGGATTTTAAGTAGCAAAGAAAATAAAAGGTGGAAACCAAGCCCCTCCTCCCCACTTTGATTTCCTAAGCTCTACTCCATGCTTTCTTGTAAGCCATAAAAAAGCACATCCTGCAGGATACCATGCCAGAGGGCAGTTCAGGGAAGACTTGTGCTGCGTGATCACAGTGTACCAGCCAGCCAGGAGACTGCACAAAGCATAAGCACAGCAAAATTTGTTTTTTGTTCCTAAGCATGTGTCAAAGTCAGCTGTTGCATGCTGATAAAATTTGTAGCAGCAAGCTTTCTAGTATAAACATAGCTTCACTCACACTAAAGTAACTTGTCCTACAGCCCTACTGTGCTGGGGGGTAAAACCATCATTATGAAGTGGGAAAACATTACAAGAGTCAGACAAAATGCGTGATGATTTACTAATAAAATGATGGAGGAATGAGATAACTTATAAGCATGGTAACATTGTACTCCATACAGCTCAAAACTTGATAATATTTGGAATTATAACTCACAAAAATGTATACAACTCATATCAAGAATTTCCCTCCCAGGCCACTGTTAACTAAACAGAGATTTTTCAAAAACATTTTCTGCTGGGCTAAGCTCTGCTTCCATTAAAATCACCAGCTCTCCAGTTTAATTTTGGTGGGAGTAAAGCTAGGCAAAAATCCCACCCACTGAGTATTATATACGAAATTCAGGGTGCTAATGCAAGTACCTCCACAGCCATATGAAGTCATAGAATCATAAAATAGTGTGACCTGGAAGGGATCTTAAAGATTGTCTAGTTCCAAACTTCCTGCCGTGGACAGGGACACCTCCCACTAGACCAGGGTACTCAAAGCCCCTTCTAACCTGGTCTTGAACACCTCCAGGGAAGGAGTGGCATGTCCCTAGAAAACTGAACTCTAGACTTCCTAGCAAAGTAAGGGACTCTTCCATCCTAGCACAAATTATGTCTTCATATGAATAACTTCGCACCAATCCTAGTTATAAATCCTTAGGTAAGGGTCTGCATTAGGAAACCAAAAGAAAAGAAATCTGAGAAATCAAATATCAGAAAAAAAAAACCCCAAAACACAATAAAGCCTGGTCATGTTTTGCATTCTTTTCTGAATTAGAAGCATTGGCTGTTCCCACAGCAGCCAGCTCAGCAGTTTGGATTGCAAGTCTACTTTCTAAATCTCAGTGAGATAGAACTATCAGAATTAAGGAGAAGAGATAAAAAATAAAATTTTAATTAGGCAAATAAACAAAGAAATAAAAACAAAGAAGACTAAACCGAGTTCAGTTCAGCAGACCCTTTTTACAAGGTGCATCTTATCTCCATAGTCTTAATAAAAGCACAGAAGATAGAGTTATTGTGGACCATAATCACATAGAAAGAAAATGGATATATCCAACGTGAAAGCTTTCTACACTGAACTAAAAAGCAATAGAAGATAATTACTTTGATGCTTAAATCTTTTCCACAAAGACAAAAAAATCTGGCCAAGCTGGAAGTTGTTTCTGCAATTTTAATGACTTTTAAGATAATTAATTTCCTCCTATGCTGCCCCTCCCTCAACCAATAAATCTAAGACTTAAAAAAAAAACAAACTTAAGATGACACACCAACTTATAATAAATAAACCAAATTATTTTATTTGTTATTTTTAATTTTTTATTTCCTTTCTCATTTCTCCTCTCTCCACTACTGCTACTATAAGTAACATTTAAGATAGTTCTAATTGGAAAGTTGCAAAGAGAGAGAGAAATAAAAAAATAATATTTGTGAGGTTCTCCCCCCCCCCCCAGTTAAGCTTACTAGTGACAAAATCTTGTACAATTAATTCCCAGAGGTTTTTTGTCATGGGTGTTTTAATGTGGTTGAAATTTAATAAAATAATAACAACAATATCAGTCTTTTTAATTGCTTCCTATGCTGAAATTGTTTAGTTACTTCCTCTGTTGTATATAGGAAGCTCTGGTGCTGCAGCAAGTAAAATAAAGTTTTCTTTAACCTAATGATCAAAAGGAGCTGATGTTAAATGGTGCACATGAGACCAGCCAAGGCCAGGGAAACAAGGTGTCTTTAGAGAGACAGCTGGCAGAGACAGTGCTTAGCAATTCTTGACGCACACTGTATTACTTAGTACACAATTAGAGGCATTTCCCAGTACTCATAACTGACCAAGTTCTTGGAAGTCTTGTCATCTCTGACAAAACGTACTCAGGAGCCTTCTGATAGCCTGTTGATGTGCCTTATTTCCTATCTGGAAAATTAATATCTGACTTGGTACGCAATCCTGCAAAGGTTGCTGACCGTTCCAAAGAGAAACTATTGGAAAACAAATCTAAAAGAGTTTGTGGCTAGATCTAAGTGTTTTAGTCAGGTAAGCCAGGGAAGTGAGAGCCACGTGATGACAAGGAGTGTGTATGTGTGTGTATGTGAATGCCTGAGTAGTCCCATTCCAATGGGCATCTATCCTTCTTGCTCCTTCTCTTTCCATCGTCCCTGTAATCTTTGAGATTTAATTTTTAAAACATGTCACAGAGGAATAAAGCTCTCAGAGATACTAATTCCCTATGATGTAGTGAAAAAAAGGGGGTGGATAATGAAAAAAGATTTTCCAAGAGCCTCTGCTGAGGGAAAAGTGGCAGTGTGAGCTCAGCAAGTATTAAATACCAAGAAATCTACACAGGACATAATTCTTGAGGCACACATTTGAAGAAAAACAAGCCCCCACTGTTCACACTGCTGTTTTTTTCTCTAACTGCTTGGACTTCTGATAGATGGCTTATCTTTAATTGTGGTGAACGTGCACCCCACTGATGCATAAATTGGCCTCAAGCACTTGAGCACTGTTAATAGCACAATGTAGGCTGCAGATTAGTAGACTGAACAGTTTATATTTGTGTGCTACCTGTACAACAGCTGGCTAAAAACTGACAGACTACATGTTGCTGATACAGGAACAGTTTGGTCCAGCACTGTAGAGGATTTTAGAACAACAGTCTCAGCATGAGGTCTAAATGGCAGCAGAACATGGACTGACATCTTAAATGTGTTTTTGAAATAGGAGCCCAGACTTTGTTTGGATACAGCATCTAAGGTACTTACTGCACCACTCCACAGCAATGCCGCTGGACTGCATTCCCACAGAGGGATGGTAATAACCACAGACCTCTGGTTGTGTCTGGCTATGCTGCCCAGGTGTATTCACTCTTTTTTTGCCCTGTGCAGAGTATGTGAAGCAGAAAAGGTGGCTCATTTGTTCGGTACAGATTCTTCTCTTTCCTCTGTAGGCTGTACTCTATAGCTAAACAAGCAGAGGAATTAAGTCAGCAACTAATGACTGTCAACCTGAGGGAAAAGGAGAATTGGAAAGCCATTCACACTTGAGGAAACAGGCATAAATTACTCCAGGTAAGCCATGCAAAACATGTCGGCATCTCTGCAGGATCTCCCTTCATGCACCTTCTACCCTGCCACAACCTGTGGCAAAGGTTCATTTATCCCTTTGTACCTTCAGTTTTCTGAAGCGCAAATGCCTTCAAGGGCTGTCCCTGTAACAATGCCACTTAAGCAACATTCAGAGCCCTGAAAGAAATATTACCATGCGTATTTCCTTTTCTCCTTAAAATTGAATCTGTTAGCGCTTTAATACAGTACCTTCTTTCTTTGCACGTATATAATACAGGCTTCTACTGTCAGGAGTTAATGCGTCAGCAGGGACAAAGAGAGTAATTTCAGTTCTATATGTTTTTCTCTTTTTATCCATTTATTTAGGGACAATACAATATTCCCATCTGAAAGCATCAAGAAAAAGGTTTTTCAGGGAGCTGAGTGTACCAAGTACAGTACTTCAACATTACTACAGAAGCGTCCAGCAATTCTAAGGATATACATGCAATACTCATTACTAATATGTTTCAAATGCTTCATTAGTGAGCCAATACAGCATGATCATGAGAAACAAAAGCTTCCAACCCATTTTATAGACAGGTAAATAAAGACAAAGAGAGGAAAACACAGAACTTTGAGTTCAGATGTAGAATGAAATGGTACACATACAACATCAAAACAAGCTTTTCTGAAACAACAGCAGAATAAAGTGGCTCTTAGTCACAGGTGTGTTGTCCCATGCCCACAGACTTGCAACTGTTAAATATTTTGTTAAAATTAAGCAATACACCTTCAGGGGAATAATCTGTGTAATATTTTTTCTTCTTGGGGAATACCTAAAGAGAATGAAACCTCTAAAGTTTTGCCCTTTTATCATATCAGAGCCACAAGAAGCTGTGTTTAACACTTATTTTATGGTTCAAACCACTGGTTTACATTTGCCATGTAAAGCAGATGACTCCATTTTACACTTCTGCAGGGAAGCTAAGAATCAGTCCCAGCTGCTTTAAGCAGCTAATAAGTAGTTATTTTTAAAGTTGTTAAAACTTTCTCTAGTTTTTATTTGCCACTTAAAAAAAAAAAAAAAAGGATTTTTTTTTTTTATTTTTTTTTAAGAGCTAGGAAAGGGTATGCTTTTTTCATAGAGAATCTGTTTTCAACAATCTTCAGTTGGTATCCCATTATAAACCTGCATTTATTTGCAAGCAATGCAAACAGTCCTCCAGCTCAGGATAGGTATGCTGAGACAGCCCTTAGCATGATGGAGCCCTGTCAGCTCGATGATACTTGAATAGAAACAGTAAAAAACAGCACAGTGAAATCTCAGCCCAAGAGAGACAGACATTTTAAGTTTCTATTGCCTTTTTCCTGTTATTCTATTAATGTCATCCAGACTATGTAACTGACATTGGTCTTAAATAATGAAGACCTTTTGGAGGATTTTCACTAAGCTTTCCCTAGGTGCTGGATTAACAGGACACTCAGATGCATTTTTCTTCTGTAACACTAAGTATCCTGTCACTATTAATTCAGACTGACCTGCTGCAACAACATTAACTCAAATGCAGTTTGTTTGGTGTGAGTGAACACTTTTATCAGAGCCACAAGAAGCTGTGTTTAACACTTATTTTATGGTTCAAACCACTGGTTTACATTTGCCATGTAAAGCAGATGACTCCATTTTACACTTCTGCAGGGAAGCTAAGAATCAGTCCCAGCTGCTTTAAGCAGCTAATAAGTAGTTATTTTTAAAGTTGTTAAAACTTTCTCTAGTTTTTATTTGCCACTTAAAAAAAAAAAAAAAAAAGGATTTTTTTTTTTTTAATTTTTTTTTAAGAGCTAGGAAAGGGTATGCTTTTTTCATAGAGAATCTGTTTTCAACAATCTTCAGTTGGTATCCCATTATAAACCTGCATTTATTTGCAAGCAATGCAAACAGTCCTCCAGCTCAGGATAGGTATGCTGAGACAGCCCTTAGCATGATGGAGCCCTGTCAGCTCGATGATACTTGAATAGAAACAGTAAAAAACAGCACAGTGAAATCTCAGCCCAAGAGAGACAGACATTTTAAGTTTCTATTGCCTTTTTCCTGTTATTCTATTAATGTCATCCAGACTATGTAACTGACATCGGTCTTAAATAATGAAGACCTTTTGGAGGATTTTCACTAAGCTTTCCCTAGGTGCTGGATTAACAGGACACTCAGATGCATTTTTCTTCTGTAACACTAAGTATCCTGTCACTATTAATTCAGACTGACCTGCTGCAACAACATTAACTCAAATGCAGTTTGTTTGGTGTGAGTGAACACTTTACATTGTCTTTGACAGAAATTTCATTGTAAGTACAATGAAACATTTGCCACTACAGAAACAAACAAATCACCATCTTTAAGTACCAGGGCTATTTCATGTAACATCAGGGGGTTTCAGAAGAACAGCATTTTCAAGAACTGGAAGTGGCACTACAGAGATGGAGTTAGCAAAGTGAAGGAAGTTTAATGGAAAATACGGCAGCTCAGGATTAAAAGGCAGGCAAAGGTGAAACTACTTCAGTGTGTGCTGCTGTTTTCTGCTCAGCAGATTTGGACTAGGCAAGCCTGAACTGTTTGCAAATTTCTGTTGTTTCTTGTCCAGAAAAATATATTAACTTCATTTCCCAACATATCCCCCCCACAAATGCATTACTTTTTTCTGTACTGCTGGAGTAGAAAATATAACTCCCCAGCAACTGTCTCTGGACTGCTGCTCTTTTCAGCTGCGTCCGTGGTTATGCCAATGCTCTTTTTTCCACAGAGAAAATTGTGATCAAGACACAGTGCTGGTGCCCCTGGATAAGATTTTAAGTAAGTAAATAGCAATGAAGATAGAAGGAGTATTGGCTGAGTGGGAAAATAAATTTATTAGTAGACTCTCCACTAAATAAAAAGTCTTAAAGCAGTAATTCCTCCCCTGTCTTCTGCATTTTTTGCAGTCATTCATGAATCCCCACTTTTACCCCTCTGCTGGCTAGTTCCTTTCGACTGAAAGCCAATGCTTTTCTTCCTGTGGTGTTACAGAAACCAATTTTCTTACATCCAGTTCTAGCACTCTGTGTGTGTCTCTCAAGTATTCTTCCAAAATACTCTCTTCATAATGTGAAGTTAGATAGGAGTGCTCTATAGACCAGTCTGATTCTTTCTGCTTGCCAGAAAAAAAAATAAATAAAAAATAATTTAAAAAATCAGCTGCTACTGGAGGTAGCAAAGACTACCCAAAGACTGAACCTGTTGTTTGCCCTGAGCATGGTTTCCCAGGCCCAGCCGCCCAAGGAGAGGCGTGAGAGGATGAGATGGCTGCCTGCGACTGGCAGCGGTTCCATTCTCCCATGGGCAGAGAGAAGACTCCAGTCACCAGAGATGCCAATCAAGTGTTAAATTTGCAATAGCTAAGCATTCTTTTAAGCCAGTCATCTATTTAATAACGCTTGCTCCTTACTCAAAATTGCAGAAAAACCTGTACATAATCAGATAAATGAAAAAGACACTGACAGATGGCTGGTGACGTCAGTACCTACCCCCTTCCCCCTTACATAGCCAATTCACTGTGGTTTGCAAGTAGCTAAGAGAGGCAGCCTCTGAGACACAGGCACACTGAACTCCAGGGCAGGCTGTATGTGTCACGTTAGTGAGTGTAACCTGCTGGTTAAGCACAAAAGTGATTATCAAACAAGTTCAGACACTGTTTCTAGCCATACAGATATGTGCTATATGATATGTGTATGAGTAAAGAATTGGTCAGATATGTGCTGCACAACTTGACAAGTGGTGGTGGCACAAGTTTGGGGAAATTTTTTTGTCATACTACTGAAAATCGTATTGTAACTTTTTTTTTCTCGTTTGGTGAATAAAAGAATGTTCTATAATGACAATAACTTATCTTTGGCAGCATCGCTGTAATTATACTGAAATTACTGGAGTGAATAAAACCTCTGCAAATCTTTCCTCAATTTCAAAAACAGGAAAACATACTGATGTTTATAGGTGTTCTCAAGGAACTGTAATTCATACTGGTACACTGCACATGAATTAAGCCTGGTGCTTGCAAGCTGTGGCTGTCATACAGTCCGTCTGATTTCTTCAAGTGGCCATGTTAAACCAGCACTGCATCTGAGCTAGTGAGGTTATTAATTTGCAATAGAAACACACTATTTAAAATATTTTTGACTAATGCAAACCTAGAGAAATCGGATTTGGCAGATTTATTAACACCCGATATTATATTATGACTCAAAAAAATTATTAGCCAGGAACCTTGACAGGTTGAAAATATATAATCTGATATGGCAGCCTTTTTCTGCATCTATCAAGAGATGGCTTTAGGTGTGTGGGTGTTATTTTGTGTAAATTCTTAAGCTGATGGCCCTGAAAAATGAAACTTTATCTTCAAAACTGGGCACAAGCTAGATCCTCTTTTGTAATGCTGAACTGTGCCTTAAACAAAGCTCAGTGGTATATTGCTTAAGAGCTGGACAGGAGACTGACCTGGTGCTTATTCACCAAGGATCATAGAATGACAAAATGGTTTGGGTTGGGAGGGACCTTAAAGATTATCTGCATCTAACTCCCCTGCACTGGCAGGGATGCCTCCCACTAAACCAAGTTGCTCAGAGCCCCATCCAACCTGGCCTTGAACGCTTCCAGGGAGGGTCATCCACAACTCTTCTGGACAACCTGTTTCAGTGTCTTACCACCCTCATAGTGAAGAATTTCTTGCTCATATCTAATCTAAATCTACCCTCTTCCATTTTGAAATGGTTCCCCTCTCATTTTATCAAGGACGCAGCTAAGGGTCCCAAGAGTTATTTCTTTGCAATGTGGAAGATATGAAAATACCTAGGACATGCTTCATACAAATGGTATGTTTATATTGAGTAAAGAATTGGTCAGTTTTTAAAATATCTTACAAACTTTTCATGGTTCACACCTGTCTTTGCTTCACATTGCACTACATCCTGAAGAATCAGGTATCTCTGTAGGGATGTCTTGGTGAAAGCAGTGCGGACAAAAGACACAAAATAAGCTATCTAAGGACAGAGAATTCTCTCTAAAGGAGAGAATTTGAGAAAATTCTTCCCCACCCCTTTTCACTTGCAAAGGAAATCAGTATACAACTTGTTTCATGTTGAAGTAAGCTTTACAAATTCACATTTGTGCAATAACCTGACTCAGAAAAGTCTAAATTAACTGATTAACTAATCAGAGTATCTTGAGGAAAGGGAAATTTGACTGTCTACAGAAATGGAGAGTAAAGGCATAAGTAAAAACAAGCTGACAAAAGGGCCTTGAAATTTCCAGCTGGCATCTAAATTTTGTGAGCCATCTTCAAACCTAAGCAGCATGTGTTACTCAACCATGAGTAACAGGACTGCAGCAGAGCTCTAATAGAAATGTAGCATGGACAGAGGACATTAATGGTTATTTTCTTTTATTATTCCCCGCTTTCTTGAATTCTTATTAGGAAATTAATAAACACATATGGTTCACAGAAAAAATACAGGCACTAGAAACTTTCCAGAGTACTTATTTTTATTGTTAATAGTAATTATGCCTACAGGTGAAGTAATAGTTGAGTTACTCATGTTACCCAGCTGTTTAATTTAATCAAAGAAGTCATGAATCTTTTAACAAGACCTTTACAAAAAGGCCTAAGATAATTTCCCCTATTTTTGACTTAGAAAGAATACAAAGAATTGATTTCACAACATCTCATATATAGGGAAAAAGTCTATGAGGAGAGAAAAATAAACTAAATCAATAAAGCCATTTGAAGGCATGTTAATTTCTCTTTTCTTCTGAAATTTTGTGTCATGTTCTTAAATCACTGCCATACTTCAGAATGCTTAGAGATGCTACAAATTAGTCAGGACAGTTGTGTGTTAAATTCACAAATTGTGAATTTAACAGAAAGAACACTGGACTGCTACTTGTCTCTGCAGCACACAATTCACATCAGGAGGAGGCAAAATTCCATATACTGACACTGAATCTTAGGAAACTGGGCTGAGAGTTCATTATTTCTGCTGTTGCAAAGCCTGAGGCTTGCAAAATAAACTCTTGCAGAACCTGGGAATCAAAAGCAGCAAGGGGCGTTTTAGGTGTACTGTCTTCTCTGATGTTCCTAAGTATGAGACATTTGAGACTAGGCAATAATTTGAGAGGTTAGACCAAATGTGGTATTTAATAAAGCTGTGGCAGGTTTCAAGCACCTTATGTGTTGAGCATTGGTGCTCCTGAAGATAACATTGTAGAATAAACCTTGGCTTATCGATAAGACAACTCATGAAATTAATGAAAATACTGAGAGTTAATGCACCAACTCCACTGTCAGAACAGGGGCTGCAATACCTCCTGCCCATAACATGTCTCTTCACTGTTCAATTTCTACTGCTCTCAATGAAAGATTCACAAAGCAAACATAAGGAAAGAGATCAACAAAAACAGTCTTTAGTTTGTGTCTTGCAGTGAGCAACAAATAACAATAATCTTCACAACACTCAGAAGTCTTCTGAGATGACTTATCACTCAATTAGAGAGGAGCCTGGGGTCTCCCCAGTTTCTAACAGCATGGCATATCTCTCATTCAACATAACTGTAGCCACTACTCCTTGCACTGGCTATTTTAGCCATACTGGAGAAGTTACACTGTCTATGTGCAGCCTGCAATATAAACCCTCTGCCTTGGTCCTTGATTGCCCAACAGCTCAGGTGCATGCCACATGGCTCTGGTTCCCTCACCATCCAAACCAGAGCTCACCAGGACACCTTCCATTACTGTGTCTGGGCTCTTGGAGAGAGGGATGACAGAAAGGCAAAGGCTACCTGCCTACAGCCATACAGGAGCTCAGTTGATAAACATAAGAGTAGAATAATTTTCTACCCTAGAGACCCTTCTTTCAGAGTGCAGCCCAACCTAGAAAGTCAAAGAATTAACACATGCAGCAGCCTTTCACATAAAGAACTAATCTGTTGAAATTTCTGTTTTGTTAAAGGCTAATTAAGGTCAAGCATACCACACTCTGTGTAGAAAGATTTGTTAGGTCATTCACTCTCTGGAGGAGCAGGATTGGTTTCCACAAGACACTTGCGAATATTTTCATAAAATCATAGAATCATAGAACTATTCAGGTTGGAAAAGACCCTTGGGATCACCGAGTCCAACCATCATCCCTACTCTGCAAAGTTCTCCCCTAAACCATCACCACCAACACCATGTCCAAACGACCCTTAAACACATCCAGGGATGGTGACTCAATCACCTCCCTGGGCAGCCTATTCCAGTGTCTAACCACTCTTTCTGTGAAAAATTTTTTCCTAATGTCCAGTCTAAACCTCCCCTGTTGCAGCCTGAAGCCATTCCCTCTGGTTCTGTCACCAATTACCTGGGAAAAGAGACCAGCACCAACTTCTCAACAATGACCTTTCAGGTAGTTGTAGAGACTGATGGGGTCTCCCCTCAGCCTCCTCTTCCTCAAACTAAACATCCCCAGCTCCTTCAAGTGTTCTTCATAAGATTTATTCTCTAGGCCCTTCACCAGCTTCATTGCCCTCCTCTGTACTCGCTCCAGCACCTCGGTATCTCTCTTGAATTGAGGTCCCCAAAACTGGAAGCAATATTTATTCCAATTTTGCTCCAAAAATTTTGTTCCAACTATTTTCAGAAGTCATAAACAACAGTGTTTTTTAGTAGATCCTTTGCAAGATACTTCAGGTGTTTTGCCACCTGAAAACTCTTAACCTGATTTTTTTACTTAAATGCATCTCCACTTAAGTTTTATATCTCAGTGTCTCTTGATCATGCTTTACTGCATCAAAGTATATTTCTTTCATTCCTTGATGTTTGTACACATTAAACATTTATAGCCTGTTACACCATCATTTCTCCTTAATCATTACCTAGGGATGCACTGGATTATTAAATCATTCCAATATTTTGTCTGAGTCCTTCCACTCCCACTTGCTGCTTCTTAACATACTCCCTCCAATTTGTTCCTCTCTTTGATAACACAGTGTCTTAAGTTAATTCAGCAGGGAAAATCCAATACTTAATGTACAATATGCTAATGAGTCGCAACATTTTCCTTTCTATCCTTCCCCCTATCTGACATCCATCTGAAGGTCAGGTCCCTTTTTGGTGTCTCAGTAAAATAACCAGATGCGTTTTGCGTCCAGTCTAACCCTTGACACACAGAACACTGAACGTGCTGAGCTCCCAGGAGACAAGGAAAACTGCCTTTTCCTTGATCCTTAAGAATAAAATTGAGCTCTTTTGAAAAATCTGCACCACCACAGCAGCATTAGAAACCATCTGAGACCCTGTGCCCGTTGCCACCTTCACTCTGAGAGCAAAGGTGGAGATGATATTTCTTAAATGTCATGAGTAAACCATGAATAAAGACTGGGGTGCAAAGAAAGCTAGGATAAACTGCTCTTTCATTGTTCGGTGAGAATAAAACAGATGTGTTGGCCAGAATGAGCCAGCAACTTGGGGAGCATCATCCCTTCTCCCTTCCCACGCAGTACAGGCTCCTCCACCTTGACTTCCTCCTGCCCACCATCCTGTGATGGAGAGCTGCTCTCCAGGTCTTCCTGAAAAGGAAAATGGGGGAGATTGCAACAGAGGCACATCATTCCCTCCTGGAAGAAAGCAAGACTTTGTGGACACGCAGGCTAAATGCACAGAAAAAATAGTGTCATCTGTACTTCTACAGACAGAAAATGTATACTCCAGGAACAAAAGTATTCAGACAGCTTGTATAAGCAAGCAGTTAAACAAAAGCTGTAACTTCCCTGCTTCCCCATGCTTCTGCTGGAAGAAAGGCTCCTGGAAGAAACTGGAATGTGGAGAAGATAACTCTCGTGGCACACTCCCTCCTTACACCTTGCTTGTGAGGACAGACCGAGCGCCCTAAGCAAGTGCAGGTTCACAGCAGCAGGTGCTGGAGGAGTCGCTGGGTCACTGTCTGGAGCCATGGCAGAAGACTGAGCCATGGAGACCCACATCTCACTGCCTACCTGCTGGCCTCAGTCCCTGGGAAGAGCCTGAGGGGAATCCTTCCCCAGCTCTGGCCCAAGACAGGACAAAATTCTCCACCCCCATGTTAAATTAAGGATGTTGGCTTTACTCTCACAAGCACTGGGACAGCTCTGCCCAGCTGGGGTGCTTGCTGTTGTAGCAGCTGCATTTTACAAGTGTCCAAAACAAAGCTTGCCATAACTGCTTGCTCTGGCTTGAGTCTGCATAACCTTTATCACACACCTTTTAAAACACTGGTATTTTCCGAAGGAAAAGAAAACATCCTGCGTTATCTGGAATTTTCCATGATTACACTTTGCCCAGAGGTGACTTGTCCTTCTGAGGAAACTTTCAGCATTATGTAATTTTTTTTATTTTTTATTTTTAATTCTGTTGTTTGTATCTACAGAGGTAGATAGATAAATGGAGAGACAAAAGAAAGTATACCCTGAGATTTGTATCCGAGTGCAGAGCTAGGATGACTCAATGATCAACACGACTACTCTGGAAAGTTTTAGTCTTTTGTTACTTGAAGATTGCTTAAATTCCAGGGTGATGGGGGGTCATCCGGGAATGTTTCTCAAAGAGGAAAATGTAATTTTAAGAGAAGGGTGTGACTGGAAATACCTAAAAGGAATGCCATTTTTAATTTTCAGATCCTGTTAAATTGTGCTTCCATAAAGGGCTAAATGTTCAAGTAACTGCTTGAGGATATGTTTTTGTCAACATTTAGAAAAAATATACAAATATTAGTGGTTTAAAAAGTCACAACTTTGAATCCCACTGTTAATGTCTAAATATACAATGTAATTGTAACCACTGTTATCCAGATTTCCCCAATTCTTAACATTTGAATCCCTAAGCCTCATGTACTTTTTTTGAAAGTGTGTTGATTCCTCCCAGAAGCAGCTATAAACTCACTCTCCTCACTGCTCTGTAATAGAAATATTGGATATCAAGTATTTTTCTGTATTATTGTATAACACTTGCACACACAGATACTATAATAATGTAATTTCTAAACAATATGATTACTCACACTGAACCGACATGCACACATAGTATGCAAAAGAGTTGGGGGTCTGGTTCATCAAGATGAACAAGACTGTCCTGTCATAAATGTATTTTTATTGTGAGGTAGTTTGTGTGTGAACAATTTAATTACTTGCTTGAGCAATAATATTCTCAGAACAATAAAAGGCTGGCCAACCTACCCATTCCTCACTTGATTAACCTGCTGAAACTCAAGGCACCTGTTCTAAACTAACAGATTTTTATAGAATGAGTATCAGAGGACGTGACATTTTGCCATTGTCATGGCATCATATTTCACAAAAGACAACCGCCCCGCAAAATGCCTTTCATTCTGCATGACAGATATATTTGCCTAGAGCTGTTATTAGGAAGAATGCAGAACACCTTGTCAAAAGGCAGATTTTAATTTTTTTCAAGACATGATATCAAGAGGAAAAAAAATAATAATTAAATTCTATTGATCATCCATATCCAGAGGCTAAGAGGCTAAACCCTTTTGTTATTGATCTACTTAAGTTAGGAATTCAAGGGACACATGTACCTTTGCACGTCTATGCTCTGCTGATTGGTAATGTGCTTCTTCCCAGACACAGGTGAAGAGCTAAATTCCAGGGTTTGTCCTTAAATAATAACTTCTGCACAAGCCCTTCAGTGGTGCTGTCCCAGCAGCAGATTTACTGAAACTAGAGACTTTTCAAGTCACAAAAGAACAACACTATGCCTCACATTAAGAATTCAAAGTAAACTATGCAACAAAACAAAACAAAACAAAAACAAAACAAAAAAAAAAGAAAAAGAAAAAGAAAAAGGAAATACTTGCTTATATGGCAGCTGTTTATTATCTCTGAGCATGGTAGCAGCAGGTACTATTTACAACAAACCCCAAAGAGTTCATGGCAGAAGAGAACATAGTAAGACAACATGAGTCTTGCACTTCACTCCTCCACAGGCAGATACCTTGACAGTACAGGTTGATTCCTTACCTCTGGCATGCAGAAGTTGCATCTGACTTTTCTCAAAGCAAACTCAGCTTTCAGAACAAACTAATGACAAATGGGGAGATGAAATTCGTGTTTAGCCATGCAGAGGTGCACCATGGATAACCCCACACACCATTATGTTCATCATCCCAGCCTGAAGGAAATGCCTACTGGGCAGCATAGATTACACTTAGCCTTTTGATCACCTGCAAGAGGTGGGTAAAACTTCACTGCAGCCAGCATGTCCTGCAGTGTGAAAGATTCTGGTAGCACAGTTGGTGTTGGTATCAGCTTAACCTCTAAATTGTGCCAGCCAAAACAAAGCTTACCAGCAAAATCTATGCTTGGACTTCTTCGGGTATAGAAAGGCCATCACAAATTATAATCCCCATCTGACACTACTACATGACTCACATTTTCAAGAAAAGATTTGGACTTCAATCACAAACCCTCTTTAAACAAAGCCAATGCTTTGACGCAATCTCTGGCTGTTATCAGTGGAAATTAAACAAACCCAGTATCCAAGGTGGAAAAATGTTTTGACGCCCATCACAAGTATGCTAAAGCATCCTGTCCCTGGTGTAAAACACAATTATTACTGCATATGAATGAGTCACTGAATGATTTCAACTCTCCGAAGGAAACACTATTGGCTGTTTTTTTCCTTTAGATGTTCCACATTCCCTCAAAGACACCTAAGATTATTGTATGTATTAAGTTTGTTTCTAAAGGTCAGTATAGAATATCAACAGAAGAAATACAGCTTACTGTTAACTTTCTGCATGCAGCATTTGCACTTCTGTTCCACAGGCACTTGCTGACTGAAGTAATCTCAATAATAAAGGTGAAAAATAAATATTCCTAGAAGGATGTTATATGGAATTACACAGGATATAATACCCTGTAGCCATAGAGAAATTATTATTTAAATGAGTGAAACCTTTGCTGCTTATGTGGTGACAAGAGGATACTGTCTTTAAAAAAAAAAAAAAAAAGTATCTGTAATGAAAGCTAAGTTGTTACATGTAAAGCAGCTGCAGAGAAAGTGATAGTATTAAAGGCAGTAGAACAAAGATTATCCGTTCCCTGTAATTAAATTCTTTGCCTTGCTTCATACCAGATGACTCCTCAGGTCACATGAACCAAATTTAAGCATAATCCTTGAAACTAGCCTGAAGAGGCTGCAGTCACTGAAAAGCCCTTAACCTACAGGGATTTAATTGTTCTGTGGTTTTGCTGTCTTCTCCCTGCAGGAGCGGAGAGCTGTAACATTGATTATAAAAATATCTGGGAACAGGCTGGTCTTTGCACAGCTTCACTTTTTGCCAGAGACCTCTCATACATTTGAGATAACAACACATAAATATAACTTCCTTGCCAGAGTGGGCAGGTTATTAATATCCTAGTTTCAATAGCTTTATGACAAAATATTATCTTGTGGTCACTGAAGAGAGAATGTCCATCTCCCAGAAAGTGAGCACAGTGCCCGGCTATTCTCTGTTCAGGGTACAGAGGAGGGTGTCAGCACATCTGTGACAAACACAGACACTCTTCAATGTCCTTTTATCAGCCTGACTGGGCTATGGGATTAGCTCTGTGCTTTCTGATTCAGCTTCCTTCCTCATCTGAAACCACCTCACCTATTGCTTACCTGATAGTCTTCTGTTGGAAGCAGTCACACAGGTTTCAAAACAAATAAAGGCCTTGCACGATCCAGGAGGAGGGGAAGAGGAACTAGTTTTTGCTAGTTCAAACCATGATCCACATCATTAGTGATTAAAGAAAGAAAGAAAGAAAAAATCACAGTTGTACAGTGGTTTATGAGAGATGTGGGTCTTTGTTCAGACATGAAGGGAAAAAATCTGTTCACATGGATGCCCTCAGCCTGCTAAGAGAGTCTGAACACCTGGAGGGCAGGAAGGCTGAACTTACCTTTTCTCCATCTAGCGTCCCTTTGGGTTAGAGCTGGAGGTGAAAATAAGATAATGACTGAGTCAGACCTGAACTGTGCCACATTGACAGCTAGAAACTCAAAAGCTGAGCTAGGCCACAGTCTTTTCAATACAAGTATTCTGCTAGAGAAAGCAGCCTCCTAATACAGTCTTAAGGAAAGCAAGCTCTGACATTTACAATTTGTTTTCTTTCATAATCACACTCATTTTTCAGCTTGCAAGTCAACTTTGTCTCTTCTTAAGCATAGTACTGAAACCAGAAAGTAAAAATAGAGGAAAATTGTCTTGGGATACACAATAATTTGAAAAAAATCAGATATGAAATTCCTCTCTTTTTTCTTTTTGGTTTTACACAGACAAAAAAGGAGCATAAATCACAGAATCACAGAATCCTAGGGGTTGGAAGGGACCTCGAAAGATCATCTAGTCCAACCCCACTGTCAGAGCAGGGTCACCAAGAGCACATCACACAGGAACATGTCCAGGCAGGTTTTGAATGTCTCCAGTGAAGGAGACTGCACAACCTCTCTGGGCAGCCTGTTCCAGTGCTCTGTCACTCTCACAGTAAAGAAGTTCTTCCTGATATTTACATGGAACCTCCTATGTTCCAGTTTACACCCATTGCCCCTTGTCCTATCACTGGACATCACTGAAAAAAGCCTGGCATCCTCCTGACACTCACCCTTAACATATTTGTAAACATTGATGAAGTTGCTCCTCAGTCTCCTCTTCTCCAAGCTAGAGAGACCCAGCTCCCTCAGCCTTTCCTCATCAGGGAGATGTTTCACTCCCTCCATAATCTTTGTGGCTCTGCACTGGACTCTTTCAAGCAGTTCCCTGTCCTTCTTGAACTGAGGGGCCCAGAACTGGACACAATATTCCAGATGTGGCCTCACCGAGGCAGAATAGAGGGGCAGGAGAACCTCCCTTGACCTACTAACCACACCCTAGAAAGCAAATGAAGCTTTATGTGAATGCACATATGCAGTTACTGGTGTTGTACAAATACAATTTCTCTGTGTTACTCTTTCATATTTCACAGCAGAGAACTGCTCAGATGGTCCCAGGGAGCTGGGAGAACAAGGCAGATCAGCCCCTCTGTTTTGCACAGCAGGGCAGAATGCTGCAAAGCCAAGTCATTTACAGGTGTAATGTAGGTGACCACTTTCCTACAGTCCTCCATAAATTCTGTTTGCTCTCTGAAGGGGCTTCTCTGCAAATATAGTAGATAGATTTTCATATATTAGTTTATTTATTTTTAGTACAGACTACTTTCCTTACTGAATCAACAGAGGAAAAATACAAACTATATAATGGTGTGCCTATTAGAAATGGGGACAAAACTGGGAATGTGTGTATATAGAGAGGAGCATCAAAAGCAGAGAAAGAAGTAGGTCTTTTGTTACAGAGGCTCAAAGCACATTGCATGTATTGAAAATCAAGGCGAACAGAAGTTACTAAACCTTTCTTGTACCCTTTATACAATGACATGGTAAAAATCAGGCTACTATTTAATCCATTAGTTGACACTTCAACACAATGTATAAATAAAGAGTATGTTGAAAAATTCTGGGTTTAATGGCAGTTTATTTCATAACCAGGGGAATTAAATTTTTGTACCTCAGAGACTGAAGGTACATGTGATACTCTTTGATACTGTCGGGCAGCATATAATACATCTTGTAAACCTGCCACACACACAAAAAAAAAACCCCAAATCCTAAACAACAAGACTCCAAAACAAAAATCCCATAAACCATATTTTTCCAATCAGTTCCTTTTTTAAGTAACTATGTGCATTCTACCTTTAGTACATTTTACTAGTATTATCATCCTTTAGGAAAAGTGGGGAAAACATGGTGTACAAACACAGGCTGAGAAAAGTGGGTTTGTTCCGTCCTAAGAAGAAATGGCAAGATCATATACTACTGCTTTCAACTACCTAACAGAGGCATATAGGGAAGGTAAAGCCAGAATCTTCTCCAAGTGTCAGATTTCTAGGATGGGAGGTAACAGTTGAAAGTTGCCACAAGGGAAATTTCATTAGGGCTGGTGGAGGGAAAGTCACCTTGAGAGTGCTTTAAGACTGGAAGAGGTACTTGGGAGTTTGTGGAACCTCCATCCTCAGAAACACTTCAAATCCCAGCTGGAGGAGACCTTGATCTAATTTGCTCTTTCTTTGGACAGAATGACCTCCAGCAGTCCCTTCCCACCTAAATTACCTATGACACTGCTGCCCTGCCTTGATTTACTTCATGTTAGAGTAGCTTATTACTTGGATTCTTATAGTGGATTTTGATCAGTGTTAAATCTCTAACAAATCAGAAACTATATCTGGTGTAAACAGCAACTGCAACAGTATTCTCCCAGAGTTTGTTCCATGACTGCACTTCAACTTCATCTAAATGTATAGGTATTAAGTTTTTGTGACAAAAAAAAAAGTCCACTCCAAATGTCACTCTCTATCCCAGAATACATTCTAAAAGGGTGTCACTCATTTCTGCCCCCAACTGTGTGTTTAAGTGTATGGGTTTCATCCAAAACTATCTTAGCCATAGCATCATCAAGGTTGAAAAAGAGCTTCAAGATCATCAAGACCAACCATCTGCCCTACAACCCCCAACCACTAAGCCATCTCCCGAAACACCATGTCAACCTGGTTTTTTGAACACCTCCAGGGATGGTGCCTCCACCACCTCCCTGGGCAGCCTGTTCCAATGCCTCACCACTCTTTTTGTGAAGAATTTTTTCATAATATCTGGCCTGAACCTCCCCTGGAACAGCTTAATTCCATTTCCTCTTGTCCTATCACTAGTCACTAGGGAGAAGAGGCCAACACTCACCTCACTACAACCTCCTCTCAAGTAGTTGTAGAAAGCAATGAGGTCTCCCCTCAGCCTTCTCTTCTCCAGGCTGAACAGCCCCAGCTCCTTTGTCCTCTCTTCATAAGACCTATTCTCCAGATGCCTCATCAGCCCAGTTGCCCTTCTCTGCACCCTCTCCAGCACCTTGATGTCCTTCCTATATCGTGGTGCCCAAAACTGCACATAGTGCTCAAGGTGCATCCTCACCGAGGCCAAGGGGCAGGATCACCTCCTTGGTCCTGCTGGGCACACTATTCTTTATGCAGGCCAGGACAGTGTTGGCCTTCTTGGCCATCTGGGCACACTGCTGGCTCATGTTCAGCTGGCTGTCAGTCAACACCCCCTGGTCCCTCTCTGCTCGGCACCTCCCCAGCCACTCCTCCCCAAGCCTGTAGCGCTACCAGGGGTTGTTGTGGCCAAAGTGCAGGACCCAACATGTGGCCTTATCAATGATCAAGCCTGTTCAGATCCTTCTGCAGAGCCTCCCTGCCCTCAAGCAGATCGAAACTGCCACCCAATTTAGTGTCATATGCAACTTTCTGAGGTTGCTCTCTATCCCCTCATCCAAGGAATCAATAACGATGTTAAATAGGAGCAGCCCCAGCACTGAGCCCTGGGGAACACCACTCATGACTGGTCACCAACTGGATTTATTGCCATTGAACACAGCTCTCTGGACCTGGCCGTCCAACCAGGTTTTATCCATCAAAGTGTGTGCACATCCAAGCCACAAGCAGCCAGCTTCTCTAGGAGAATGCTGTGGAAAACCTTGTCAAAGGCCTTGCTAAAGTCAAGGTAGACAACATCCACAGGCCTTCCCTCATCCAATAAGCAGGTCACCCTGTCACAGAAGGAGATGAGGTTAGTCAAACAGGGCCTGCCCTTCAGGAACCCATGCTGACTGGGCCTGATCACCTGGTTGTTCTGCATGTACTACATAATGGTACTCAGGATGATCTGATCCATATGTTTCCATAACCATCACATCTTCTACGAGCCCTTCCCTGTTCACAAAGAGCAGGTCTAGCAGGGCATCTTGTCTGCTTGGTTCACTCATCAGCTGTGTCAGAAAATTATCTTTGACACATTCCAAGAACCTCCAGGACTGTTCGCTCTCTGCTGTGCTGTAGTTCCAGCAGACATCAGGGAAGTTGAAGTCCCCAAGAAGAACAAGGGCAAACGACTACAAGATTTCACCCAGGTATTTATAGAACAACTCATCCGCCTCACTGCCCTGGTTGGGGATGTCTATAGCAAACTTCCACAGCAATATCAGCCTTGTTGGCCTTGCCCCTAATCCTGATCCTAATCCAATCTGCCTTGTCATTGTTAAGAGTCTAGTTCTAGACATTCATAACCATTCCTAATATACCGAGCCACCCCATCGCCTCTCCTTCCTGGTCTCTCTCCCCTGAAGAGCTCCAGTCGTGTAAGGTATCCCGCCATCCCAGAGGTAAGAACCATCCTCACAGACATCAGGTGAAGTGTTTCAGCTAACAGTTCTTTGCAATAGGTGAAAATTCCTAGGAAAGCCTGAATCCTTCTATCTTCAGAACACAACTTTCAAGCACAAGTCCAAACCCTTGCCTGCAGCAGAGGAGTGGAGTAGGTGGCTGTTTAGTATCAGATGGATGTGAATGTTTTGGAGAATAAGTGTATTGCTTTACAGATACTCATCCATTTAAAATAGACATTTAAACCCAAACAAGGAAATTAATCTCAGTCAGGCATGTAGTAGAAGTTATTTTATATTTTCTACAGTGAGCTACCTCCCATAGCCATCAAGTGTTCAGTTTCCTACCCTGCCAGATTTCTGGTGATATATTTTCCTCTGTCCCCCTCAGCCAGTTCACTAGACTTTCTACCTTCTGGTTTTCCATGGGATAGATGTTTCTACAATATGACATACTTGTACAGTTTCTCTGTGCCTACTCACACCATTATGCTTTCTCTTGATTAGTATCCTACCCCTCTATCTTCCTGATTTTTTTCCCTTTTAGTTTGTTATTGATGTTTTCTTTTGTGTGGTTTAGGCTCCTTTAATCCACACACCCCCTCTCCCCCCCTCTGTGCTTTCATTTTATTTCTATTGCGATTAAGATTTCATTTTAATGCAAATTTCAAAACAAAATATTGTTATTCCCAAATGCTACATGCATACTCATATTTGAACAAGATAGAAATACTTCTCATCCCTTACCTTTTGTTCTAGGTTTTCCCACCTTGCTATAATGGTTGCTTTCTTCCCCTGGACTAATCTCTCATTTTATTCTTTGATGCTCTTTTCTTTAATAGCACAATTGTTTTTCTTTGATGGTACATTAAACTTCTTTCCTTTATCATTATTTAAAGCTTGATTGATGTTTGACTTATTTTCTCACCATTTTCTTTGAGTACCTTATTTATTTACTCTTGGTCTACTACTTAATTCCTTCACTGTTTTTTGGAATACTCTTCAAAGAGAATGCTAAAGGCAAGCACTTTTTCTCAGGGGGTCAGATACTGTTATGTCCCTCCTACATGCAAACACTGAAAGCAGGAATACTGCACACCTGCAAGATAGCTTACCTAAGCTTGTTTTGGTTGTGGTTTTTTTGTTGTGTTTTTTTTGTGTTTTTGTTTTTGTTTTTGTTTTTTAAACTCAAGGCACATCTAGAGTCTGGGCTGCCCCTAATTCACAGCTTGAGAAAAGCAGGTGTTAAAATCATTGCACTTTAAAGCCCCTTAGCAGTGGGAAGGCAAAAGCCTTGCTTTCCCTTTCTTTCAGTCAGGCCGTAATTGAAGCTAAGCAGAACACTACAGGTCCTCTTTCTAATGGAGTCTATAGGTTTGTAGTCAATTCATTGAAAAAATTATGTTTATGACCTTTCATTCTGGCATGAACAGTCACCAAACTCTATTTTCCATGAAGTATTGTGAAACATGGATGTTTTATCAACTTAGCTCTGCAAACTGGAAAGCAGAAGCTCTTGAATTGAAATAATACCCTGATAAATATTGAGATTAGTAAAATTACAGTTTTGCGTATTTGGGCACAACCTGGGACCTGATCTTGCATGCACTGAAGTATGTGATTACTCTAGGAAGCGAGGGAAGTTGCAAGACCTACAAAAAGTGGTTTCTATTGAAGAAAAAGTGTATGGAAGATTTAAACTTACAGTACTGCTCTTGATAGTAATTGCTCCAGGCCTAGAATTTTTCCACAGGCAACTCAATTATATGCTGACAGACACACAAATAGAGCTCACACAGTCTTCTAGTTCTTGCGGTGTTGCACTGTTGTCATCTTGTCTGGAAGTTACTGCAAAAGGCTGTTCTTACTGAACGCAAAAGTACCAAATAATACAGAGGTGTCCAAAGTAACTAGAAAAACAATAACCTTACATCTCAAAACTTGTGTATCTCAGTCTCCAGAACTGACATTGCTGTACCTGGCAATCTCATGCTGAATAATGTATATCTATGCATTCCAAATTTTGATGGGTTTTGCAGTTGTACAATTTGGGTTTATCCCTGCGTTCTTGAGGAGTCTGTGATGGCAAATGAAACAGAAGGCAGTTCTTGTTGTGCTGAAATTAGCAGCAATGACTCACCAGGATTGGAATTTTTTCAATGTTTAACTAGTTTATTTGTTCTAATCTCCTGTTATTGTACAGACATTTGTCTTTCTAATTTATTCTTGTCAATACCTTTCAGTTACCACTTGTCTTTCCTTACTTAATGATAGAGTACAGGTATTACATATATATTAAAAGTATCAACCACAGTTTTGAAATGACAGAGTTTTGAGTATTAACAATTGTTTGCAAAGCAAGGAAAAACAGCATTGTAGAGATATACAAATAGTCATGTAGAGAGATCAAGTATTATAACTTATTATAAATTAACGCAGCATCAAATTTGAGATAGTTTGTGAAAAAAACATCCATAGCAAATACACCTATAATTAATTTTGTAATAAAACAGGCTGAAAACCTACCAACTATATTAGAATGGAGGAAAATCTGAGAGCATTTCTTTCAACACTAGAAGCAAGTAACCTAAGGAAATTCTTTGATCGTCTCAAAAGAGAGCCTTATAAAATTAGGTTAAGCTTATAAAAACTTGGAAGCTGTTAATATATGGAAGTCCAATCTTAAGCCTCTCAAAGCGTTTTTACTCTTAATGCCAGTGACATAGTTGCAGAACGGTTCTCAATAACCTTCTGATGCAATTAATGCATGTTTGCTGTTAGCATCACAAACTAGGAAAATGTGCCTCTCAGACACTCAATAAAAGCATGTGCACAGGCACAGCATAACTACATAGCTAAATCTGTGTGTGAGTACAGTAGCTGTTCACTGCCCAATTGTGCTGGATGAATGTGATGTAAAATAACTGGCAACAGTTTCTGAGGCAGGTTAGGTATTCATACTCAAATAGTAAAAATGTTTTAAAACATAAGAAATCCATGACTCTGTCTTACAATAGAATCATGGAGTGCCAGGTTGGAAAGAATCTCAAGGATCATGTGGTCCAACCTTTCTAGGTTCTGCTATAGTTTATGTGAGATGGCTCAGCACCCTGTCAAGCTGAGACTTAAAACAGTTCAATGTGGGGGAATCTTCCCATGGGAGACTATTCCAATATTTGACTGTCCTCATGGTGAAAAATTTACGTCTTGTGTCCAATTGGAATCTCCCCAGGAATAACTTGTGCCCATTACCCCTTGCTCTTTCCATGTGACTCCTTGTAAACAGGGAGTCTCCATCTTCTTGGTAGTGACCCTTTAAGTACTGGAACATGGTAATAAGGTCTCCCTGAAGCTTTCTTTTCTCAAGGCTGAACAAACCTAGTTCTCTCAGCCAGTCCTCATATACCAGGTCCTGCAGTCCTTTGATCATCCTTGTGGCCCTTCTGTGAACCCTCTCCAGCCTATCTGCCTCCTTTATGTAGAGCAGGGACCAAAACTGAATGCAATGCTCCATGTGTGGTCTGACAAGTGCTGAGTAGAGCGGAATGATCACTTCTTTATCTCTGCTGGTGATGCCCTTGTTGATGCAGCTCAGCATCCTGGGCTTTCCTTGCTGCTGCAGCACACTGTTCATTCATATTGAGCCTGTTCTCCACCAAGACCCCCAGATCCCTTTACATACAGCTGCTCTCCAGCCAGGGGGATCCCAGTCTGAACTGTATTCCTGGGTTATGTGTTCCCAGGTGCAAGACCGTACACTTTTCTCTGAAGAACTTCATAAGGTTCCTGCTAGCCCACTCCTCTGGCCTATCTAGGTCATCCTGGAGGGTGGCTGTCCCTTCTGGAGTGTCAACCTCTCCACTCATCTTGGTGTTGTCAGCAAACGTCTTCAGGGTGTTCTTGATCCCAACATCCTTATGAAGATGTTAAACAGCGTTGGACCCAATATTGATCCCTGGGGTCCCCACTTGGGACTGGTTGCCTGTTTGAGGAAGAACGATTTGATATCACCCTCTGGGTACAGTCTGTCAGCCAGTTCCCCACCCTCTGCACTGATCAAGGCTATAACGAGTTAGTTTCTCCAGTGAGGGGCTGTATAAAAAGCCTTGGAGAAGTAGCCAGGTAGATGACGACCACCACTCACCCTGCATCAACCAAGGGGGTCACTTTGTCATACATCAACATCCATGTTGGCTTTTCCCAGTCATGTGATTCAATTTACTTGTGACAATCCCCAGGAGGATTTGCTCCATGACTTTCCCAGGGACTGAAGTGAGGCTAATGGGTCTATAATTACCTGGGCCCTCTTTGGAATCCTTCCTATAGATGGGGGTGACATTAGCCTTTCTCCAGTCCTCAGGGATGTCTCCTGGTCTCCACAACTTCTCAAAGATTATGGAGAGTTGTTTTGCAATGACATCAGCCATCATTCAACACCCTAGGGTGAATGGCATCTGGACCCATTGATTTGTACAGGTCAAGCTCCTGTAATAGGAGACACAGCAACCCTTCCTTCATTGATGACAAGTCAGCATCTGCATCAAACTAGATTTTTGTTCCTATGGCCTGGGGCCCAACAGCACTGGTAAAGAGAGAGGTGAAGAAAGTGTTGAGGACCTCTGCCTTTCCAGCATTGTTGGTGACTAGTTCACCTCTCCTGTTCAAGAGTGGGCCAATATCATCCCTTTGTTTCTGCTTGTTGTTAACATACCTGAAAAGCCCTTTCTTGAAATTTTTGACATCTCTGGCCAATTTCAGCTCAAGCTGAGATTTTGCTGTCCTAACTGCCTCTCTGCAGGTTATGTTCCACTTTTCCACCGCTGATACATTTCCCTTTTGGTTCTGAGCAGACCCAGAAGCTCACAGTTACACCAAGGGGGTCTCTTGCTCCACCTACTTCCCTTGCCTATAGACGGGATGAACCAGTTTTGTGTATCTAGGAGAGAGGTTTTGAAAAACTCCCAGCCCTGAGTGAGCTGGGGTTTGTTCTTCTAAAATCTAAAACCTGGAATTAACCTTCATCACGCTCAGCAGTATCCCAGACTCCCCAATACTGTGGTCACTTCAGCCAGGTCTGTCACTAGCTGAGATATTACAGAGCAGGTTTTCTTGGTTAGTGAGTAGCAAGTCCAGCTGTGCCACATTCCTGGTTGGCACATCCAACACTTGTGTGGGGAAGCAGTCTTCTACACATTCCAGGAACTTGATGGATGTCAGGTAAGCTGCAGTGTTGTTCTTCCAGCAATTGTCTGGGTAGTTAACGTCTCCCACAAGGACTAGGTTTCGTTGACCTGATGCTTGCCTGAGCGACCCAAGTATTGCTTTGTTGGTCACATCGCTTTGGTTTGGGGGTCAGTAACAGATGCCTACTGTAAGGTCTCCCTTGGAGATGACCCCTCTGATTTTGACTCAGAGGCATTCAATAGGGTTACCACAATTACCATAGTTGACTTCTATACATTCATGATTCTCCTTAACATAAGGCATGACTCCTCTACCTCTTCTCCCCTGACTGTCTTTATGAAACAGACTATAGCCATCTATCATGATCCTCCAGTAGCATGAATCATCCCACTATGTTTCAGTTGTTCCTGTGATATCATCACTATCTGACTGGGCACAGAGCTCCTGTTCCTCCTGTTTATTTCTCAGACTGTGTGTATTAGTGTATGTACACTTCAGAAGGATGATCTTTTGGTTCTTATTTAGGGAGACAGCTGAGGCACATTTTACACTACTCTGATTGGCCTTGTTTCTTCCCCAGTTGGTTGTAGTGGTGATGGTGGTGTGATCAAGGCCATTTTGGATCCCTCCCCCAGGTCCTTCAGTTTAAAACCTGCCTTACCAAGTTGCCCAGCCTGTTGCCAAAGATTCCCCTGACTCTCTTAGACAGGTGGATTCCATCCCTTCCCAGCAGGCTGTAGTCCTCGTAGAGGATCCCTTATCATAAAAGCCAAAACCTTCATGGTGACATGAGCCACGTAGACAGAAGTTAAATTCTTCTTAAGTTTTTCATAAGTTCTGGGTCAAAACTGGGACTTGACTCCTGTATCAGTTAGTAGTGCTTGATAAATATATATAAAAATAGCTAAACCTTTGCCTATCAACACTGTGGGGCTTTTTTCTGCTTGTGTAATAAATTCTTAACATGAATGCCCCTGTTGAACTTTTACCGCAACATTCTGCAGTATCACAAATATATTTAATGAGCCAAACTCCAGCAAGTGCTCACCATAAGCACAAATTGAATAGTATCCCACAATTCAAGCAAGCAGAAATAGTGGTATTATAATGACTTCATCTGGGTCTAAGCTTCACTACAATTTCTCAATGTATTTTTCAGTCTGGCCATTTCTTGGACTTCTTTGGTGAGAAATCTGTCCTCAGACCAACCCTTTCTCATTACCTGCAGCTTTTTTACACTGTCTTTCATAATTAAGGTTGTATCTAGCTATGCTTACTATTCCCAATGTTTCACTTTAAAAAAAAAAAAAAAAAGTACTAGCGATCTAAACCGGTTTTATTTTTGTATCTCTCAGCAAGTTCTAATAAAGTAAATTGAGCAATATTCTCAGTTTATTGTATTGATAAACAGACTGTAAAGTGCTTTATGATATGGTACTTCTCGTATGAAAGACACTAGACTAACATAAATTGCAATTGTAACTGTAAAGTACTAAAATATATTTTCCCTCTAGGGCACTCTGGTATATTTGGCTGAAAAAAAGAAAATAAAACAAAATAAAATAGACTTGTTTATTGTGTATATTTTTTTGTAGTGTAATTAAATGCCTCTGTGGTTTCCACTCAGAAACAAAGTCCTATTTCCCTGCTCAAAGCAGTCTAAAAGTCCACAAATAATTTTACAGAACTACCTTGTTCCAAATCGAAGGTGAAAAAGCACTTTCTTTTTCACTTTCTCCAAACTGTCTCCAGAGGAATGGATCTCTCAGCACTTGTAATCCTGTCATTTCCAGACCATGCTGGTAGCCATTATAGAAAAATAAAAAAAAAGTATCAGACTCTTGAGTCAATCTTTCCTGCTGTCCCAGAAATACTGCCTTACTGTAACCTGGACTGTTGCAAAAATGTTTTCTCCACCCAAACTGGTGTCAATGGATTCTTTGTGGTGATTACTTTGAATCTCATCTAAAGTGAGTTTTGAGCAAGAAGGTGTCTTCCCCCCAGGATTAGGACTTGTCAATGTGTCAATTCCTGTACCCTAAGGGATGTAAGACAATCACAGCGGCTTTGCCCCCTTACCAGTGGCGGCCAGAGGCATCTGTCCAGACTGGTAAGGGCACAGGAGTGCTCTATCTGTCCATCAGGGTATCCCAGCTCAGGCTCAGGTCCCATGGCCCTGGGTCATGCCAAAGTGATCACAGCCCTGCAGCATCCACCGTGAAACCATGGCCACAGTCAGTCGTCAGTGGTTTTATTGGAGAAAAATGGAAATTTGCAGGAAGGTGGTAATGTAGTTACAGACTCCATACAGGTCTCACTAGCATATAGCAGCTACATTTTGAAGCCCAGTTCTTCCAAGACACCAGGACCTACTTCAATTCTTCTTACAACGTTCACCAGCAGTAAAATTACTGAAGTGCCTGGAACTATGGAAAGGTGCCAAGAGAGAGACCAGTGTGAATCAGAACAATATCCAGATCCAAGAGTAGTTGTCTTTGTTCAGTAGATACAATCCCTTTGGTTTCATACCTTCTTGCTTTAGCAGCACTTCCCACCCAGACCTCCCATTAAGAAGGAAGTGCTAATGGAGCTGTTGTAATCCTTCTGCAGACAAAAGGCAGTAGTTTAAGTAATGATAACCCGAGGAAAGAATACTCACAGGAAAGTCAGAGCACAGGTAATGGATCTTTGAAATAAAGGTGGAAATAAGACACTTACAAAAAATAACCTCCTCTCTTTTAGTCTTCCTTTAATAAAATTGTGATAAATCCATTATCTGTTTTAAGGTTCAGAGCAGCTGCATAATGAATCTGCTACAACACACAGGAAAGTGCAAATTTGCCATTACACTTGAACAGCTTGTGCTCGACTCTGAATGAGGTGGAGGATTACACAAGCATAAAAACACTCCCTGGAGTAGCTGAGTGTACCTGGTAGAAGTAAGGCTGAAACAGGCACAGTTAAATCCTGGTACAGGTTTAAGCACACAGTGTTAAGCCTTTCTTTTAACACAGACTTTCATAAGCTTTGATTGTCCTTACAGAAAATTTCAGATGGAACTTCTCTCAGTCTCATCTCAACAGCAGCCTAAAAGATGGGGAAAAAACCCACCTCCCGAGTCACACATGAAGGATCTGCTTGCCTCTCCATGGCTCTTTCTAGATCCTAAAACTCTCTCTTATGTATCAGAATTAATTTTGACATTTGTAACAGCAGTATTTGCTAAATCTCTCTTGACCAGTGGTCTATCTGGAATCTGAACCTGTCATTTTAATTTGAGTTTGCATTTTTCAGTTCTCACTTTTGCCTAATCCTTCCTTAATGTTCTTCAACCAATTATTTTTTCTGTGAGAAACTTATAACAGATAAAAACTCATTGCTCAAATATAACATAAGATAAATATTTTGCATTGTTTCACTGATTCATTCTTCAACCAGATAATCATACTTAATGGTTTGGACATCCATGAGGTAGAATTTGTCTTAGATCTGAGATCTCTTTGTAGACATCATTATACTGTATTGGCTCAAAACAGCCAATCTCCTATATCCTGGGATTTCTGAAATGTTCGTGCCTTATGATAAAGCAAAGTATGATAAGAACAGAGAATTTAAGGCTTTCAAAACTGATCCTACACCTCTGTGATAAAACTGGAATAGCAGCAGTATTTTAGCAGTACAGAATACTTTTCTCTCGCAAACTCTATGGAAAGTTTGAAGAGGAGGCAAAAAATCCCTACACCAAACACATCAATCACATAACACACACGAGTACAAAATTTGAGACAATGATAGAATTCAATCTTAATTAATTCATACATAACTGGTCCAAGTCACATATTGGGTCAGACCAGCAGAGTCCCTCTTGGCTGGACAAGTGTGTGAACTGTGCTAAAGTTGCCATTGGGTAACATCTAGCATTTGACAAATAGAACTTCTCACTGGTATCCTGAAGGAAGAAGGAACAGATACTTGAAGTGACAAGTTTCTTCAGCATCCTAGTAACTGGTGTGTGCATCAGGTTTGCACAGAACCCCAGTGAGGACAAAAAAAATAAATTTAAAAAAAAAAAAAAAGCAAGCAGATTCCCCAGACAAGTTCACTTCTCTTCTTCCTCATGTACACACCTTTAGGGGAGAAAGAAAGTTTAAATTGAGATGGTATATTTTGAATCTCCTGAAAAAACCTTTTTTCATAGAAAAAGTGTTTTCCTTTAAGATTTCTTGATAAATCTGTTGGCTAGTGCACACAAAATCTATCTGCTCCCTGAAGATTGCATCCAGACTGCAGAGCACTGCCTTTAATAATGCACATCCTTCTTGCATGTCTGTTTTTTTTTTTCCTGGGATGTGTACTGAGTGGATTTGATGTTTCTTCTCTATAGTCACAGTAGAGGATTCATCAAACTTTAACCTAAGCATCTTGCATGTGGGAAACAAACATGCACCCCCAAAGGAGACCTTGTGTAAACTTTTTGAGATGTGAAGACCTCCCTACTATCACCATTTCATCAGCTGAAATATGCTAGTCTATAAAAAAGTACGTAGGGTAGCTGAAAGAATATGTGGTTCCTCTGTACACCACAGAACTAATGAAGCCTGGTCTGCCCTTAGTGTAGATCCCCAGGTGCATGATAAAGGATGATTTTTTTAGTTGGCTTCTCGAAAGAAGACCCTAGTAGGATCTCTCTGTGCTTCTTGGTCAACTGTTTGCATAGAACTTACAAGATGTTCTGAGTCAATTTTTCTTCTGTGAAACTGAATTGAATTTTGCCACTGTGGTTTGGAGGTTTCTTGGAGAGGAGAAAAGTACAAAAGCATAACCGAGTATGCTCATTCTGTTTGAAGACCAGGCTGAAAATCCTATTTAGCTAGATGGAGGAAAGATGACACAAATGAGTGTTGAGAAACATCAGCAAAGGAGAAACAGCATCAGGATAAAATAGAGAGAGAAACTAAAAGGCCAGTAAACCACAAAAGCAACAAATCTTTCTTGAGAAGTCTTTTAGGCCTTTATCTGCAAATTCCACTTTATAAGACAAACTTGATGTCCTGGTTTAAGCGAGGATGAAGCCAATTTTGCTTTTACTGATTTTGATTTTTTTTCTTCAGTAAGCTCTCTTTTAAGTAGCAGCAAGTTTTCCAGCTAGTGGACTGATAATTCTGGAATGTTTATCTTACTGCTAAGATGCCAAGGTCACTTCGCTCTACTTGTTGAATTGGAGGCCTCAGATGCTAAAGGATCAGAAGAGTCATATCTGCAGCCCTCCCATAGGAAGGAGTGGACTAGATGGACAGCAAAATTGTCCAGGGATGTTCCATACATATATCTGTACACATATGACTTGGTGTAAGTTCAGGGATGACAGAAGTCAAGCCCTTCCTGCTATTTCTTTCCTTCTCTTCTGTCCATGGCCAGTGGTCGATCAGGACTCCATCCATCCATCACCACTGATCCCCAGGCTCATGCATTCCTGACCCTCCCCACTCACCCCTCAGCTCCTGTCTCCTCTGCCGCTCTCCCCGGCAGCTCCAGGACATTTCAGAGCTGCTCACAGCTCAGGAGATGCCGGGGGAGGTGCTGGAGCTGGGGGAAGGCAATAGGGTTTTGACCATTCCTGAACAGGTTTGTATATAATTATACATATTCTCTTTTATCATTATTATTCAATTAAAGCTTAATTACAGTTTATTTTTCAATCTGGGAAGTCTCTCTCCTTCATGATCTCTCTCCTTCCCTATTGAGTGGGTAGGGAATGTTCAACTGCTGATCCTCAATCTAACTGTGACACTTGAGTAATCAGTCTTTCTCCATATTGGTATGAAAATACAAATGTTACCTTTTTACTTCAATATGTAAATAGTATATTCATGTCCAAGAAAACAAAGAATTATTTATCACTAAGTAAGGGATGACATGCTTTCACTTAGTGACTTAATTGGTACTTTGCTCAGAAGGAAAAATTCCAAATTACTCCCTAATGCAGATAGTTGTATGACAATTCTGCCACATCCTACCAGGGTCTAAGGGCTGATTTTGGCTTGTTGGTCCCTTCTCCTTCCACCCTTTCTTATTTGAGTTAAAACAGATGTTCAGTCAGAAAACATTTCAGCAAAAGGCTGAAGTTGGGGTTGTTCAATTTGGAGAAGACTCTGAGGAGACCTAATAGCAGTCTTCCAGTACCTGAAGGGGCCTACAGGGAAGCCAGAGAGGTACTTTTTGCAAGGGCATGCAGCAAAAGGGCAAGAGGTAATGTATTTAAAGTGAAAGAGGGAAGATTTACGTTAGACGTTAGGAAGAAATTCCTTACTGTGAGGGTGGTGAGACGCTGGCACAGGTTGCCTGGGGAAGTTGTGGATGCCTCATCCCTGCAAGGGAGGATTGGATGGGAATTGGAGAAACCTGGTCTGTGGGAAGTATCTCTGCTCATGGCAGGGGGGTTGGCACTAGATGGTCTTTAAGGTCCCTTTCAACCCAAAACTTTCTATGATTCTATGAAAAGGCATGAGGGTTTTTTTTTTCTGACATTTGCTCACAGCCCAACACAGGTTGCACTTTGCCACTATTGCTGTAGCTTCTGGGAAAAAGGCATGGAAAAGAAGAATGTTGAGCATCTGCAGAATGAGGAAGGAGAAAAAAGAGTTTGAAACCAGGATCCTGTTACATGTTGTAGCCTATGATATGCCCTCCCTGGAAGTGTTCAAGGCAAGGTTGGACAGGGTTTTGTGCAACATGATCTAGTGGAAGGTGTCCCTGCCCTCACAGGGGGGTTGGAATTAGAAGATCTTAAAGGTCCATTCCAACACAAACCATTCTATGATTCGATGATTCTATGATTCTATAACTTCTCCCTTCCTGCTTTGGTTCTGCCCTTGCAAGAAGAGAGGGTGACACTTAACAAAGGTTAGGAACACTTGCTGAATGAAAGTGGCCTGAGGGGCGTGAATAAAATTTCCCAAAGATAATTTTTCCAGAGTGACTTTAGTTCCAACCATAGTGACCTATATCTGTAGCACCCGTACTCCAGATTAGCAAACTCTTTATACGTGCTGCTATTCTGGTGCTTTCAGTGGGAAACTACTGAAAGATGAAGCCAGGAATGTGTTTCAATGTCTGTATCTGTAGATACCTATATAGCTGATGTTGTGGGATGGATTAAATCAGTATAAAGAGTTCTGTCCAGCAAGGCTTTCCTTTGTTTTACATCTGGAGATATCTATTAGAGATGATCAGTTTGCAAACACCACAAACTCAATGGGACTTATATCTTATGAGGTTTTAGGCACAATGGAGATTTATGACACAAAGAAAGGGTTATTTTGAATGCCATTTGTTGACAGTGGAGATAAGCATTTGACCTGGTGCTCTAAGCCCATTTTGTAGGTATTGTATATCATGACATTTTAAGAACATGGCTAAGCAGGAGATTTGTCTGTTTTCCTTGGCTTGGCTGTTCTCCTCTGGGTCAAACAGTCCCCTTGGAGAGAGAGAGAGAGAGATTGTCTGTTCCCTGAAGAGTAATTACAATGCTTAGCTCCGGCTTTAAGGTGAGGTGGGAGGAAAGGATGGCTGCAGGAAGAGATGAGACCACTGCACATTTCCAAAGCACTATGTACAGCTGAATAGACTTTGGGGCAATCATGCTTTACTAACAGAATGGGGCTTGCACATAGGCTGGAAAAATAAAACATTCTATCTAGGTTCAAAGTAACAGTGGAAAAGGCTGAGATTCAGAGCCAAAGTCTTCACAGGAATGTTGACTCTCCCTGGAAAGAAAAGAAACTTGTGTTTTACATGTGAGGGGGAGAAGAGGTAGGGAATCTAAATCCAGTTTGAAATACCATGTTTTCTTGTTCTCTGAAATGAAAATGCTTCTAATGTCTCTTTTTTTTTTTTTTTTCCATTTCATGCCAATATTACAAGCTTTTTTGTTCACTAAAGCCAGATCTTACTCTTTAAAGAGAAACAAGAAAAATGTCTTGAGTTTGCCAGCCCACCTGTTAGTTCCAGTGCAATGCAGTTGGGCAGTATGAAATAAGCTTGTTCTTGTGATAAAAGACCACATTTAGCATGATTCTATGGGGCTATTCTAGTCTTTCAAACACGATGGAGAAGGTAATAACATTCTCCAGAATGTGCAGAGTGAAGGCGCAGAAGAAAGTGGAGAATTTTTTGAAGTACTAGCAACCCTCTGGACCATTCTGACCCTCCTTCCTAGTGTTGTTGTGACTCATATGACTGTTGGTTGGAAACAAATTGTCGCTACTCTTGATTACCTGCTTAATCTAATCCTCACTCTAATTTCCATTGTGATTTTTTTTTTCTCTCCTAAGTTTTCTTCTTGGTCCTCTGGCTGGGAAGTTGCAGGTGAGTGGGAAGTCTAGGTGCGCTCTCTGTTAACTTACATGGCAATTTGCTGTGAATGTTTGCCTTCTTTCTCTTGGGATCCTGTTGCACAGCTCTTTGTGGATTTGTCTCAAGGAGCCCTGTCATCACTCCCTGCCTGCTTCTCTGTCCCTTGAGGATAAAATATGCTGCACAGGACAGAACTAAGGAGGAGGACCTAATAGAAGGAAAAATATGAGAGAAAGTTGTAGAAGAGACCATGATATATTAAGCCATTTCCTCTCTTGCTCTGTTTCTCAAGGGTCTTTGTGGGTTGGCTTCCTGCTGGAAAGAGAAACTGGGCTAAAGTAAGTGTGCTCTCAGAGGGACGCTGGTAGTTCTCTTCATTTAGAAAAAATCAAAGTCTCTCTTCTCTTGCCAGGCCTCTGTCACTAAGTTAATACCTGACTCCTAATACCTCCCTACACCTGTTAATGAAATATACCTTCCCTTTCTCAAATAATTGGCATATAAATGAGGAAGAAAACTTTCTCTTCAGCAGTTCCAAGCCATTAGGCTTTTCACATTACTTACCTGTCTAGCCATCCAACCTTTCATCTCTGGAGGTATTTAAAATAATGCCCAAATCACAAGGAATTAAACTGAGTTTCCTTCCTAACCTCATGCCTTGTGAGCAATTCCTTGCAACAGGTGATGTTGCCCTTATGATCCTGATGAGAAATAAAAGCAGCTTTCTCATCTTTATCTTCCTTCCCTTGCTCATCACTTCAAGCTAAAAAGACAGAATTAAGGACTGTACAAAGATACAGCTAATGGTGATAAAACAGGATGAATCTACATACAACTGAAGCTTGTAATTGTTCTCCATACCTGAAGCATACCAGTTGTCATGTAATGTAAAAATAAATACTGCATATTATGTATATTGACCTGAACCCTGAATGCATTTGTAAAACAATATTATGACCGGTTACTAAGCATAAATCCCATGATTACAGACCTAACCTCAATATTCTTTATATAAGTCATATTTTTAAAGCAGCATAAGAATTTTAAGTGCACGAACCCAGGAGTGGCAAGACTCACTGGTAATAGAGAAGGCCTTCCCAAAGTCCTTTATTTTTTCAACAACAAAATTAGGCTGTATATCTACAAAATCTACGTTGAATTTTCAAAATTCAAAATTTAACTAAAATGACAGCTTACAGTTTATACTATATCTTAATTATTTTTTACTGACTGCAACCCTTCTCAAGTAGCTGTATTTTCTGATAGCTGGCCCAACATATTATAATCTCTTTATTTCAGTATTATGTAAGTTTGCCAGACAATAAGCACTGTTTGCAACTGAGCAGAAAATTATATATGCAGTATCATTAGTGCTTCAGTGCTCCAAAAGACTATGAGCTTAGGAGTCTGGGCTTTTGATTTACTGTTCTAAACATGATAGGGCAGTCAATTTCAATTTTTTGGCAAAATTTCATACTTGGAAATTCCAGCTTGTCTAGCTCAAGTCTGCTGATTTTTCCCTCTTCTTTCTACCTGCCCAGTCCCACAATGTTCTGTTCATGCAAACCTTTTGTGTGAAAGTGCAGGAGGAATCAAGATAACAGAATATGCCAGCAGAATAGTATCTCTTTCTACAAATACTTGTACGTTCTGGCTGCCAATAAGTAGCTTGATTATATCTTGCTTTTCTCTTCTGTGTTATGCCTACCATTCCAATGCAATAAGAATGGAGAAGGATAGCTTTGCTTGATGCCTTTTCATCATTACAAACCCTCTAAAGTCACTCCTTTCAGATAAATATAGGTAGACAATGACTAGCATTCAGTGGAATTGATGAATACTTCACTGAATGCAAAATATATATAGAGCAACAAAGAGAAAAAAATGTGATGTTTCACACTGAAGCCTTCACATGTCTTCGGGGCTTTTGTGTGAATTTCCGTCTTCGTGGTTGAATATACATAACTTTTCAAAGATCTTTTCAAAGAGCTGCCAAAGAGGTAATTCACATTTTTATAAAAGGAGAGAACAGAATGTTTAATTCTAGTGTTAAATGTATTCACCTCTGCCCCTAGCACTCACTCTTTTCTTTAAATATTTTTTTTTTTGAGAATGTATGATATGATTTTAACTGCCACATTTTCCTTGGCTGGAGTCAAAACTGATTATTGACTAGCCACGTATGAAAAGAGAGGGAAAAAACATACCGTCCTACATCTGTTAGGGTTTTGTCTCACTGGATTTGATAGGAAAGTTCTCTGTAGTTACTATTATTATTTTTTTCCTTATCCAAGACCAGAACTTAAATTGCACCATAACTTCTCTTATCAACATATCTGTATCCAACTGTGCTAACGCTTTGCTCACCTTCAGGTTTTTTTGCTTGTTTTGGAAACATTTCTTTGTGGTTCTAAACAACATAAATTTGGTTTCCTCATCAAGAAGTTCATTTAGCTGCAGCTTGATTGCAAGTAATTTACCCTAACTGTCTCTGTCTTTTAATTGTTTGTGCCTTTTTCTAATCTATAAACTGTAACTTCAGGCAGGCCATTTTTGTCTTGCCATTTCCTCTCTGGAAAGGCATATCTAATAAGCCACCTCATATCCTGTGGCTTTAGGCATCTGAAATCATATGAACAGAAGGGATAGACCTTGATTCAACTCTACATTCATTTGAAAAAAAATACCTCTGTAAAATCTCTGTAAAATAAAACTTAATCCGCAAAATTTAGTTTGGTGGAAAATAAGTATGAATCACCGTTGGTACAGAACTTGTGCTCTATTCTGTTTCCACAGCACTTCCTCATGACCTAACAAGAGTTCAATGCATTTTATTCCCACAGTTCTGAATTGCCACCATTTACCTTACTGGAGACAGTATACTTGATCTCATTAGAGTCTCTGGACTTAGTCAAGCCTATGCATAAGGCAAGTGATTTTTCTTTAAAGCAATCTCATTAGAAGTTCTACCAAATATGGTATTCATATCAAATCTCTTTAATTCACCCTATCTAATCCCCTTTACCCCCGAAGTGTAACATAAATGTATTAGTCAGATTAACAGCACATTCAGGAGTAATCCCTTCCAAAACAAGAGAGCTTTATGTATTTTTCCTGATCCCCAAACTTTTGTTTGTGTTAATTATTCTAAAGCAGGGTGACAGTATGAATAATATTCTTCCCTTTCCCCTCTCCGCCCCCCTCCCCACAGTTTGAGTAAGGAACTTGCATTTGCTGCTTTTATTTCTTACAAAACAAGATATTGTCTCTGCATTTTTTTTTTGTTCTGAGCAAAACCTTGCTCTTACTGCTGCTGAATTCTGTGGCTAAGCTCTCAAATGTTTTCAGCTGTGTTTTTATAGCACTTGCATAAAGCACAAAACACACACAGAAGTATGGCAGCCTTGAGATGGGGAAAGAATACCCAACACAGGACAGTTTCTTTCTCTTAAAATTCCTTAGACACATATTTTCTTTCATGATCTCAAGACTACAGTTAGCTACTGCTCTTGTCTGGTGGGGACAAGCGATTCCATCCAGAGCATTGCTCTTAGCTCAAATAATGAGAAGCATTTTCTGACTGTGATGACAAAAGTTTAGAAAGCCTTATCAGTGCCTTGAGGAATTTTCCTTTCCATTGTTTAAACCACTGAAAATATCAAGGTTACATTATGAAACAACCACCACATTCGTGCAGCCAGATTTCAAACAAGTGCCAACTAAAAGCTTTTAACCAATCTCTACCAGCTTTCTGTGACGGAGTAAGCACACCTGCACATATACTCAGAGAAATGTGCACTAGACACATACATGTATGTATTGTCCCTTCAGATCTCTCTTGCCTACATAACATGTTTATTGACAGAGAAAAGGAAGCAACATAACCAGACAGCCTGCACAGTTTATTGACATTGCCAATAAACAGCCAGCTATTTTGAGAAGAAGACATATTAGCCAAGAAGTTCTATGGCTCATGGCTTTTTGTGTGACCCTGCAAATTACTGAAGTGTTCCTGAAGCTCTTCTTATTTTCTTCAAAACCTTTTCTGATCATGTTGGAAACCTAAGACCACAAGGAGAGTGGCAGCAGCAATGCCAGCAGTGAATGCTGTGCTTTAAAAATTGACCTAGATTGAGACAGACAGGGGGGATTCCTGGAGATGGAGAAGCCTGAAGGAGAACAGAGAAACCCAAAAGGAGTAAAGCTACAGGCTGCAGGGAGTGTCAGAGCCTTTCACTGGCAGCAACTGTCAGTTATGACAACTGCTGTGTGCGCTGTGAGAGGGTGGATGATCTCTGCTGACTGGCAGTGTTGCAAGAAGTTGAAAGGCTAAAGAGTATCAGGGAAGCTGAAAAGGAGATAGACTGGTGGAGCCAGGCTCTGCCATCTTTGAAGCAGAAATGGGAGCACCCATCAGAAAGCACGCAGAATCAGGGAGCCCTGCTATCCTGCCCCTGCCAGACCAGAGGCAGTAGCCTGGATGAGGGGAGTGAATGGAAGCAAGGTCACGGTCAAGGTAACAGAAAAATTCCTTCCTTGACCACCTCACTCCCCCAAGTGCCACTGAAAAATAGATATGAGGCTCTGGTTAAGGAAAAAACAGCCAAATGAAGAGGTGGATGTTGGGCAGCCTACGCAAGCGGTATATCCACAGTCAGAAAGACCTACCACCTGCATTACAATGACAACCACAAGGAAGAAAAGAAAGGTTACAGGCGCAGGTGACTCCCTTCTGAAGGGAACAGGAACATCAGGTCTGATGTGCTGGCTAGACCCTCCTAACAGAGAAGTCTGCTGTCCCCCTGGAGCCTGTGTTAAGTACGTCACTAGGAAACTTCCTAGTTTAGTACAGTCCTCAGATTACTAACTGCTATTGATCTGCCGTATAGACGGAGAGCAAACTGAGACTTGCAGTCTAAGATCAACCAAAAGAGACTTTAGAGCACTGGGGTGGGTACAGAGGGGTTCTGGGGCACAGGTTATTTTTTCATCTCTTCTTCCAGTTGCAGGCAATGACAATGTCTGGAATGAACAGACAAATACAGTTTGCCAATAGGTGGCTTTGTAGCTAGTGTCATGACAAAGATTTTGGCATTTTTGACAACGGGATGGACTATACAGAACCAGGCTTGCTGGCACATCATAGGAAACAACTTTCTTCAGGGTGGAAGAGGGTCCTTGCACAAGAGAATGTAGGGCTTATTGACAGGGCTTTAAACTAGGTTTGAAGGAGGAGGTGGATGTAACCTGACATGCTAGTGAGGCCCCTGGGTGTAGTAGCCCAGTATTTGTGGGGCAGTGTGCTAGCATTTTTGAGAATCAGAAAGCCTACCACCACTCAAGAGTGAAGCCTAAGTGCTCAAATCTTTCTCTGAAGTGCTTATGCACCAATGCATACAGTGTGAGCAATAAGCAGAAGAAGCTGGAGATCTGCGTTAGCTCTCAGGGCTATGGTATAATTGCAATTAATGAGACATGGTGGGATAACTCCCATGAGTGGAATGTTGTCATGGATAGCTATGTACTTTTTAGGAAGCATAGACCAGCAATCAGGGTGGTGGAGTTGCTCTTTATGTATGAGAGCAACGGGAATGCATTGAGTCCTACTTAGGGGGCGAGGAAGAACATTTTGAAAGCTTGCAGGTAAGAATTAATGGATGCACAAATGTTGGTGAAGCTGTTGTGGGTGTCTACTATAGATCACCAAACCAAGAAGAAGATGTTAATAAGGCCTTCTACAGTCAACTGGAAGTAGCCTCTAGATCACATGCTCTGGTGCTCATGGGTGACTTCAATCACCCTGATATTTGTTGGAAAGCCCACACAGGTAGGTATACTCAGTCCAGAAGGCTCTTGCAGTGCATCAATGATAGCTTCCTGATGCAGGTAGTGGAACCAACAAGGAGAGCTGCACTGCTCACCTTGTATTAACAAATAAAGAAGATCTGTTTGGGGGCATTAAGGCTGGGGACAGCCTTGGAGACAGTCATCACGACATAGAAGAGTTTAGTACTTTACAAGGAAGAAGGAGGGCAATAAGTAGGATTACAACCGTGGGCTTCCATAGGGCAAACTTTGTGCTCTTCAAAGTTCCATTTGCAGGAATCCCATGGGATAAGACTCTGGAAGGTAGGGAGTGCCAAGAGCATTGCTTAATTTTCAAATATCACTTCCTCTCAGCTCAAGAAAGGAGTATTTCTTTGAGTAAAAAAACAGGTAGAGGATGAAGAAAACCTGCATGGATGAGCAAGGAGCTCCTGAAGAAAGTATTGTGAAAGAAAGAAATTTACAGTTTGTGGAAGAAGGTACTCGCTTGGGAGAACTACAGGAATGTTGTCAGTGTATGTAGGAAGGCAACAAGGAAGGCCAGAACCCTCTTAGAACTAAACCTGGCTAAGGAAGTAAAAGAGAACAAGAAGAGCCTCTTCAAATGCATTGGTAGTGATAGGAAGAATAGGGAAAATGTGGACCCAGTGCTGAATGAGGTGGGAGCCCTGATAACAGAGGATGCAGAGAAGGCAGAGTTACTGAATGCCTTCTTTGGTCCAGTCTTTATTCCTAAGACCAGCCCTTTTGCATCCCAGACCCTGGATGCAAGAGAGAAGGCCTGGAGGAAGGAAGACTCTCCTCTGGTCAGTGAGGATTGGGTTAGAGATCAGCTAGGTAAACCAAATATACACAAATCCATGGTCCCTGATGGGATGCACCCAGGAGTGCTGAGAGAGAAACTTCCATATGGCAAAGCCAAACTGAAATGGAAGAATGACAAGACCCCTCAGAAACAACATAGTCAAATGCTCTATGATACCATTAAAGAAGATAACAAATACTTCTAATTCTGAGAAAGAGGTGAGAGGTCTGGCTTCCCTCGCCTCCACAAGCATGCACACATATCTGAAACATGAAAGCAATTTCCAATTTCCTTGATTCCAGTTGGGAAAAGAAACTCCAGATGGCTTATGGACACAAACTGTTTTTGCCTAAAAGACTCAGAATGCCAAGTCTCATTTTCAAATGTGATATAAGTTCTTGAGAGCCTAAAGGACACAGGAGGTAACAGGACTGAACTACTAAAACACATCTAAATAAGTACCATTAGCATAACATTTTTGAAAGTCCACTGGGGACAAAGCAGTGCTAGTCCCATTCAGAGACTTTATGATAGACTCCCAGATGTCATTTTCAGGGGGACACATAGTCTTCCACCAAGTGAAAATTCTGTATTACTTACAAAAAGTCCTTTGGGCTCCTTTACTCCCTTATTCCCATTACAGTCAGTAGGAGACTGGGTTGTTTGAGAATGCAGAATAAGGTTTTTAGGATACTAAAAATATTAATTCTACAAATAAAGTATCAAGTCCTTGGATTAATGAAGCAGATGTGGTTAGTAACAGGAAAGACACCAACAAAATACCACTAACATGCTGAGTGGGAATAATACAATGTGCCATGACCATATGGACTCAAGAGAGTAATTGCATATGAGTAACTCATCTGATCTTTCATGTTGCCAGGCTTTTATCACAGATAGTAATTTTTCTCTGCTATTATCAGCTTTTTTTTTCTAATGAAGAACACCTTCCGTTTTCACCATCCTTATTATGTCTAAGTAATCATTATAAATGGCTACAGAAGAGGGCAAATTCTTCAAAGTAAATGCATGCTGAGAAACAGTAAAAATTATTTTGTGAAGGGCCAGGACAATGTATACAGAACACAATTCACACAGAGAGAGTGGAGAGAGTGAATTACAGAATCACAGAATCACAGAATTCTAGGGGTTGGAAGGGACCTTGAAAGATCATCCAGTCCAACCCCCTGCCAGAGCAGGGTCACCCAGAGCACATCACACAGGAACATGTCCAGGCGGGTTTTGAATGTCTCCAGTGAAGGATACTCCACAACTTCTCTGGGCAGCCTGTTCCAGTGCTCTGTCACTCTCACAGTAAAGAAGTTTTTTTCTGATACTCACATAGAACCTCCTATGCTCCAGTTTGCATCCATTACCCCTTGTCCTATCACTGATCATCATTGAAAAAAAGCTTAACTCCATCTTCCTGACACTCACCTTTTACATATTTGTAAACATTGATGAGGTCACCCCTCAGTCTCCTTTTCTCCAAGCTAAAGAGACCCAGCTCCCTCAGCCTTTCCTCATCAGGGAGATGTTCCACTCCATCATCTCTGTGGCTCTGCACTGGTCTCTTTCAAGCAGTTCCCTGTCCTTCTTGAACTGGGGGGCCCAGAACTGGACACAATACTCTAGATGCAGCCTCACCAAGGCAGAATAGAGGGGGAGGAGAACCTCTCTTGACCTACTAACCACACCCTTTCTAATGCACCCCAGGATGCCATTGGCCTTCTTGGCCACAAGGGCACATTGCTGGCTCATGGTCATCCTCCTGTCTACCAGGAGCCCCAGGTTCCCTTCACCTACACTACTCTCCAGCAGTTCAGCCCCCAACCTGTACTGGGACATGGTGTTGTTCTTCCCCAAATGTAAAACTCTGCACTTCCCCTTGTTGAATTTCATCATGTTTCTCCCCGCCCAACTCTCCAACCTATCTAAGTCTCTCTGAATGGCAGCACAGCCTTCTGGTGTGTCAGCCACTCCTCCCAGTTTAGTGTTACCAGCAAACTTGCTGAGGGCACACTCTGTTCCCTCATCCAGGTCGTTGATGAAGATATTGAACAACACCGGTCCCAGTACCAACCCCTGAGGGACTCCACTAGTTACACACCTCCAACTAGATTCTGCCCCATTGACTACAACTCTCTGATTTCTTTGTTTCAACCAGTTCTTGATCCATCTCAGTGCCTGATCACCAAACCCATACCTGATCAACTTATCTGCAAGGATGCTGTGGGAGACGGTGTCAAATGCTTTACTGAAATCAAGATAAACCACATCTACCGCTCTACTATCATCTATCCACCTAGTAATTTCCTATAGAAGGCTATAAGGTTGGTCAAACATAACTTACCCTTGGTAAAACCATGTTGACTGCTCTTGATGACTCCCTCATCCTTGATATGCCTAGAGATAGTGCCAAAATTACTGCATTAAAAAAAAAAAAAAAGTTTTTATCTTAAAAGGACGTATTTTATTACAAAATTACAGAAAGAAAGAAGTAGACTTGCATTTGATCATTACATTGATAAACTTACTTGTCAGTTCAAGTGAAGGTGAAGCATGCTGGACAAAATAGGAACCTGGCTTTTGGAAATATAAAGTGTATCTTATAGTGGAGTAATAGTATCTCAGGGCTCTCCAGAAGCATGAATTTTCCTCCTGTCTGTACATCTGAAAACCAAAGATATAGCTTTCAGTGTGAAATGAATGCTTAGCCCTTAAACAGATTTTACACTAGAGGCAGAGTCAAGAAAAACAGAATAGCAAAGTTATGATCTGAAAAACATAATTGGGACTGGAGGGTAAGAAGATGAATTGTTTTTTTCCATGATAAAAGGACAGAATTCTACTTTTCCTAGCTTTATGGAACTTCATAAAAATGCCCACACAGAAATGCTTGCTAATGTCAGCTTCAGGAATTCCTACATAATTCACATTGTTTTAAAAAGATGCAAAGGAGAAAGGGCCAGGTCAAAGTATGGAGGCATTTAAACAAAGGAACAGATGCACTTGTTCATTTCAAGTGGAGGCAAAGCTGGAATAAATCCAGTTAAATCTGAGTCAGAGGAAATTTCTCCACTATGAAAAGGAGATTAAAAACAGGCATTACTACAGCCAGTAATAGCTTCCTTGCAGTTCATCTTTTAATATTCAGGGGAGCTATTCAGACCTGGTGTACCGCTTTATATGGGTGCTGCAGAAACATGAAGGATTGCAGTTTAATACCACATGTGGTACCAAACCACAGCCTCCTGGGAGACTTTACAACCTGTAAGAAACTCAAGCTGTGTACGATAAAGAATCCGACACACCTCAGAGTAGCATTTGTTTCTGTTGCTTACGGGCTATAGATGTAAAACATAAGAGCTGGAAGGAGTGTCTTTTATGCCCATTTATAAACTGATTGCACCATGCTGGCACCAAAAATGCTTAAGACAATTTGCTCAGTTCCTGTAAGGCAATTATTTTACTCACTTGCTCATGTCTGATGTTGAATATTTTCTTAACCCACATGAAGGAGTCATTTTGACACAGCAAATCTGATTGAAAGAAAATTTTCCTAAAACACTGGCTAGGGAGTTCCAGCTGTGCTGATAGATCTCTGACAAGCTCCTCTCTGTGGCTCTGAGAAGAGCTATTTGCTTAGGCTCTGGGCAAAGATGGGCACTCTGTGGCCCAAAGCATAGCTTTTCATGAATTTATATGAGATTAAACTTTTCTAAGTTTTTAGGGAAATAAAAAAGTCAACTGTTTGGCTAAAAAATTAGGTTTTTTCAGTAAAGACTGTACACAGAAAAAATCCTCTCCTCTATATATAAGAAAGTATATTAGGAAAACACATTTTTGCTTTCTCTGAAGATGTGAATTCCCCACTGAGGACAGTTTTTCCCACATAGCTGTAGGTTTTTGAAGTCTCAGAACCAAGTTTTTTCTCAGTTGTTAGCTTGTAGTTCCATTAACCCCATTAAAATCTATTGTTTTGCTCCAGATTGACACTGGAGGAGTATCTCTGAAATACAAAGACTAGTGCCTGTACCTGAGGATTAGTTCTGTTTACCCTGTGCAGAAACAAAAGCTCTTGTTTTTGTGGGAAGATTTGAGACAGTCTTCTGATATGCTATGAAGTTATTAATGTTGCTTGATATTTGCTTTGACAGCTGTTCTGTACCCTCTTTAATCATCTTCATCATGGTTCACAGCTCTTTTTTCCCTTCATTTCACTTTTGCCTATGCTTCTTAGGGAGAATGATGCAACACACAAGTTGATAAATCTTTCAGCCATTCATGTATTTTCCTCCTTTATCTTCACTTCCAAAGCTTCACTGTTTGGCGTTTTTTCCCTACTGCTCAGTAAGAGAACAGAGAAATGTTCCAGATATATACATCACTGCAGTACAGTATTTTTAAAATATTCTGAATCTCATGGGAGAAAATTACTCTGCAGCCCACATCCATTCAACAGGTAATTTGGTTATGCATTAAAAGGGTTCCTTCAATTCTTAAAAAAAACTTAAAAAAACCTTACTGTTATTGTATTTTTACTGCCTTTCCTTTAAGTTATTGATAATGTTTAGAGGAGCAACCTCTGCTGCATGAGAGCTTTTTCCTCTCATAACAGTTTTCAGGATGATGTCACACTTATAAATCACCTTCCCTTTCCCAGGACAAACTGTTCTCTGTGAAGTTGTAGCTGTGTTTGTCTCATCTGCCGTCAGTAGGGCTCCCATTTCTGCCTGACAGGGTGCAGTGCAGAGGTACAGATTATCTAAACAATGTCACTGCCATCCACATCTCCCACAACAGTCTTGTTCTCTCTGTTGCTGCCAGAGTAGGGGTACAACCTGGTTGGGACCCCCATTCCCTAGGGTCAAGATTTTAGGTCCAATTCAGTTCCCTAAGAGGGACTGGCAAAGATTTTAGTCTATGGGCTACCTCCCTCCAATACCATCTGGGGATAAGCAGTTGGCAGCCAGAGATGCTAGAGGGCTGCAATCCTGAAACTGAAAAAGGAGTGATTTTCAACCAACTGGAGTGATCTCAAAGCTTCCCAGAGGGCCAGGACACCATCAATTCACCTTTTTAGTCTGCCTGAATTCAGCAGCATTAGAGACAGGCAAGAAAATCCATTAGCCAAGGATTTCTCCCAGGCCTCATAACTCATTTCTCATGTCATCGGACAGTGTCTACATTCCATAAGGGTCTCTGTTGAGTCAAGTGTCTACATTTACACATCTTTTCCCAATTGTACAGACAGGAATCTACAAAACATCACGATACTCTATCTGGCTGGTATTACAAAGAAGGCTGATGGACAGATAAGCTTTGATGTCCTTGACAACAGTGTAATTCAGACACCAAGGAAGTTTGCACCAATTTGGGAGTTTCGAAACCCCAACGCTAAAGTAAAAAAAAAAAAAAAAAAAAAAAAAAAAAAAAAAAAAAAAAAAAGGGAAAAAGATTTCTCAGTC
>NW_009952564.1:3648621-3670435 GCF_000747805.2 Chaetura pelagica | reverse complement strand
AAAAAAAAAGAAAGAAAAAAGAAAAAAAGAAAAAGGGAAAGAGATTCTCTCGTCATTTGTGGAAAATACTGTTGTACTTCAGGTTTTACAAACAGGAACCCTGGTTTCAAATTCTTGGGATCAAACTCCTGTTTCTCTCAATCACATTAAATGCATTCTTTTCATGTCAGAGCAGTGCATACATCACAGAAAAGAAATGGCTCTTGATATCTGTCGGTTTGAGAGTCAGGTGATTATGATCAAAGTTAAGCATCTCAGCACCTTACAGGGAAAATCCATTTAGAAATATGACAGGTGAAATAAGAGCAGAGCTACTCCACTTTGATTTCCATCCAGGGTGCATCTAGGAACTGAAAATACACAGGTATGACCTTTTCCTTGTTCTTCATGCACTGTAATATTCATGAGGGAGTCCCAGGGTGACTGGTTTCCCCACATGCATACTACCCTTTATGTCTTAACTGACAGAAAAACAACATTTATCAGGGTGGAAATGCAGAGCTTTTATAAGGTGACTTTCTGCCTTTCAGTAAAATCTTCCTGTCCCGCTATACCCTGCCACACATGACAACAGTCTCCAGCTCAGCTGCTGCAACATCAGAACCCATTTGAGACACTGCAATATCCCAAACACTGCTCTGTATCACAGCATCTGACTCTTTCTAATTGATTTCCTTTGTTGTACAGAGAGCATCCAGGAGCTAATTGTTCTGATGAGACAGATAAACATCCATCAATGGCTTAAAATGTGTTTGAAAACATAGCACGTTTACAGTACTGCAGTCTGAAGCCCACCAAAATTCAACCAGTCTGTGCCAGGGAAAGCAGGTCCTTGGGGCTTCCCCAGGGTATTGGAGCACTGCCTCCACAGCCCCTCTTTGCAGGAGAGAAAGAACTTGGTGTGTAGTTCAGAATCCATGCTTTTGCTTCCCTAGTTGAGGCTGTTGACAAGGTTGCAGGCTCTCTCATGTGTAGGGGAACGTGGTGTAGGGGAAGTGACAGAAGATGATTCCCCGCTCTTTCACCTTCCCCCCCTAAATTCCCTCCACCCCAAACACACTCACTCTCACTAATTTCAAGTGAATCAGTCCTAAGTGGCCATCAGGCAATAATGAGTTTTTCAAATTGGTAAGCTGGATGGATCTGAACTGCTGACCTAAGAATTAGAATGCTCTGTATGTAGTTATCTGTGCTTTCAGTAATTTGCCTGTGTCTTACTAAGAGCACAGCAGGTACCTTTGATTTCTCGTCAGAACCTTCTACTTTTCACAAAAATAACAGTAAAAAATGACCAGAAATAGGATACACACAAGCCGCCACTACCTGATGATTACGCTTTCTTTCTATTCTAAAGAAAAATAACAAAAAAGTAATATAAAAATCTGTCAACCCAATTCTAGACGCTGTAAAAACGTTTTTCCCTTAGATAGATTGTTCACCTGATGAACAACAAGAAACATGAAAAAAAGAAAAGCCAAGAAGAGTGAGAGATTAACACCCTGATACAGTACATGGGTGCATGCTCACCTGGCTTCATGAGGCTTCTGGAGATGCACAAGTGCTGTCACAAATAGGACTGCCTCTTTGAAAAGGGGTCTTGGAAAACAGGAAAGTGCAGAGAGAACAAAGAAAGCATGGAAGTCTTTTAAATTATCTGAAAAGGAATCAGAGAAGAAAAATGTTTCATAAAGAAACAAAAGAAATGGGGAGCAAATAAACTGTGCTCAAAACCTTACAAAAGAAAAAGCAAGGTCATGATAGCATGAGCAGAGATGCAAGGAGAACGGCAAGTTATATGGAGGGAGTTGCTGGAAAACAGAACAGAGATGAGACAGAGCAGCCTGGCAGAAAACAAGTCCTCACAATCTACAAAGAAACATGTTGTTTCCCCATCTCCTGTGCTCCTTGCACTGAGGGATTATTACCAATTCCTGACAGCTTTGCAGAAAGGAGGAACAGAGATTTTTAAAGCAAAATACCTTTAGGCCCCACAGAATTTACAGCAAATATCAAGATAAAATTGTCACTAGATTGTCAGTGTTTTTTCCTGATGGAGGTTGGTGGTACTGTTTTGATAACAAAGCATGTTGATACAGGTATGAAGGAGGCTCTTGAAGGTCAAACACCACCCTCAGAAATGCAGCGACAAGTATAACAGACTCACAATGTTGTTTTTGATGTTTGACCTCAAACAATAAATGAAGCTTGCAGGATAAAAGAAAAACAGAGTTATAAACATGAACAGAAACAAGATTTTCAGAGTTCTATTTAAAAAGTAAACATTAAAAGGAAACCAAGAAAATAACAAAGCCAAAAAGCTGATATTGGAACTGCGAAGGGGAAAGTATTGAGAGCGGATATACATCCTGCCACATGGTATTTTTTATGATTCAGGCTGAGTAACCAAAAGAACCATCCAGTCCAATCTAACTGGACAGGCTATTTTCCTGTGCTAGATCTCAGACTTTGTTTTAGGTTATTTTCAGCACTGTCACTGGATTGAGAAGAAGAGATAAAGTTTCACCTACACCACACTAAAGATATGCGGACAGAATTTATTTCCAGATCCCAGCTCAGGTCTGGGCCTGGAGGTGCTGCAGTAACACACACAGTGTCTGTGGTGGCAACCACTGCAGGTGCTGGCAGCACACTCAGCACCTCTCAGCATTTGGCCTTACACATGGAGGTTTGAAAATAACTTTTGACCGGATGGTTCTCTCCCAAGGATAGATGGAGTTTCACTGAAAACATTGTCACATGCTGTGTGACATTACATTCTTAACATGTTCTGTTATCCTGGGGTTTTAGACTTCTATGTGAGAAAAACACCGCATCTCTAAAACATAAATAACTCAGAGATAACAGAGAACTAATAGGGGAGAAAATAAGTATTTGTAATGACTGAAAAAAACCTTTCTAGCCTAGGTTCTGATTATATTTTTTCCTTTAAAATGTGGAAAATACATCAGCATTTTCCTCATTTTCTTCCCTTCAACTGAAATTTTGTGAACTTTCCAATCCAATATTAGATCAGTAGTGTCCTTTTCAATTTGTATTTTCAAGGCACATTTCAAAAAATGAAAAGTCACTGCAAAATAAAATTTCAAGTTTCTAATTTGTAAAAATGTCTTAAAAACTTTTTATTAGAAACAATGACATTTCAGCATACTATGCATGGTGCTTAATTTAGATTAGTCAAAATAGAAAGCTGTTCTTGAAGGAAGTTTTATAGTTGGCTGAAACGTTCACTGTAAATTTGTCATAACAAGGAACACTGATCTGACCACGCAACCTAGTTAGGGTGGTAACAACATGGGATATTAATCAGGGTTTCCTCTCCAGGAAGGGAGTTATCCTGCTGTAAGTCAAGCTCAGAATGATAATTTCTACCTCACTGTGAGATGAGTGGACTTGTCCTAAGCATGGAGAAAGTCAGCTGAAGGTGGATCAGACCTCCATTGCTTGTGACTGCTAATCATGCATTCAGACCATGGATCTCCTTTAAAGACACCAATGGAGAAAAGAAAGAACCAGTGTTTCATACAATTTAGATGGAACCTGAAAGTCTCATTATAATGACAGCAGATCCTTGAGGGAATATTGCATGAAACTGGCAAGATACCCTGGGGTGATGGGGTTGATAGCCTTGTGAAGCAGACTTTTGCAGATGCAAATTCAGGTACATTAAATGAAGGAATTTGCCTTAGGGGCTGAGAGAAGAGGGCAGAAAGGTAATCAGGACTAATTGCTGACCTGGTTTTATTTATTTTCTCATGGTTGACACAAATTTACTTCCATACCAAGTGTATCCTGCTCAAGTTTGCAGATGATACCAAACTAAATGGGGAAGTAGACACTTCAGAAGGGAGAGCCACCCTACAGGAAGCCCTGGACAGGCTGGAAGAGTGAGCTAATAAGGACCTTATGAAGTTCTACAAGGACAAGTGTAAGGTTTCACACCTGGGCAAACATAATCCAGAAGTGCAGTACAGACTGGGTTCTACCTGGCTGGAGACCAGTTCTGTGGAAAAAGACCTGGGGGTCCTGGTGTAAAACAAGCTCCATATGAGTGAACAGTATGCTGAGGTGGCAAAGAAAGCCAACAGGATGTTGGGTTGCATCAACAAGGGCATCACCATTGAAGATAAAGAAGTCATCACCCCACTCTACTCAGAGCTTGTCAGGCCACACCTGGAAGTGCTTGATTCCCATTATACAAAAAGACATGAGTGGGCTGGAAAGATTCCAAAGGAGGGTCATGAAGATGACCAAAGGACTAGGAAGTCTGCAATATGAGGAAAAATTGAGAGAACTGGGTTTGTTCAGCCTGGAGGAAAGAAGGCTTAGAGTAGACCTCATCACCATGTTCCAGCACTTGAAGGGTAGCTACAAAGAAGATTAAGACTGCCTTTTTACAATAAGTCACGTGGAAAAGATAAGAGGTAATGGGTTCATATTACTGCTGGAGGAGATACTGATTGGACACATGGGGAAAATTTTTCACAATGAGAAAAACTAGCCATTGGAATTATCTCCCCAGGGAAGTGCTGGATCCCCCAATATTGGACACTTTTAAGATTTAACTGGACAGGGTGCTGGGCCATCTTTTCTGGACCGTGCTTTTGACAAGAAAGATTGAACTCAATGATTCTTCAGGTCCCTTCCAACCTGGTATACTATGATTCTATGATATCACCATCCTATTGGTTAAGAAAGTCTGTAAGCCCTGTTTGGTTCTTACCTAGAACAGCTATGTCCTCCCAGCCCTATTCTATAGCTTTCTGTTTATATGATAATGGTCAAATATCACTCTTTTCACAAGCTAGAAGCCAGATGTCTTTTCCATTCCTCCATTATAGAGTAAGAATAAGAAAATGAATACTGTTATATTAATTATGTATACTAGGAGTCTGAATCTACTTTTTTATTCCAAGAGCTCAAGATGACTGCACAGCTTGTGAATTACAAAGCAATTTTGAGACACAACAGCAGCAGAAACAGTAGCAATGTTTGGCACAAAATACCACACAGGAGCAGTATTGAGAGATTGAAAAGTAAAGGGAATTTCTGTTTATTTATCCATCCATCTCATTATTGTGTGGCTTTTACTTCCAATGTGGGCAAATAAAATCTTCTTTTACATGCTATTTTTTCCATGCACACTTGACTTAAACACTGTTGATTTATGAAGCCTATATCAGTGGCATGAAATGTAACTAAGTCACAGAATTTGGAGAGGTATGTTCGGACAAATATGCTGGAATACCTGAATCTGTGAATTAAGATGCATAGTATAAAAATAATAGATATATTGTTACCATAAATTAAAGCTCTAAAGATTTATTTTTTTTCAGCTTGTTGGCAAAGGGAGCTATCTCTTCAGTGTCAGGATTGAACTGCAGGGCACTAATAAAACATGACACAAATAACAAATAAATTTCCTCTGTATTGAATGGTTTGAGATTTATTGAAGTCTCTTATACTAAGATCTACTGGGAATTGTATAATCTAATGCATAAAATTTACGGGTAGGAGATAAAATGTGGATAAAATAACCATTACCGTACAATATTATTTCAACTCTTGCATCTCATTTGAATATTGTTTAATACAAAACATGCAGCACTGAGTGAAAGTCATGACAGTACTTTGAAACTGAACTATAAAAAGAGAGATTACATTCAGTTTTCCTGATATTTTACAAGTACATAGATTTACATCTGAAGTAGTGATCTGCTCTCTTTAAGCTACATGGGTTTTTTAGTCATTTGTACTTGTGTCTTTTTTTTCCAGTTCTCAACAATTTTCTATCATTTTTAGCAAACAGTTTAGGTATCCTATCTTGGCTGATTTAAACTTCATGGAGGAGATCCTCAACTGGAGACACAGCACAGAGATGCACTTATTTATACCATCTTAAAATCTGGCCAAGTTCAGCTCTGAAAATAAATTCCAACTCACCTGAATTCATGGATACCAGTGTAAGTGAATACAGAGTAGCTCTGATTCTGTTTTCATTCAAGATAGTGCCAGTTTAGAGATAAAGCAATGACTTCCAGATCAGCTTCAATGTAAGCCAGTATGAGGAAAAAAAATTGGTTCTTTGGACCTAATTTTAGCTCCACATTGTTTTATGCTGATGAAACTGCTCTGATATAAAAGTGTGGTCACTCCCTATTTACACAAGTATACACAGAAACAGAAATGACTTCACGTTTTATTCTGTTTCTGTTCCATTTTGAAGAATTTGCCAGGGCAGATACCATATTTTAAAAAATTTCATTATCCTTTGCTATTGTCAGTTTAACTGAAAAATAAACAGCTCCTGTCCAATAAACATATGGAAAACTAGGATACAGAAGATTGCTACCAGCAAATCTGTGCCTTTAACTGTGAAAGTTACTTAGGAAAGCCTGAGATAGAAAAAATTGTTCTCTCCTGCAAATTTAAAGCAGGTCTCTCTATTTTTTGATTTTCAGCTACTCTCATTTAAAGAGGTCCTGGCAACCATTGTCACCTACTGAAAGGACCAATCTGCTTTCCTCTGCAACATACGTATTTATTTTTAAAATAACTCCACATTAAGGGTAAAGGTGCTCTGAAAATCCAAGTCTTCCCTGGAAGCCCAAAGATTTTGGATACTTGCAGTGATGGGGCAACCTGCCTCCATGTTATTAGACCACCAATCAGCCCCAGTATTCAGTGTTGATCTCCACAAGGTGAGAAGCATACGGATTCATAGATTTTCTAGATCCCCAGACTATTCTGTCCAGATGGGTTAACAACATTAAATAGCTGTTTACCTAATGTTGTTTTTGGTTTTTTTTATCAGAAAGTTGTCTCTTACTCTAGATTATTTAACAAAGAACTACCAGCAGCTGTCAGAGGCAATGGGGTGTTTAGTGTTTACCTTGAAGCCAGATGCAATCATTGACCTTGAGTTGAAAGGCTTGGTAACCTCTTCCTAGTCCTCTGAGCCCTTCCAGTTACAAAGTTTAGAAGAATCATACTGAGAAACTGTCCTAAAGATTTAACTGCTAATGCTCTCTGTGACAACTTTTACCACTCTAACTCTTCTCCTCTGACTGATTTAGGGAACCTGCTGTTTTGAGTACTACAACTTAGCATAAAATCTCCCTTCTGCTCTTATTTTCAGATATGTCTTATTTTTCCTTCATGAGTTCATGTGCTGCTCAGCAGAGTCATCATCCTATACCTATTGAAACAATGGGCTGAGGTGTTTCTCCTCTTATTCTCCCCAAAAAGCCCAGTCATACACTATAAGCCATCCCCAAAGTCATGTGCTCTGATGAGGTCAGAGTTACATAGACCTTTTGGCCCAAAAGTTGCCCTTTTGGGCTTTGGTAATGATCTAGTCTAATAGTGTAGTGTTCATGATTCTGCCAAAGACAGCCAGTTATCTCTCCTCTGTTTGGTACCTGCTTTAATCTATTTGATAGCTTACTGTCTCTTGTGCAGAACAACACAGGGGCACTTTGCAAATAGCCTACTCCAAAACCAACACTCCACTTTTGGATTAAATTGTTTGCCCACAGCATTCAGTGTGGGAGGGCCTAAATAGCATCACTCATATGTCAGGAGAAAGCTTTTATACCTCAAGGGCAATAGTTTGGGCTGGGACATGGGACAGACTGTAATGGTTAATGAAATTTAACAGTTTGGGCAACTGAGGTACCTCCTGTCATTCATGGTATTGCCTTTTGCTGTCTCTATTCTGTTTTACCTTTTAATTTATCTCTGTGTCAAGTGGTTTTGGTACTTATGCTTACCTGTCCATAAAAAGTAGTGTTTAGAGCTGATTAACACAAGCTTTTTGAACTCCCTGGATGAAAGAAAATATGTAAGTGTAAATTATCCTCTTGTCTATCCTCTCTGAAGTCTAACTCGCTTTGATGTGATTGTGATCTATGTCACTTGTAGTGTGTATTAGAGGAGAGGTTCTCACAGCAATGACTGTAAGTAGAGCTTCGAGTAAGACAAAGTAACTCATTGAATGTGTAAGTTCAAACACAGAATGGAAATTATTATTTTAGGCATATTACTAGGAATTGGCTAAAAAAGCTTTAGTTTTAAAATTACTTGCTCTCCATTTTCAGATATAAGGTAGCTTTCATATCCTCTTTGAATCATTAGAGGCCAGACCCTCAGGCCAAGAAAACCACCAATACTTCACTGATACTAATAGAGGTATCTTGATTTGTACTTAGCTGAGCAACTGGTCCAGTGATATGCAAGCCGAAATTTTAAAAACTGACTTTTTCATTAATAATATGAAGAAAGACTGCTAAATACAAAAGCTGAAATTCCTAAATTTACTTATAGGGTAATTTAAGTTAAGTAAACCATGTCTAGATTTGTACCACCATTCACCTTTCACCTCTGCACTAAGAATGCTTCAAGGAACTCCTACCAATTCCACATCAATTTATTAATATAAATATTGATATGTCTGTTGATCTGATGTAAGCCTGAGAAGGGCTAAGAGTTAATGTAGATTTTAAGAAATAATTCCTATTGTTTCACCTCTGCAGGTGACCCAATTTGAGTCAGTCCTGCAAGTGGGTAAACAGGTTTGTTCACAGGTGGCTATCTGGATTCCCTTGCTGCACCCTGTTAGTTAGTCCTGGTGCACTGCATTGCTACAGGCTCCTATCTGTAGGAAAAGTATGGGTTTCTGTTGAATGCTTTCTCCTAGAAGAAAACAGAAGCTTCCATTTTTCTAGTGCTACAAGGAAAAGTTAATGGGGAGCAGAGCTTACAACATAAGAAAAGGAAGGAAAAAAGAGGGAGGAAAGAAGGAGGGAGCTAAAAATGGAGAAAATTTAAAGGTTGCAAAGGGAAAAGGATGCATGCCAGAAGGATATACATCAGAAAGGTAGTTTTTCAGGTCCACATTTCCCAAAAAGTTGACAAGCTCAGAAGAACTGAGGTCCCCACGAACTACTACCACAGAGCTTTCACAGGCAATATACAGGTTTGTTTTTTTTTCTTTTAAAAAATCTCCAAAGCCTCAATTTGATCTTTCCAAACTCCTTCAAGAGGAAGTAATATTTCTACAGGCAATGTGCTATGTTCATCTTCCTACAAGGTCAATACTAAAAATGTGAAGGTAGGACAAAAGGGGAGGAGAGCAGAAGCTGGAACTAGAAGAGCAAACCCAATTCAGTGCTTAAGCTGGCTGTTTCTTCTCACTTCCACTTTCCAAGCAGTAGCTGATTAACTACAAAATTCTTCCCAATGCTCAATCTTTCTATAATTATTTTGCAACAAAGGTTCTCAAAGAACTTTCCCTTGATAGAAACATTGAGCAGGCAAAATATACCTACAGATTCAGGCATTTGCCCTATTTACTACTTTTCTTTTTCACCTACCCTTTTTTCCATCTTCATTTTAAACACAAAGGCCTTGCACTTCATCCTTGTAAACTCAATAGCAAAACCATAAGTGGCTTCAATGGAATAAATGCTTTCAATCATAACAGAACATGGATGACACTATTTTGTTAAACTGCTGTATTTTTTCCACCCCATGAAGCATCCCTTTTCCTCTTTTTTTTGTTCCACCAAATGACTAATTTAATCTTTAATCTGTAATTAAGCACAGTCTTAAACATTGTTTTCTTCATTGTCAAAACATCTTTATGCCAATGAATTTTTTTGCAATATCATTACATTTAGCCTTAGCTTGTACAAAAAGCAGAGCAGTGTCTTCTTCCAAAATCTACTTTTAAGGAAAATAAGACTCAGCCAATAATGACCTTTTTTTTTTTTTTTTTTTTTTCTTTTTTTCTTCTCAAAGCAATTCATGAGGGGAGGAGGGGTACTCTGCCAGCATGGTCTGTATTCTGATTACCATATGAGGCATTTTAAGTGTTCAGCCCTTTGGTTTCAATGTGTGCTCTACTGAGTGTATTTGGTACAGACTTTGAAATACAAACTTCCGGGGAAAAAAATAAATACATTAAAAATTCTTTGTGTGGAAGTAATCCAGATTAAAACTGAAGTCTGAAGCCTAGAAATCGCCCAGTCCACTTTCACTGCTACCCATTCCCTGGATGTGTAAGTAGAGGCTGGTTGGACAGCAAGAGGTTACAGGCAGGAGGCTGTTCTGCAAGAAGATTAGTTTTGTGAATATTACTCCTTTACTCCTGACCATTTTTAGGGACAAGCTCCAGCTAGACTATCAGGACCTTCGGCTTAATTCATGTGTTCTTAAGAGCTGTCCTACATCAAGAAAACAGCAGAGATACAAACAGCCTCTGATGGTGCCCCTTGTGCAGGGAACCACAAGTGTTTGGTACTTCTGAAAAACAGGCCACTTGTTCAGATACTAATAAAGGCCAAAGAATTACTTAGTCTGCATATGTAAGATGCTGTGCCACATTGTTTCATTATCCTCTGTCATACCATTACAGACATGGCAGTTAAAGCCCAAAGGTTTGCTGTTGTTTGTTTGTTGCTGGTTTTTTGTTGTTTTTTTTTTTTAAATAAAAAGGTGACTGTACTTAATAGACCTAATCCCCCTCTAGCTGAAATGGCATCACTTGTTTAATTACAGGGATTAGGCTCGTGTTGCACTGAATGGGCATATTTTAAATTTCTGAAAGCTAGCAGTGCTCTCAGACAAGCAGTTAACAAAGCTAACCATCTTGGCTAATATTAGGGCAGAGACTCTGATATGCCTTTTAGATTAAATGCGTTCTCCTTCTGTTCAAATTGTCTGAAACTGTAATGTTAAGGCAGGAACTTACCGAAGTAAAAGATTAAACATATCTCTGAGGAATGCAGAGTGTCATTACAGCTGAATCATGAGGTTAAAGTGTTGCACTGAGGTTGCAAAATACAAGATAGAGGAGAGATTGAAAGGATAAATCCTTCCTCATTTAGCGTAGTTGCCCTAATCCTGCTGCTAATGAAATTGCTATGTGAAGTGCATTGGAAAGGGGCTCTGTATGTTAGATGTTTCAGTGTAAGTTACATTGCATTCTGCTATGCAAAATGATGGTTTATTGTAATCATTCTTTAGGCTTGTTTCTCGCTTGGGATAAGAGGAATGTAATTCAAACATAAAGAGAATTGCCAATAATTCATTCTTAAAGAGCCCTATAAAGATATGTGGCCAATACTGTGGCCTCTTTCAGGAAAAATAATGGTCAGACATTTTGCATGAAATTATAATTTCATTAATGTACCGATCGTTCCAAATGCTTTCAGACTTAAGTATTAATTAAACAATATCATATTCATCTCAGAGCTGCAGATATAAGCCTCATCACCTGCCATAGCATTAAATTTTATTCGCCTCTGGAAACAGACTTATGTTTATATATTTGAGTACTAAGAGCCTGAAGAAGAAAGGCACTTCATCACATGCTTAAGCAATTTCATGGAGCTGGTTTTAGGGTGGGTGCTAACTGTCTTCATTGGTGGGCATTTCAAAAGAAAGCAAAACAATTTTAAATCAATTAAGAAGACACTGTAAGGTGAGACTGCATCAAAGAGTAATTAGACTGTTCTCTTACTGGATAATATCAGGGACACAGGAATATTTTCCAGCCTTTCCAGCTAAGTTTGCGTGCATAATCTAAATGTAATAATTCTTTAAGGCAATGCATTCTATAAATGAGAAATACAGCTTGACATAGTCTTAAAATTCAGGATGATATTTTTTAGTCAGTTGGAAATGAGGGATTTCTGCCACATTTTGCATTATGCAAGCTATATATGACAATACTTTCATCTCAAGCTGCCAGAGACATCCAACAGTGGGTTTTTAACCAATAACAAGACCAAAGGTGTATTGGAAACAGATCATTAAAATAATCTAATTTAGACATTAAGTAAGTGCCTTAAGTGCTGTCCAGGTGAAAATCCCATGACCTCATGGTTCTGGCCTTTGACTCTTTCAGAAGAGGATGAAGATTTCAGTGAAGCAATTGATAGCTATCTCAGAAAGCTGTCTGTAGGTCCATGTAAAAACTGTTTTTTCTGATGGCTGAGCTTCTGATCTCATCATGCAGCTCTGCTGAGTCTCTGGATTCTAGATATATCTGCCTTTCAACAGGCTCCAAGCACAGCCAAGGGCAGCAAGTGCCAAAATTCTACACAAACTTCTGCCACGGGTTAGTTCTTGTTTTGCTAATCTGTGAAAAACAAGTAATTCCCTAGACAGGAAGACTAACAAGCCCCATTTCCTGTAAATTTATGGCTCCTGGCTAATTGGTTTAGCTGCTAGGAAGGTGAAAGAGCCATCTGAAGTTTTCTTTGCAGCTATAGCTTCTGGATGGGCTTCTTCCTGAATGAGTGGATTCTTGGATGTCTAATAAGGATTTCATGTCTTCCTGATTTGTCTTCCTCGTTTTTCAAGGCACTTTTTCTTATGCCTGCGCACCTATTTTCATACAATTTTTTTAAGGAATGCTGCTCCTATATTCTACCTACATCAGACTTGGTTGGAATAGGACAGTAGGTCCCTAGTGTGACTACAGATAATGCAGAAACTGAAGTTTTGCTTCTGTTAAAAAAAATCAGGTTTTGGAGGGCAGCCTAACTCTACCGAGCAAAGTCATTATTCTGTTCCAAAAACAGGGAGTCAGGATCTCAGAAAACATGCAAGTGAATATTGGTCAAATAGGGCTAGGAAATGGTGTCCAGATTTACAGCATGCAGCAGAACTGAAGAGTCAGGAGCAACATTTTCTGCCTGAAGATTTGACCGTTTCTCAACATCTGTAACCAGCAGAATGCTCCAAAACACTTTGAAGTGCTGTCTTATCATGCTGTTTATTCCCTAGGGAATATGTTTCATTAAATATAAATCACCATTACTGATGGGAAACTAGAAATGTGGCAAGAGACCATTGCCTTCATTTTGTACCACTCAGGAACCATCAGACACCAGGTGACATGAATTTTCAGGGCGGAATGCAGAAGACAATGGTAGGGGAAGATCTTCCTTTCTCCTCTCCTTCTCTAGCTCTCCAAAACTTGCGCTTCTCAAGTCAGCTCCTGAGCCACCTCCTTCTGCTCCCTCCCTCCATTATTTACCATTCCCATGTCTTAGGTTCCTATCCTGCACAACGAAGTCAGTGTCACACACACATAACACCTGCAGCTATCCCGATGGGTACGAGAAAACTCCAGGGTGTGCTATTAGCTCTATTTTGTAGGCGAAAAAATTAAGTTTGAGAGAATTAAAGCGACTCGGTCGGACAGGAATTCTGGTCCAACGACTTTGCAAGAACCTTACATGAGGCACACCTTAAAAAACAAGGGTTTGTGTAACTGGGTTATAGAAAAGCAACAGCGTCTCCTGTTGGTAGGGCTCTCAGTTGTTTCGCAGGTTCGTCTAATTCTGCAACAAACTCCCCTCATAATTTCCTTCAGCAGCCTCTCTTTACTGTGATCTGGAAAGTCCAACACAACTCTCTGCTGCTGGCAGAATGCTTTGGGAGTGTGTCTTATACTCTGAGATTGCTGAAAATCTGCTAAGGGTTTTATGTGTGTTGATGGGCAAGGAAAGAGGCACTAGAGAGAGAGAAGGGAGGGGAAGAACATGAGATCCTTAAAAAAATGTATTTGGAGATTTCAGAGGGCTCTCAGTTGTTTCGCAGGTTCGTCTAATTCTGCAACAAACTCCCCTCATAATTTCCTTCAGCAGCCTCTCTTTACTGTGATCTGGAAAGTCCAACACAACTCTCTGCTGCTGGCAGAATGCTTTGGGAGTGTGTCTTATACTCTGAGATTGCTGAAAATCTGCTAAGGGTTTTATGTGTGTTGATGGGCAAGGAAAGAGGCACTAGAGAGAGAGAAGGGAGGGGAAGAACATGAGATCCTTAAAAAAATGTATTTGGAGATTTCAGAGTACAGAGAGAGATAAAAGGTTGATTTTTTTTTTTTTAATTTTTTTTTTCCCCCAGAAAATTAGAGGTGAATCAAACAGGTACCTTCAGTCATTTTAAAGGATGAAAACTACTATCCCAAAATATCCATGAAAAGGAACTAATGAATAAATGCAAGCAAAAAAATCCCTAAGCCAGCACAACTCCTGAAACATCAGTTTAATATGCTCCACATGTGAAATATTTATATTCATTGAACATTAGATTAAAATTCACAGTGTTTTTTTTTTTATTTAACCACACGGTTGCATTAACAAGTCTGAAGGTGACAAAAGTATGAATGAGTGTGGTAAGCTCTTTATGCATGAAAGAAACAAGGCCAACAAAGACTTTAAAAAAACCTACTTCAATTCATTATTCTTTTTTGGGCACCCAAAGCAATGGACTACCTAATTGTATATTTTTTTGCAGTGCTGGGTTTACATTACTGCAAACCTTTACAGCCTTATATTAAATTCTAAAAGTGAGTAATGATTTTGCCTCTTTGCATTTCCTATCTATAATTCAAAAGGTAGAGAAAGAATTATTTAACAAAGAAAATGAAAATGTTATTTTATTAGGACTATAGCCACAAGTGAACACAGGAACCAAAGTAATTAAAGTGGGAAATATGGGTGTTTTGGTAGAAAATAAAACATCAAGCAAGGTAAAAGTCACAGCAACTTAATGTGGACCCACCCAGTTGTTTAGTAACTTGTAAATATGTGTGTATATGCACACACAGATTGGAGAGATAAAAAGTGTATATAAACACACCAATTTAGAGAGAACTGTGCAGGCTTCTTTGTTGATTATTGTTGCTGTTATCATTATTGGGGTTTTTGTTGTTGTTGTTAATATTACAGCTTTTTGAGAGAGAATCCTGTTCAACATGCCTTCCTGTTTCGGCTCTTCACAATGGCATGAATCAGAGGAGAGTTTATCCAAAGCTGAAGTGAATGCAAAAATTAATGGCAGTTACAGCTAGTAAGTGTTCTGCAGACAGGTCTAGAGGGTCCATGCTGCCTGCTCCCAAGGCCAGTCTCCTCTCCACTGTGGTCAGCCAGGTCACAGAATCTCATTCATGACACTGAGATCTCCTATATGTTCTTTCAGTCCAAGGACTTCAGTATGCTACCACCTACACTGGATGGAAACACGATTCTAGGCCTAAACCATGATTCACAGGACAAATTATGACACTTAGCCTTCTATTTACATTGCCATTTTGGTTTTGTGGCTTGCACTTACCTTCATTATTATAAAGAGCAACGAAAGCCTTAGACTTCATTCTGCTAGGCTAAGCCACCCAAACCTTTTCATCCTCCTTGTAAGACAGCTCTTCAGTCTTTCAGTGACCTAAATAGTTTTCCTATTCTCTTTTATATTTCCCAGCTTCTGATCATCTTCTTGAATAAAACACTACATAAGAGGTATTGCTCTGTCAGTGACTTCTGCCTTGAACAATATTTCTGAGACATCCCCTGCCACCACTGCAAACACCCTCCCAAAACATCTCTGCATCACACCTGCTTTCCTTGTGGTAGGAAAGCAGAAGTTCTCAATGATAATTACTGCATTACTGCATGTGGATCTTTCCCTTATTTCCAAGTGACAATACCAAGTTGGCAGCAGGTACATATATACAATCCAAACACCCATAGTATTGTTTACTACAATATGTTATCTGAGCCTCTGATACTCTGATTCAGTACAAAATAAGGAAAATTAGTATCTACTATATAGAATTATGATATGAAATATTCAACCCGTAATACCCATGTGTTATTAGAAAGAGTGCTCTTGGGTAGCCTTGGATACCAAATTGGTCTCTAATTAGCATTTTCTCTTCTATTTATTTATTTTTTTCACACCAGGGACCAGCAGGAAACCAATGAATGGCAGCTAAGCAATGAGAGAAATAAAAACACTTGAAAGCCAAAATCATCAGGTCAATAATAATGCTGTTCCTATAATTAAGGGAAAGCATAAGTGTTGTATAAATGAGCCTTATGATTTTGTATGTCAGTTCATAAATACATAGTTCTGCAGACAGAAATCAAAACTAAGTGATTCACTGCAACAGATATAATTAAAGAGCCTGTCTGGAAATACTGTCTCCCTTCCTCAATGAACATTTTTTTTCTCTTCCGTACATAAGTCTTTTTTGTCACACCAGAGAACTTTTACTGGAGCAAGTGACTGTAGAGCAACAACAATGAGATATGCAAATAAAAGGACAAGAGGACAGCTTGGTGATCATACTAATTCCTCTGTTGCTAAAAACTGGAGCAGGAATAATTAAAGGTGTAACTACCAAATTAGAAATTGATAAGTGACCTGTAGGAGCTCGGAAAAAGAGGGAGGAGGAAGGTAAAAATCAAAGTATCTCCAAGATACAACTTAATGTATCAGAACACTATACATTTAAATATGAAAATGGATCATCTTTATTTTAATGCAAAGTTAGAAAATGTCTCCCGAATATATCTTTAAAATTGAAATAAAACAAACCACCATCAGCAGACTGCTAACATTCACTAATGAACATTGGATATTAAGGAGAAAAAATTATACCTAAAGTATGAAAACACTCTAATACACACATATACCTTGATCTAAAGCCTATTGAAGATGCAATGGGAATACTCTGTATCAACCTGGAAGGATTTTGGGTTAGTTTCAGTTCATACTGAAGCAAAGGCAGACTTGCAGAAAACACGAAGAATTCAAACGTCTGTTTCTTTCCAATAGTGTTATCTAGGAAGGCGATTCAGATGCTAAAGATTAAAAAAAAAATCCGTGCTGTTGTCATCCTTTTTCAAAAGATACTTATGATCTTTACCCCTTTTTCTGGTAAGAGTTTCAAAATCTATTTTCTACCCACAACAAAACAACTGGCATCCCCAGTGGCCAAAGGCATGCCTGAAGTTCTAGAGAAGTACTTGATCTTTCTTCCCCCACTACACTTCAGATGAGTAATTTGCACTAGTGCAAGTCAGAACCACAGGATATCCTCCAAAAGTAGATAGGAAGGGTGGAAGTTCCACAACATGTAGGAAGTTTAGTGGCCTCCTCATTTATTTTGGGCTATTCAGTGGACTGCCACTGAGCTCCTGTTACCTCAAGGGGGTTCACCAGTTTTCGGTTTATATGTTGCTTTTTTTCCCATTCCTCCCATTTAAAATAAAATGTCTCTATAGCAACTGGTTTGAATACTGATGCATCTGAAGGATGGGGACAAAAGAGACAGTTTATTTCAAGAGGTACTTTAATTTCCAAAAATCACTTCTTATCAGCATGTGCACAGTGTACACATATACTTTGTATATACTTAAATGGCCAGAGTTCACATGGATTCTCACTGCCTCCCACAAAATGCTATGAAAGTGGCCTACCTGAGATTCCCGTCCTCTCATCCTCTGGAAAGCTGAACCTCAAAGTTTGGTCCCAAAATAATCCAAATCAATAATCATATTCATCCTTCAAACTGCACTTCACCGAGGAGTATGCTGGAAACATGCATGAGCTTTTAGTCCAACGTTTCTCAGAGGTATTCTTTCTTTTCCATGTGGTGGCATGGTACTAAAGTCTTTATCATTCATTGCCCACAAAGAGAAACAAAGAAAGTGAACAACAACTTTGAAAAGAATATACAATAAATATATCAGTAAATAGACAGTAAATAAATCAGTTATTTAGAGTACTTAATTAAAAAGTATTCCATGCCTAGTTTATAATGAAAAAATATTCCTACAAAGGAGTTCTCCCTTACAAAGACAGTGTTCTCAAAAAACTGCCATTTTGCCCTCAGCTTGGCAATGTTTACTTTTCAGCTGCAGCTCTGAAAAATAGCAAGTACATGCCTTCTGCCTTCTAGGCTAATTTAATTAAAAGCAATACTAGATTGCATTATACCTCCTTAAAATACTATTGTAAGAAACCGCCTGGGGAACCACTCCTCGGTTGCTTTGGAACAATTCTGTTTAACTTCCCAAGCACTGAACAATGCTGGTTTATCATAACTATTTGGAAGGTGGCCATGCCACAACCTAGCACTTCTTTTCTTTATTATTGTAATTGCTTACTTTTTTTAACTCAGAGGAGGAATACACAATGGACTGGGGAGTGTATTTTGTGTTATTCTCACACCTTTGAGAAAACCAGGCTTCACTGTTTTCTTGTCGCTCATCAAACATGGAAAATCTCAGGAAATACATATGCATTCCAGTAACTGCAGTGCCCTTGATGTAAGCATCTGTGGTATATAGATACACAATGGCTACTGAGAAGGTGCTTTGAACACAGAAAGTACGTGTGCATGGTTAAAACACCATGTGTTGTGGGTCTCCAAGAGTGCTCTTTCCAAAACCACATAGACCATTTTGTTGAGCTGAGTAGTTATAATCACATTTGCAGTTCACCTTGCAAATTACTTGTAGAGTTATCTATAGAGGTACCTTAAAATGACCATAAGCTTCAGGATGAATATATATAGGTCAGTTTTTTATAATAAGACAGATTTCTAGTGCCTGAAATATTTATTTGCCTATCAAAGGTTGCAGAAAAGAAAAGCATTTTCTTTAGCTGGAACTATTAATAAACTATCTTGTGGTCTTGATTTCATGAAGATGCAGCCCATGTGTCATAATATTCATTTGAAGTTTGCTTTCCTTCTCTTGAGCAGCACTGTCAGCATTTAATTCCTGATGGGAAAAAACACCTGTGTTATTTGGAGGTAGGGGATTGTAGGGAACCTCACAGCAATGTTAGGACTGATTTTCACTGCCCGGAAGAAACACACTGCTAGACAGGCTGGCCAGCATCACGTCTGGTCCACAGGCTAAGAAGGTTTCATTTAACCACACCCAGAAGAGAATGAGTGAGGAAATGTGCTCAGCACAGCTCCTTGTCTGGCTTAGGAAACTGGATGCTCAGACCCTCTCAGGATTGGGTTTACTGTGTTTCCAAGAATACTAGTCCAATGGAAATCCATGGCTAAATTCAGCTAGCTTTTGGATAATCTATACTCTAGGTGACAAGGATCTTCATGCTAAGACATTTCTGCTTTTGGTGGAATGGAACATTTGCAGTTTAAAGAATTGTTTTCTTTTTACAGTTGCCTGATACAGTCTAGTACTCAAATAGAAGAATGTTTTGGGCTTGGATTTTTGAGAGGTTTTGTTTGGGTTTTTTTATTAGTTTTCAATAATATCAATGATGACACATTGTAATACTGCAAACTTAGAGAAACACAAAAAGTAATTAGGTTCCTTGTTCTTTTCTTTTTTTTTTTTCTCTTAGAAATTAATTTTTCTCTGTGAATACCCAAATCTACAGGAGAAACAAACTCAGGTACTCGATGAGCATCCTTGTTATTGACGAGAAATCGTTTACCTTTTACAAACAATAGTCACAACATCCTGTGATCTCTATTAATCTTGATGTGGCCAAAATTCCTATTAAAGCCAATAGAAATTTAGCCTAATAAAAGACAGAAAGGTCCTTCTCAAAAACTACAGTATTTTACAAAAATGTTTCAAAACCTGCACTTGTAAAAAGGTCAACTAGAAACACTTCTGGGATGGTCACACTAGTTTTCCATAACAGTATTGCAGCCAATATTTGTACAAATATAGGCATGAATGAGGTTTAAATTACCCTCAAGTTGCATTTCAAATTCTGGAATCAATATTTAGGTTACTAATTCATTAAGATAAACTACTTAAATTTATTTAGTTTAAACTTTAGAAGAACCAAAAGAAGGGGATCTTCAGTGGGCAGCGATTGTCTGCTCTTCAGATTTTGTATTGTCTTTTTCTGTGATTTTAAATTATTACAGAGCTTCTCATGCCTGAATCTCTCCAGTCTTCCAATATGCTTCTAATATGTTTTTTTTCACCTCTGTGGTTCTTTACATGACTGCAAATAAATTCCTTAAGTTCAGCCTATGTATTGTTCGAAAAGACAAAGTTACACCACCAACAACAATCCAGCCTTGTAAAAGTATGCTTAATGATCCTCAGGTGATGGCCTAAGTGCAGTGTGAGTATTACACTTTGGAGTGGTGCACCAGCATAGAAATAAAACTCCCTACATAGTACACCTGATAAATTAGTCTGAGAAAAATGGAGACATGTAGCTCAGATGCCACTCAATGTCTGTAGCTGGGCTATAAAGACCTTTGTATATGTGTGAATGCATTCAAACACCAAACTATACACTGCTGTTATTCTTACTATTCCCATGTAATTTTTCTTTTACTGAGCAGGTTCCAGCAATCAGATGGATTAATGACATGTTGCTTCATAACAGCAAGTCAAGTGTTCCTCCTCATGAAAAGATAAAATAAAACACTTCACTAAAAAGATTCATTAAAAAGGAAAGCAGCCTGATTCAAAACAAGATCCATCCTAGTGCACCTGCTGAACAGCCTGCCTGCTAACTCCAGATGTGAGTGGTGAGGAGGGGTAAAGAGCTGGATGCAATCCAGCAGTGCTTGCCTGCACACCATGTATTATCCATTGAAGGACCTGCTAGGATGAAGAACAAATCACTACAAAAGACTTTATGCAATTTCTATGTTACCTTTTTTTTTTTTTCTTTTTTTTTTTTTTTTTTTTTTTTTCCTAAATCACAAAAGAAGATCTTGCTGTCAAGAAAATGTGAAATTAACTTACACGTTTTTAGGCTTTCCCGTGTTGGTATTTCACATTTCCTTTCTTATACCCCAACACAAGCTGCTAGAAACAGTAAAAGCATAAGCTACATAAACACCAAGCTAAAGATCTGTGCCTGATAAGTGATAAAAATCCTCAGGTCAAATCCTGCGGATGCTCATCTCTTAGTTCAAATCTCCAGCAGCTCCTAGACTCAGCCTCCAAAATACCAGCAGTTGCAAGTGTCTTTTAGATAACCTACACGATATGGTGAGTATCTTAGCATCTGTAGGGCATTACCATTGCATCTGTCACACCTAGCAAACACACCAGTACCTTTACTTTGGTTATCACCAGTGACAGAAAATACAGGAAATGGCTCAGAAAATGAAGATACAAAGAAACAGCACATGTTTTGATTTGTTGTTTGGTTTTGTGGGTTGTTTTTGTTTGTTTGTTTGTTTTTTCTTTCTAAGAAAAACACATGCAAATCTACTACAGGGCTTACTATTTATGTTTGCCTTCTCCTTGTCCTGTAATATGGCTCTTTGCTCTGTTTCTGTCATAGGTTGCAGTACAGGTGACTGAATATCATGCTCCTACTGAAACTGCAGACACTTTGATTTCTCTGAGCCTGGATTTATGTACCATGCCTCTTTGAATTCTCTTATCATACTGATTTTATTTCTGGGCTGAAGTCATGGCATAGCAATGGCACGCTTTGTACTGCCAATGGTTGTGAATAAAGAAGTACTCAATGGCAGGTGGGGTGATGAACATGCATTCAAAGACAAAAGTACCCACTCTTTTTCCCTACTCTGTTTCTCACAAGATATTGCTCTGATGGTTTTATCAAGCATCAGGCCTGGGACTGAAGATTATGATGAGTCTTTAATCTTAGAAATGACAAATCAAGAAGTCCTAAAACAAAAAAGTTGAAGAGAGAGAAAGGAATCTTTCTGTCAGACTGCTGGACTAACACTTACTCATCTGCCTCGAAGTATTTCAGGATGTAAAAGACTTTTTTTTTTTTTTTAATGGAAGACTGTTGAAGTTGTCCTATAGGGTGCAGTCACTACTGGTTTATGATTTAGGGACAGATTCTGGTCTTCTTAATCACAAATTTGATGACCTAAATAGGCCTTTTAAATCACATGCCAAATAAGAGAAAACATTTTGTCAATGTTGCTTATAGTAAGGTAGGAAGACCTTTTTGTGGAGCAAGATAAAGGAACAGCAGCTTCTCTCCCTGCTGA
>NW_009952564.1:3616886-3648376 GCF_000747805.2 Chaetura pelagica | reverse complement strand
TGCTGAACTTGTAAGAGAAGTGCAGGATACAGCCCCAGACATAGCCAAGCCTGGTGCCAGCACCAGTCCAGCTGAATGCTGCACTGAGCAGCCACATCTGCAGGCATTTTGTGAGGAGGAAAGGAATTTGGCATGTGTGAAGGGAGAAGCTGTTCCAGCCATCAGGGGCAGCATGAAAGGCTGGACTGGAAGACAAAGACAGCAGTCAGATAGGAAATGCAGGCAAACTGGTGTGAAAGGGAAGGGTGCAGGAGAACTTGGAAAGTGAGAATGGAGCAGGCTCTAGCCTAGTCTGCTCTTCATGACCAGTCCACAAGCATGTGCTTCTGAAGAAACATAGAAGGAATATCTGAGAAAAGTATCCACCATGCAGAAAATCTGCACACACAACCTGGAACTCAGCTTCATTTGAATTATTATTTTTCCTTCAGCCCACACACTTGTGTGCTGTTGATAAAGATTTTTCTTCCTCCATTAAGTCATAGCAGGCCTCAGCCTAAATAATGCCAGTACTGAACCCATGACCTTTCAAGCCTTGCTGCCAGGCAGTGGGGCTGCAGTAACGTGAAGCAGAGCTAACACTGAACTGGCAGGGTACAATAGCCCCATTATTGAGTTTGCTTGCACTTGTCTGACACTGGGTAAAATCCCCTGAATGATGTCAAGACCTTTTAAATGTCAAGTCTTCCTGGCTCTGGGCAATTGTGCCTGAAAGCTCCTAAAAGAGCAACAGGGTCTGGACCGCAAAAACTGATCACAGGCTGTTTATGGAGAAAAGGGAAACGAAGCAAATGCAACCAAGAGAAATGTGCTTGGGAAATGAGACTTTTGCAGCAATCTGTGAGATTTTGCTTGGTAATTAACTTAGGAATCATGCAATTGCTGCGAACAGTTGACCTGAGGCTGCACTCTGGGCTGAGAGCTAAATTTTGTATTTACTTGCTACCTCGGGAGAGGTGGAGCAGATTGAAAGTAGTGGTGTTGAGCAGTATTTACTAACAAATCACTTTTAAAGTGGAGGGCAAATAGCCAACGAAATCTGGCTTGTGAATTTAATACGTTTTTGTCAACATATGTTACCACTCAGGGGACCTGAAGGAGGCACTTTTGTTACATATGTAGGTGTGACTGGGAAGGAAGTCCTAATGAGAAGGCTGAAGCAAAAATAGATGTTTCTTGTAAATACATTTGAGCAGAAGAAATGAAGCAGCACTGAAACTGTTCAAACGTCCATTAGTGATCATACTACTAGTTGTGAATTTTGAGCTGCACTTTACAAGATGAATGCTCTGAACTGCCAGTAGCAGAAAGAGGAATACACTAGCAAGTAAATGCTTTATTATAACTTTTGTTGTTGTTGTTCAGTCACTTGTTGCAAGTCAAGACTTCGGAAAAAAATAATAGTCCACAACAATGTGATTTAATAGACTCATCCCATGTCCATGCTCCAAAACTCCCACAGACTTCCCAGAGTGCCCACCCATAATCTGCTGCATCTTTTTTTTCTTCAGAGTCCACTGTTTTAACAACTTAACTGAGAGTCACAGAAAACTCATAAATTGAAAACAGAGAAGTAAGAAGAATAAGATGTCCCATGTGAACTTGCAAATGTTCCTAGTGCTCCCATTCTACCCTTGGAAAGATTTGAGTGGACTTTAGCTCGGGTCTGTGAACACAGGGAAGGTTTTAGGAACAGCAGAAATCTTCCATAAATGAGGTTTTCAATTTTGAATCAAAGATGGAAAAGTAAGGAGAAAGAAAGCTAAGACCAGTGATTCTTCCATGTGCAAAGTAAGCTCTGCTACCTGATTTGATAGCTATTTTCTTCCCAAAAGCAGCTATGGTGTGTGACCAGAAATTCAGGCCACAGAAAATGACAGCACCAGAAGACAAGTCTCATTGATTATTGTTTAGAAAATAGTTCCATTACAAGCATGTTTTCAAGCACTCAGAACATTCTGAAATACCAAAGGAAGGAGAGAAGGAAGAAAAAGGAGAGAAGGAAAAAAAGAAAAGGAGAGGAGGGAGGAAAAGGAGAGAAGGGAGGAGAGAAGAAAGGAGAGAATAAAAAAAGAGAGGAGAATGAGAGGAGAGGAGAAGAGACAAGGAGAGAAAGAGTGAAAGAGAAAGAGAAAAAAGGGGGAGAGGAGGAAGGGGGGGAAAAAGGTGGTGGGTGGGAAGGGCAGAGGAGGGCAGAGGAGAGGAAGGGAGTAAAAGACTGGAGGGAGGGAGGGAGGGAGAGAAGGAGGGAGGGAGGAAAGGAGGGAGGGAGGGAGGAAGTCCTGTGACCAACAGAGACTTTTTAAGAGCTCTTTTAGAGGTTCCAAGTTATTCTTACAAGTTCATTTGTACTGCCTTATTTATATTTTATTATTTTGTTCTCTTTTATTAAATTTAGAAGTATATCCAGACTCTGATGTGACTATGGATGGCCTCTAGCTTATGGCGTCTTCTCTTTGATCTTGCTTTCTGTCTCTTCATTTATCAAAAGCTGTTACATTTGATGATCAAATATTTGAGTAGGGTCTCACTATCCATTATTTTACAGCTTCGTGGCTGACATTCACTTAAAAAACTACAGGATGGAAGACAGAGAGGAAATCTTTTTTGCAGAGCTCCTGGCAAACAGGCATTAATCTAGTTTGAAGATATCATTATTTAAGTCAAGATTTCTAGACACACACATGCAGAATATCCTGAATGATGTGTCTGGCAATTCTTGTAGGATGTCCACCAAGAGGCCGCCAGTCTCCTAAAGAACAAATATTAATTATTCACAAGTATTCACTAAGATTCATCACCCATCTGCCATCTTGCCTGTGCACAGTTCATTGTGCAGAGCTAGGATCCAAATTTCCAATTGTTTTTACTAAACACAAGTCATAGCATTAATTTTAGTTTCTTGTTTGGCCAAGTATAGCAAGTGGAAGAATCAGTTTGAGCAAACCCTAAGAAATGAGTGTAAAAAGCCCTACAACACCTTCCAGTAATCTCTCTGCAATACAGATTCAATATTCGCTATTGTGAAGATATTCCTATCTTCCTATTTTGGAAGACTGAAGACATACCACACACACACACACAGAGACACCAATGCAGTAAAAAAGAATTTGCTTAAAAATCACAGCAAACACTACCAGAATGTAGGTTTTGTGTGTAACGACCCAGCTGTCATTATTGTCATGGCTGCAAACTCTGCTTGCCTGGTGAGCTGCAGAATGATGCTGTATTGGTCTGTTATCAAGAGCCTAATACTGCTGCTAATTGGTGTGGCTGGGACAGTGTTGCATTCAGCAGACTGCAGCTCTCCCACCCATCTGGGCTTTAACTGGCCCCAGAGCAGCGCTGCAAACACAGCAGAAGGAGAAGACGTGTATTTTTTTCTGGGAGGCGTGTACATTGTGAGGGTTTGGGGTCTGTTCAGATCCCACCATGGAGACCTTCCTGTTCACTGGGAATCTACATCTAAAAATGCTGGGTGAGCAGCTCAAGCAGCTGTGTGAGGGAGAAGCAGAGAGCCCAGGGCATAACAGCACCTGCTGCACCACTGCTCACAGGTCTCTTTCCTCCAAGAATTTCAGTAGCATTGAGTAACCTGATCTAGTTGAAGTTGTCCCTGCTCATTGCAGGAAGGTTGGACTAGATGGTCTCTAAAGATCTCTTCCAGCTCAAACTATTCCATAGGATTTTTTAGAGGTGTGTAACTGCAACACTAGTGCAGCATGTTCTGCAGCATGAAATTCAGCAGTGCCTAAAAATTCCAGGACAAACAACAGTACCTTCTTCATTCACTTTCTTTTTTTCTCCTTCAAAATGGCATTTTCCTTTTAATGCAAGTGAAACTTGTAGCTAGCGTTTGGCACATTTTTTGCTAAAGCAGCACCCTGAATTTTCAAACAAATCTTAAAATAACTGCAGTCTTTGTTGAAGTTCAGAAACAAAACATTTGTAAACCTAAAGAGAAGGGGTTCAGGGAGAAAGCCTGAGAAGAGACAGTGGACAAAAATGCCTAGTTGGATAGCCACGGTGAAAGCATTCCACAAATAAATACAACTTAGCAACTGTAGTAACACACCAGACACTTACAGCTCTAAATAAAATAAGACCCACCGAACTTACTGTCTTATAAAGAATTCACTTCTATTACACTTAGAACACTTGGATAGAGCTACTTTTAATATAAGTGGACCAGGATTCCACTGCTTTTGACCTTTCCTGACCAGAAAAATTGTTCCTTATTTTCTTGTGTTGAATACCAGCTGACAGGAACTTTTAGATTCTCACTGGCAGATGTATGAGCCCTAAGTGCTTGCTTGTCCGTCAGATTAAAAAAAAAAAAAAAATGAAAGAAAGGATGCTGCTAAAATTCTCTGAAAAATCATAACTTAGCAACCCAGTTCAATGCTACAATATTTGTAAGCAGTCTATACAGTGAAAACCAAGAGTTTTTTTATTGAACATGTTTGAATAATGGATAAATTTAAGGAAATTGTAATCCGTTTTGCTAAGAAGAAAAGCAGGCAAAATTAATTTAATAAATTATTCATTGTAAATCATGGGCTCAAGTCTGCTACTGTGTCTTTGTATATATACATTCGTTTTCCGGCATCTCTACTGAGCTTGCTAACGAAGATACCAATTAGTAACAATGGTAGTGATGGCTTTATTTTAGATTTACTTGACTCTGCATTTTGTGGTTCTGCCTGGTTCCAAAAGGTGACGTACTAAAGGCACATGGATTCTTCTATTTCAAACAAAATGAGAAAGTACTGGAAGCCTAAAAAAATAATTGAAAATAGACAACCTGTCTGAGCTTTACAGCTTGATCCTTCAGTCAGGTGTTTGAATCCATTTCAGCAAGTGCCCAGGCTTTGGCAGAGGTTTGGAATAAGCCTTCCAGTGATAACATTTGTTGCTTTTGTCTAGTTATGAAACAGGAAAACAGATATCTGCCCTGAGTAACAAAAAGATCTTCAACTTGAGGTATGTAAAATAAAGCTTATTCTATAGAAAATACTTATGCTTGTGTAGCAATTTGGAAAGACAAATGCTGCTTATCTGACATGGGTAATTCAAAGTAAAGTGAGTCAAAGAAAAATCCATCTGAGACTTCACAAGAGACCCAGTGGTCTCTATAATATGGGTATCTGTCAGAGACTGCCCTCCATAGCTGCTTTTACAACAGTGTCTTTATTGCAGTTTCTCTGATTTCAGGTGTCTGTTTAGGTTCAGGCAAACTACCAGGCCAGTAATTTTCTCTCGATGGACTGCAAAGGACAGTGGTTAGCCTAGGTGAATTAACCACAACATAGATTTCTGGCTGACTGCAGCCCCTTATTCTTCAGGACCAAATTAGAGCTGGATGAGTATTACGAGATATGTGAGTAATGTTGACCAAATAACATGTGCTGTCCATTCCTGAAAAATGTCATTCCCAGTATTCAGGAAAGCAGCAATCAAATGCACATAGAAGAAGCAACACAGTTAAAGCCTCAGTACCTGCTGCCTTCCTTTAAAACCAAAGTGTATTAAAAGCAACCCAACTAGGATGTGAAAGCATTAAGTCCAAAAAAAGATGACATACCATTTTCTAGCTTAGTCTTTGTAGAGGTTTCACCTATTTCACCTCCCTTGCTCAGAGGAAGCAATTAAGATAACTAAAGCAAAAGTGATTATGTCTTTACTAAGAAGTAAAAATGTCCAAGGTCTATTGTCTTGTCTATAGTGAACATCATGGCTTATGTCTGCACAACTAAGCTGTCTTTGTCTTGTCATCCCAGTGTGGCCTCATCCATCTCAGTTGTTTAAAACAGTTTCAGACCCACAGTATTCATTGAATTGTGTCCAGGCACTGTTTGGGAAAATACTAATTGTCATGTGTCAAAACTGCTAGGAAGGGTGCTAACAATTTACCAGGGTGGGTCACCAGGAAGAGACTGGTTCAAAGCTGTCCCTTTATCTCCTTACCTTCCTGGTCTGATCTCACTAGGGCTGCTTTGGTTTATCTGACCTTATTATATCTATTCGATGAGGTAATAGCAAAATGTTGGAGGCTACAATACGAGTACAAGTGGAAACTTCCAGACTTTACACAGCTAAATCTTCATTTAAAATTAATGTTCTTGCTTTGTTACACACTCATCAGTTAAGCTTGCAGGGCCCAAATCCTTTCACTTGTTCCTCTGTTCATATACTGAGTAGGAAGGATCTATTTGGTACTCTTACTGTTCCAAAAATGAACACTGTCCTTTTCTTTAGAAAATGTAGAAATGGAGATTATACAATGTGATATGAAAGAGCCAGTGGAAAAACTGTGGATTAACAGTCTCTCATTCAAACCCTTCTTCTTGACTCTTTCATTGAATTTATTTGAAAAACATTCATTGAAATGTCAACTTGCAGTTACCATTTCCATGGCATTTTTATTTCACTTTTAAATTAGTTTACTTTATCTGCTAAGAAAATTCATGAGAGTTCTCTGTGTGGTCTCCTGATTTTTCTTCGTATCTGTGTGTCTCATCCCCAATCTGCACCTGATCTCAGATGGGGCAGTCATGGAGAGGCAGCCAGCTCTAGAAAAGAGATTGGTACCTTCTCTTCAGTTAAAACTGTGGACAGATCTTTGACCATGACTTGATGCAAGGCTTTGATATAACCAAATTCAACACAAACTGGCAGGATGCAGCGCTGCGGATATTACTTAGTCACGTAATAGCTCAGTCTTATAATTACAGAAAACCCAGGTACTGCATTGATCATTAATATATAGCTGCCTGTGCTGTCTTCCAGAAACTCTCACTTCCTTGCTATAGTTCTTTTGCGGTCAGCTGGAACATCATCTCTGGAAACTCAGAATTTCTAAAGGATTGTGACATTTTTTGGTAAGGATTAATGTAGAAAAAAAGCAACACTGCAAAACCAGAACAAAACTTCCTCATAAAAGAAACTGTTGATGGTCCAAAGAACAACCTATGTGAGGTATTTATTATCATTTGGCCCCTAGTCTTTTGACTTTCATTAAGGTTGAATACAATGGTCTTGAAATCCATCATTGACTGACTCTTTAGAGAGAGAGGAATTCAAAAGGGTGTTGCAGCGTGTATTCTGTTTGTTCTCAGGTAGGAATCAGCATGAAGGTTCACCTGGTGACAGTGGTTTAGAAAGAAAAATCCTAACAACATGCATAGAGTAAGGCCAAGAACTTGGATGTGGGCAGTGATGGTGATGCCATTCTTTCCTGAAGGTCATGGATGTGACCACCTGGGCTCAGTATTCTCCAGGGATTGCCTATCAATCTATGCTGTCTATCAAAATACTTCTGAGATTAATTGCTGAAGTTTTCTGTGTATCCCTGGGGAATCACACTGACAGAGGATTATTTAAAGGGGAATGACAGAGAAAATGATCCTGAAGTTGCTTTCTGTCAACTGCTCTGCAAGGATGAACACATCCATTAGATGTGTTGACTGGGGAGGGGTGGGTGTGTCTGTGCAACAGGCCATCTCAAGGATCTACAGGGATAGAAGGAGATTGCTTTATTTTCTGTAATTTCTGTTCTATGACCTGTGATTTGCTGTATCATTATTCAGCTTGGTTTCTGTTGCTATGTAAAAATTACAGAGACCCAGTAGCCCTTGGTAAAGGGTGAATGCCAGGTTGTCTTTGTTTCCTGCTTACAGTCTCTTAGTTCCTTGCTAGATGCCCCCAGTGGCAGCAGAGCTGACATTGCTACAGTTCACACCACACAGACAAGCTGTTAGGAGCCAAAAGAAAGCTGATTCTTTCTTACATTAGTGTTGATTTTCAGTATAATTAATCCCTGCAGTCTAAGTGGCATGGGACCAGATACTGTTCCTTCTTCTTTTTAAACTTACCAGCTACCCTTGCTGAAAAAGCATGGTCTTTTTTTAGCTGCCTTTTATTTTGCAGTCCAATAAATTGTGAAGATGGTATTCTGCATCCGCTGCGGTTCACCATTCATCCCTATAAATCTTATTCTAAATAACAGTAAACATCATACGTTTTACTGTATGAACAGTAAGTAATAAATAACACAAAACCAGAGGATTGTCATTCAGCAGGCTGTCTGTTGTAAAATAAACAATTTCAAACTCAATTTATCCACTTTTAGTTGTTCTTTCAGGCATTTAAAACTCTTCACTCGGCTATCTCTTGTATCCTAAACTTGCTAGCAAGTAACTAGCATGAACCAATTAAATAACATTTATGTATTTCACTAATTATAACTACAAGAGAAGGATAAAGCAGGTAATTAAATGACAATCAGATCTCTGAAAGACTTCAAGGACAATGAAGAAGGACAACACAAATCAATGAGTAAGTGGAACCCTGCATTTACAGCATTTTTCCCTTTTTGTAATCACAAAGCTACATAGCTTTTTTTCCCATTGAACTGGGAAAGTGTCAGGACTGTAATTCTGAAAGACTTAATTAGAAAATGCTATTTTGAAACGTAAAATATTAATTTAACCCACAAGTATAACTGCCAAATGCAGTTTCTTATTGAATGTTAGCTGAAAGAATATTTTTCAAAACAAAATTTCTTATCAAGATTCCTCACTAACTTCAGCTGAGGGTATTAAGTAGCTCAGGCTTTAACCTGAACTAGCCTTCAGAGAAACATGGTACAGCCCAGGCAATAAGGAAGCAATCAGTTATAGCGGGGAAAAATTGCTTGTGTGGACTGCAAAGTTATTGGATCAGTGAAGAGTCATGCTTGGTGCAGATGGTCTGACAAAAGGAAGTTATACAGTCAAATTGAAGTGGTTAAAGGCAGTCTTCTAAATCCACTCACCCATTAAGAACCTAAAATAAATGTGCCCTGTTATATTAAGAAAGGACAAACTGAACTGTTGTCAACAGGGAGGCACTCAGCACCTTTAGGAAAGCAAAGCACTTTAATTCTGGTGCCCAAGAAAATAATCGTGAGCCTAAACTGGGTTTCAATAATCTGACCAGGACATATGGAAACACATACAAGGTTTCCAAAACTGTCCATCCAAGGCCAGCAGTCCCTGACCTGTGATGGTCTCCATATATTGCACCTTTCTGTTGCAATTGATCAGCCTTTTTTGGGAAATACTGTCCTGTGCTAACCTCTTGCATTTAAGGGCTGTGTCTTGGAATAATTTATGGGATATTGTGTCCATCCATGAGAACACAGGAGAAGAAGATGCAGAGCTTGTAAACCATGACCTGATACTGCTGGAAACTGCATAGTACACTAAATCCTCTCACCTCCTTTCCAGAGCCCTAATTCAGCAAGGTAGCTATCCAGGGATCTGCTGTGACTTCAGTACCACCATTTATGCTCTGAATTCTGCATGGATCGAAAACTTTGTCGAATCATTGCAGCTGCTTCTACAGTGCCCACACTCATGGTGTGGATGCCTACTAAAAGAAGCCAACACATGAGATCACAGCAGCCCACTTCAACATGGAGACTCAAGTTTCACCATAGAATTTCACAGAGAAGGGAACTCCCACTGCAGGGAATCAGCATACCCAGCCACTTTACCTCCACAATATATATATGTCTGAAAATGATCCTAGCCAAACAACACCTACACAAATGGTCTTTTGCATTGCTTCAGTTAACGGCAGAAAAGAGTATTTGTTTCAGTAGAATTAAAATTAAGGAAAATATTACTCTGACAATATAAACATGGCATCTAATTTTGTTTATTTAGCCCCTGCTAACTTCCCCTAAAATGCATCAATTTCTAAGTAAAATTATCTACATTCCCTTTCTTTCTTTGGCTAGTAATAAAGTCTGATTTTAATATGAATGTGTGTAATTGCTTTGGCCATGACAAAAACCCAATAGCAACACCACCACTGATCTTGCTGTGGCTGCTTCCTACAAAGTTAGAGGCAACAGGCATCTGTGCCCAGAAAGGACTAATTTTCAAAATACCAGAGCATTGATAGAGTGTCATGCTGAACACAGGGAGATGGTTCAAAGCAATACAGTGCCAAACACACTGCTCACAGCATCTTGCTCACTGCATTATCTAGCATTGTATGTACAGTGACCTTAGTACGGTTTTTTGAGACACAACACTACAGCTTTGGTCCAACTGCTACTGTCTTGCAAACTGTTTGCAAAAATCCTTCCCCTCTTTTGGGAAAGAACAGAGTGCCGGCAACCTAGACCAAATTCCAAGTATGGGTGAGATACCATACATAAGGCCAAAAATTAGTTACACTCATTGCTCTCATTTTTATCTAACTTAAAGTCATCATATAAATGCTAGGGGGGGGGAAAACAAACAAACAAACAAACAAAAAACCCAAATATTCTAGCTAGAAATAAGGGTGACACAACAGGCCAAGGGGGACCAGTATTCTAACTTGCAATGCTAAAGCCAACTGGTGCTTCTCTCTAGCAGATACATCAGTTTTGTATCATGAGGAAAGGCTGAGAGAGCTGGGACTCTATAGCCTGGAGAAGAGAAGGCTGAGGGGAGACCTTATTAATGCCTGTAAGCATCTAAAGAGTGGGTGCAAGGAGGATGGCACCAGACTCTTCAGTAGTGCCCAGTGACAGGATGAGGAGCAACAGGCACAAGCTGGAACACAGGAAGTTCCATTTAAATATGAGAGAAACATTCTATACAGTGAGGGTGACAGAGCACTGGAACAGGCTGCCCAGGGAGGATGTGAAGTCTCCTACTCTGGAGCTATTCAAGACCTGTCTGGATGCAGTCCTGAGTAATGTGCTCTAAGAGATCCTGCTTTAGAAGGGGTGGATGATGTCTAGAGGTCGCTTCCAACTCTGACAATTCCATGATTCCGTGATTCCTGAACATTGTGTCAGAAAGCATGACTGCTCCAGTAAATATATTCAGGCTAATGAAAGACAAAAGAAAAGGTGAAGATTTTCCATAACCCATCAAGAAAGGTCACAGCACTGATTATCAGAATGTGACAGTTTCTGGTTGCTATGCTTTTAACTCCCTATTTACACCAGGATATTAAGTAGAATTTCTGGATATTTTCTAAAGCATGGGTGACAGCTTGCTATTCAGAAATTTTGTGTGTACATGGGGATGTTTTCTCCTGGGAAAGGGTTATGTTAGAAACTTCCCTGAAGACACAGAAAGGGGGCATTTTTTTTCCACTACATTATGGACTCTATCTTCATTACTGGAGTAGATGTTCTAGTTTCTTCTATGTATAAGTCTGGTTGCTCCTAGCCTGGCTTTAGCACTAGTTGCCCTGTCAAACACAAAGAAGGAATTATTCTGAGATGGGTGTTAGCAGAACCATCCAAGCATGGCAAATATATTAAATAAAAGCTTTATTGAAATTAATATATGAGATTAAAAGCTACAGTAGTACCTACTTCACTGACAGGTTAATAGCTCAGTGTTTAAAGGCAGAAAAACAGGACTGAGTGAGAACAGTTGATGGATTGTGAGATGCCACACTTGAACCTTTCTTTACACTAGACTCACATAACTCCTGTTTCCAGGCTGTTCAAAGTGACGTGTTGCCTTTTGGAGAAACTGATTTGTCTCTGCTTACTACACAGGCAGCCTAGGAGCTCAAGCCTCTTATCTTAGGCACATAATATTTTGTGTCCTAGCTATAGCATTCCAGGTCTACAGGTCTCAGCACTAGTGTCCTGAACTTATCCTGCTTAAGTTTAGCCCCCACTGTTCCAGGCGCTTCCTACACCACTGCTTGCAAGTGGGTCCATGGGTTGGTCTCCACCTTACTGACACTAGAGACAAAACCAAACAACAACACAACTCTCACTTGCTTTGTGTGCAGCTTTTGTTCCAGTTTATATCTTTGCCTAAGATAAAGGCAAGAGAGTTGAGACAGTGACACAGGGGAGTAAGTTGGTCTGAACAGCAACAAGGAACAATTCTGGCAATAACCAGAGAGTATTCTGGATGTGCAAACTTTGCTGATGGGCTTACTACATTCAGGCAAGTATGTACCTCAGTACAAGCTATTCTATAAAAGGGATAAGTGAGGATTGTGTCTCATTTTTATTCTCTTTTCAGGGAAGAAAACTAGTTAATACCACCATTCATGGCACTGAAAAGGCTCTGTGGGAGACATGAATCCTTAATTTACAGAGTTGTTGTGTACAAGCACAATTCGAAAACAAGTCTAAATACTCACCTTAAACAGTCAGTAAGGACGCAGGAATTGTAGAGAGCAAGAATTCAGATCCAAGCCCCCTACACTTCAGAGCCCAGCTTCAATTGGAATTATTTTCTTTTAAGGTATCTAAAAGTCTTATGGGAGAGGAAAGCAATTTCTTGTCCAGACTAGCTAAAAGCTGACACAGCTCTCGGGCTTAAAGCATCTGTTTGCAGAAAGATACAAGAAACTGGAAAACTCCTACCAGAAATGCCCTACTCAGCTGTGCAGGTCAATACGATTCTATACCAGAGTCTCTGGTGCTGCAAAGTCATTTGTCATTCAGCTGAGACCCTCGGGATCTAAAGCTCCCTAAATGTCAAATGGTAAAATTTACAGATCTGCACGAAACATCTCAGAGATATCCAAATATGACCCAAATTTGGTGAGAAAGACAGCATAAGTTTGTGTAAATATTGACATTAATAGCAGCAATGGCATGAAAAATAAGAAAAGAAAAATACCCAAAAGAACTAAGAGAGACTTGAGAAAAAATACCAGACCTCATATTGACAGAAATGGCATTGATTCTGTAAAATTAAATTGCTATTTGAACAGAAGAAAACTGATTATTAAGAGAGATAGATGGCCAGACTGACTTTAAGGGGAGTGAAAAGGAGTGGCTGAGCTGGGAATTTCACAACTGAACTTCTTCCCCAATAACAACAGCAGAAAAAAGCCAAACCAAAAAAAAGCAGGTTTCCAGAGCATCAACCACATTGTTAATTAGCAGTATAATTTGTGCTGTCTTTAATGATGGCTTATTCTTCTCTGGCTGTGAAGAGAAGAAAACAGGAACGGCATTTGGAAACCTTATGAAAAATAACCACAGTTTTAGGGCGTTTGGGCTTAAAAAATGTACAGCTGTTGATGGATTAAAACACACACACACACAACTCCCATGAACATTCAAAGAATAATAGATGGAAAGAAAATAGGTAATATGAGAGTGAAAGATTTTGTTTATAGACTTGACTGGTTCACTAGGGTATAATTATGGGACCTGCTTCCAATCCATCGTATGTAAAATAATTGGTGTGTACAGGAGATGAATTTTCTCATGATAAATGGATCTCCTCACGATGGAGCAGAGTGATATTGGTGTGAATACGCTAGAATGACAGCATCATTTAACAGGAGTGATGTTGGAGAGTGGACGTTATTAGCTTCAGCATTTCTGAAGGCCTGTTATACTTGCGGGCACATCTTACTTTCATGCCGAAGGCGCATAAGGTAGAAAAGTGTCAGTCTTATAGAAGTTTTAAAAGAATTAATTAGATTAAAGTAATCTTTCAGCTGTGCTGCTGCCAAGCTGTGCTAGGTGCTGCAGAAAGAAATGTGACCAGCCCTGGTTCAGGCAAAATTGTTCATATCTGTTTGGAGAATGTCCTTAGGTATGGACAGCACCTCTACTGTTCTCCCAGAGCTGAGCCAACCAAGGCAGGTGAGTGTAATAGTGCACACAAACACCATGTTGTTCCGCTCTCACTACCCCTCCCAAAACACCCTGAAACTCAGGGATGTTCTATCTGATACCACTGGCTTTCAGACTTCAGGGAACTACTCTGCTCCTTTCCAGCATACTTTAAGTTCCCACAGATGCTGAGCAATGAGGAGCTAAGTCTGGCTACAGAGGAGGCACCAGAGTTGATTACAGGCCTTGAGTAAAAGGATCTCCACCCATGGCCCTGGTGGAGTTTTAAAATCCACTCTGTAGTTTTGAGGGGTTGAGATGTGTTCAATGCACACACTGCCATTGTCTTAGACCTTGCATGTATGAATTATCTTTGATGAATGTGGCATTTCCATCAGAATTGGAACAGTTCATATGTGCTCTGATTTAGTAGTAATAAAGCATTTACCATTAAAAGTCAAAAGTGTTCTCAGGGACAGGTTTCATGACAAACTATCCCCACTGACTCAAAACCCTACCAGTCGCTCTTGGGGACTGAAGATCTAGAGATGCTCCTTCCAGTTGAGGAAAGTAATATACTGGCAGATCAGCATTCCAATACTGGCATCACAACTAGGTATTTTTTTCCTGCATGCAGTGGGCAAAGCTATTGAAAGCAGAAACAAATTCCTAAATCTGGACAGTCCAATTTAGTGAACAGGACCCTAAACTAAGAGTTTAGGTTACAAGTCCCTAGTTGTACAGCTTACTGGGTAGCTTTTTTTTTTTTTTTTTTTGCTTGGAAGTTTTTTTTTTTTTTTTTTTGCTTGGAAGTTTTTTTTTTTTTTTTTTTGCTTGGAAGTTTTTTTTTTTTTTTTTTTGCTTGGAAGTTTTTTTTTTTTTTTTTTTGCTTGGAAGTTTTTTTTTTTTTTTTTTTGCTTGGAAGTTTTTTTTTTTTTTTTTTTGCTTGGAAGTTTTTTTTTTTTTTTTTTTACTTATTGTTGCATGGAAGTGTTCATCTTGCTTATCTTTCTTGGGTAGTGCAGAGCAAAAGAAATAGATAGCACCATTATTATATTTGCTGAAACATTAGTAGAGAAAAATACTAAAAGAAATCCGGAAGGTTGCTGTCCTGCAGTGTGCAGTAAGTAGTTCTATTACTAAGAGTTGCTGAGCAGAGTTGCAAAGAGTCATTTCATGGTAATATACTGTCATTTTTACCTATATTCAGTGGAAAGAGATAACAGCATATCTCTGTGGAAAAGTAATTTAAATATATATACAGTACAGAAGAAAATATGGTGAATTATAATTTATGTAACATACTAAATATGTAAAAATGCACAGGGATAATTTATTTATTTTTGTTAAATATCTGATTAATTTTTTTTGAGGTCTTCATTCTCTGCTTACAATGCTATGTTGATAAATCCTATACAGGTTGGCATAAATCAAAGCTATAACTTACATTTCAGTTATCGGCACTCCAATATACTTGCTGCAATTTTAATTTATTAAGAATAATTAAAAGTGTATGTCAGAAGGAAAAGGACATAAAACTCACCCGCAGCTAAGTCACAAACTTTGCCAAAAGTTAAATAAAAGCATTCTCTTCCACCAGCTTTCCAAGGAAAGGGAGCCAAATCTATCTCTGGAGCAACTCCACTGAAGTCAACCAGGTGGCACAGGTTAATGGTACTGGTGCTTGGCCTTCCTAGGAAGCATTGTGATTTATTAACAGGTTGGCTCCATGACTGTCTTCAGTCTCTCAAGTGCATTGTATCTATTCTACAGGATATATTTTTTCACTGTACTATCCCATTCACACCAACAGAAAACTAGCAAAGAATGACTGAGCACAAAGTACTACAGTATGTAGTCCAAGAAGGATTTTAGTTAGGCAATTTACTCTTTTCCCTGCATCACACTAGTTTTATTTCCCTGTCTAGAAAAATCCAAATTTACACTGGCATGGTTCACTGTTTCAGGTAAACCGTGGGCTCTGGTCTATAAGCAGAAACAGGTATGTGGGTTGGCATGTCACGTAACAGCACAATCTTTGCTGCAGAAATGCCAGAACTGCTTATGTTACATCTCTTGGATCACAATAGCTTACAGTGTGCCATATTAAGACAACACAAAATCAGTGATGGCTCACTGCATTAGCAACTGACAGAGAGAGCTGAAGTACCATACAATTGCCAGTGTAACAAAGGAGATTTCCAAGCCAGCACTTCCTTTTTCAGAACTGTTTTTGGGACACTGTTAACATAAAGCATAATCTCTTCTCAGAAGAGGAATAGCAGATAATTTGCTTCAATTGTTTGTCTTGCCTTAAAGTGGATGCTGCACTGTGATCTGCTGGAGGGATCCATGCTACCAGAAGGCTTTAAGAAATGGCCACAAACAAGGATGCTCCCCCTTATGCTCATTTAAGCACAGGTGCTGGTGTGGGCAGCCAAGCTGTAAAAGCATTCGTAGCTACAAGTAGCAGGCAAACAGAGACAGAAGGAGAATCTCAGTCCTAACTCATACTGGCTGTGGACCAAAACCACTCTGGAGCTTCCTCTCCTTTTAGACTTTCTACAGAGACAAAAAAATTAGGAACAAAAAGTTTAGGATCAGCTAGTGAATACAGGACAGCAGCATATAGAGCTACACGACTCCCACCTGCCTTGCTGAAATCACAGGTATTGGTGCCATGGAATAACTGCCTTCTCCCAGAAAGTACTGTGGCCAAAGAACAAAGTCATAAAGTAAACTTGCAGCTAGCATAACACAAAGCAGAAAAGAGCTTAGAGATCTTCAGAAAAGAAAAAAAAAATATTTTTGTATGTTTTTCTACTGCTGTTGAAATACAAACAGTTTAAGAAACAGGAGAATTAAGAAAGTGTTCTACAAACTCCGATCAACAAAATCGGTCAGAAATAGGTTTGCAGGTGGGGTAAGGTAGATTTTACCCTACAGATGTTTATGCACATTATGGTCTACTTCTTAACTTTCAACAAGAAACAAAAGCACTAGTTGAACAGTATCAACCTTTCCATTGCAGACTAGACTTCCAAAGCAGATAAACACTCATAATACATGAGTAAACTCTTAGTTACTTGAAAAACGTGCTTAGCTGTCTTTGAGTCACATGAATGTGGGTGTGAGAGAAAAGGACATATGTTCTGAAAAGCCTCAACAAGAATTAAATTTGAAATAGAAAGCCTACATATCAGCCTTTATTCAGGAAGAGAATATCAAGTTCAATCTAAAGAAAATTAGCTAGACAGCTAAAAATTAAATCTGTATTAAGTTAAAACAGTAAAAATCACATATCGAACTATTTTTCTACAGGTTATTCTCTTCTTATCCTCCATATTCTTGGTAGTTGATCTTGTAGTAGTTTGCAACATTGCCAAACAGCTTTGCAAATATTGTTCACAGCAAAGATACCCTCAGATTGCTCCTGAAAAGCTGTGTATATGGATGTTGTCATTGATACCTGTTCTTATTTCTTTCGTCATCCACCATCTCTAATTTCAGGAAATGATACTGAAAGGCTTATGGAAAAATGAGAAACCTAGATCAACACGTAAATAAAACAGGAAATGCAAAAAGAGATAGCAGCTGAGTCTCCACTGCTTCATTATCTATACAGTCATTCAGATCTATGCAACATGATGTGAAAATCCAGCTGTGCTCTTTCAATTACACTGCCATCAATAATAAAAATTCTGTATTCAGAATTTATCTCAGTTTTGTTGCCGATACATGAAACAGCAGCGTACAGCTTATTTTGCTTTTCTATCAAGCATAATTATTATGTCAAATCTGAAGCACAGGCTCAAGGAAGGAAGATTTGTCAAATCAAAAGAGCCCTTTTAAGCTACTTCTTTATTTTTTTTAACTGAAACTTGTTTGTTTTTTTGTCCTTCTTGTGTTTTGATTGTTTAGATAAGCTAAAATGACAAAGAACTCCAGCCATCATTGTAAGAACTGCTGGTAGAAAAAGCCCATGAATGTGCTGTACATACAAAAACAGCCACAACAGTGGGAGGTATTGCTACTGTTCATGATTTTTTTTTAATTATTTTTTTTTTTAATCAGCTGTGAGGCTTATTTTCCAAACGCATATTATCAGAGTTCTGCAGATAAATGCACAAACAGCATAGCTCAAAAAAAGGACTAACAAGAATGCACCAGCAGGTGGGAATATGGGAAGAGGCAACTGCCTGTAAGTATGCCAAGATAGAGAGAATGACATGGGAAAGAAACGAACCTGCAGTATCACTTGGTTGAAAGTGGCTGAATATAACAGGTGAAAGGAAAGAAACACCTACTGGAAGCTACAGAGAGCAGTGTTATATGCACAGCCAACTACACAGGTTGAGCAAATACTTATTGTGTCAAGTGCCATGGAGAAGAGACAACGGCAGGATCAACTTCTGATGAATGATAGGGAGGATAGGGGTGTGGGGAGGGAATCACAAGTAGACATGAATCAGTTATATTGACCTAACTTTGGTGTATCTCAATGACCTAGAATCACAGGTTTCAGTTGGAGTACAAGCATTGTAGGATGGTGCAAACCCAGCACTAATAGGGGAGGGTTTATCGTATTCACCACCAGTCCCTTTGTTCAAGTCCCTCCAGGGAATATCCTACTCCAGCAAGTTACATGCTGAGGAAGAAAGGGGAGCTCACTGTGATATGGGTGGTCCAGAAGATTCCTGTAATGCCTTTCAGTTTCTCTCCAGCTTTGGTTTGAGGAAGCAATATCCTTCAGATATAAATGCCTTACTCTGTCCATGGTTGAATGAGCTGCCTCATTAGTACTAACTTCACTTGATTGGGAAAGTTCTCATAATACTATGTGATCATGGCTGGTTATTAGCTAACATGTCAGACAGATCCCAGTTCAAAGAAGTACTTTTCAGCCCTCTAAATGCCCTCTGCAACTGCAGGTATTTGGGCAACACTTTACTTTCACCTGCATACAACCAGCTCATTGCTATGCTCTATACTAATATTCTTTTATTGGTGGGTGTAATGACCTCTAAGAGCCAGTTATTATTAATCAAAACAGCTATTAGTCATCCTTCAACAAAGACAGTGACAGTAAATCATCAGTAAATAATGATCATAAAGTGCTTAAGAGAGATTTTCAGGGAAAGATGCAATAGACATGCAAAGTATTGAACTGAAAAGGAAAAGCTGAACTAATCATAATTATATTTGTTTTGAAGGGAGACACCATTTCAAGCACAATGATTGAACAGTGGATTTCAAGAGAGTAAATCTCTTGCATGTTAGTCAGCATGATTGATTAATCCCATAATATTACACTTAGCTTACAATATTCAATGTCATAACAGCATCCGCAAATTTTCAATCAAGAAAGTTGTTTGGAAGTGCACATACTAGCTGAAATGCTAAATATAAATGTTACAAACCAATGAATGGAAAGATGCTCTAAAATCTATTTAATAGCTCTTGTTTAAGCACCATATGTATCCTGCAGTTCTAAGTTGCGGGTTTGAAAAACAGCTGATCCATGATTTACAGAACTGTACCTTCAGGTTCTCATAAGCAAACCTCATTTGTTCACAAGAGGCACACATCTATTTGATGTTTCCTTGCAAAATAAACCTGTCTGTTAGTAGAAGTTAACAGTGTGGGAACTTTGTAAACAGATACTTCAAAGGAATTTACTGAAATTCCTGATTCCATGTGTTTCAAGAACAAAACTATCTCTGTTTAAGATAACACTGGATCTTAAAAGAGAATACACAGAAAAGAGATATGCTGCCTTTAAGAATACCAGGGCTTTATCTGTCTTTGTCTTCTATGAAACCCGGGAAGTTATCAGGACCTGCATTAAAGGCATGACACAAAATTCTGCTTTTTCTCTTGTGCTGAGACACTTCAGAAATGAATTTTCCTCAGCATAGCTTAGTAAATAGTGCACAACTAAGTAGTTCAGAAAGTTTCAGATTATTTTGGCATTATAGATCATGCAGGCAAAGCAGAATGCTCTCTGGGTAGCTTATTCTTTTAGATTTAGAAATGCAATATAAGTAGTAAGTAAAATAAGCATCCCAGACATCTTAAAAGAACACAAGCCCTGGTACTGTTTTCTGAAGCCATTATTTGAAGGGAAAAAATACCCAGGATATTCCTACTCAGCGATTGCGTGCATCTATCATGAACAATTTTCAGAACTATTTCTTCAAACTCTTATACCTACAGCTTTCCATCCTTGTCAGGCCCCTAACAGACACCCCAGGTAGCTTTTGTGAAAATGCTTCAGTTGAATTTTCAGTGCTGGAGGAGCAGGTGCTTGCACACAGTCAGAGTGGACAGCCACTGGGCTTTTCCTGCTTCCCTTCCTCACAGAATCCAGGCTATCCTTGACAGCACAGAGGACCCAACATTGCACTAGGAGTTAAACATTCTGGCACTGGAAAAACGTTTGTCTCTTCATCCCTGTTTTTCGCTACTTGTGTCTTTAAATCTCTCTGTTCGGCTGGGCCAGCGCTGCAGTCCTGTAGGGCCCAGCCCAGGCCTCTGGCTGCATCACAAAGCCTGGTATAAAGCTGGCCAGTGTGGAAATGGAAACTTAGGTTGACTGTGTTCTCATTTCACCTGTACCACTGGGTTATTTTATTACTGGGGCAAGTCAACTTAGCTCTCAGCATATATAAAATAATACATATCCATCTCACAGGGGTGCTGCAAACACAGATTATTTATTGAGCACATGTAAAGCATTGTGGGAAGCTTGCATATGATCTACTCTGTAGAGGCAAATTGGGGGGAGGGGGTATTTTCTTTTCAGACTATTTCAAGTTTCCTTTTCATTTCCCTTCACTATGACGTGGAGCCATACCCAACATAAGCACTGAGATAGGGGAGAATCAGTCCAGCAGCCCCTTCTAAAGAAGTAATGATGAAACATGACTTCTCTTTGCTCAAGCAGTAGCAATATACTGCATAACTTCATCATGCATGCATGCTTTTGTTGTTATTGTTTGGTTTGGTTTTCTTTTAATATACCACGGTTTTATGAAGCTAGAAAAAAAAATTACTTACTGACTACTTATCAGTCTTATAGCCAAGAAAACATTTAAGAGACCTAGGCAAACTGTACTGGTACAGCTAAGAAAATTAAAGTGTACCTAAGGTGACATTAAAAGAAAATAAAAAGAAAAGCCTCAAAAACCTTGAATCTCTATCCCTCTCACAAAATAACCTACTGCACAATCATTACAAATCCCTCCTGCACAGGTAAGAAAGGAGACCTTTGAGTGAGGCACATTGACCATGAACTCTTCACAGACAATAAGTAAAAGTTATTTAGCACAGATGTTGCTGTAATTGTGAGATACTGGGAAAATCAATGTTTAATGGCAGACTCCCAACTCTACCCTGGCAATGCTCTTGAGTTAACATCACCAGACTAGAATATAGAACAAAACTGGCTAAGTTCTCTAAAGTTGTTATCGCCACTCACAATATCCTATGTTTTTTTGACCCCTGAGCCACCTACAGATAGATTATTGTTTATGTCCATGTACTTTTAACCTTTGCTATCTACTACCAGTGTAGGGACAATGCTTTTGTGAAGTGCTGTGTATACATACAGCATTATTCTTTGGTAGGAGCCATCTTTATGTTGTATTCAAACAGTATGTATCACACTACATGCTGTTTCAATATGAGGAATTATCCTAAGTGCTGAGAATCTCAGATAGCCATTATTAATGAAACATATAATGAAAGTGAAAAGAGAGTACAGAACCAAATGCAGAGAAATAAGTGGTGTAAAATTTGTCAAAACATTGCATGTAGCAATGTGAATAACATTCTACTAGTACCAATTCTAAATACAGCATGAAGAATGAAAGAGGGTAAATTTAGATTATACATTAGGAAGAAATTATTTTCTGTGAGGGTGGTGAGACACTGTCACAGGTTGCCCAGGGGAGCTGTGGTTGCTCCCTCCCTGGAAGTGTTCAAGGCCAGGTTGGATGGGTTTTTGAGCAACCTGGTCTAGTGGAAGGTGTCCCTGCCCATGGAAAGGGGGCTGGAACTAGATGATCTTCAAGGTGCCTTCCAACCCAAGCCATTCTATGATTCTGTGTTGACAACACAGGTGACATAATTAATTCTGTGTTTCATTTAGGGAGAATATCCTAAGTGCAATTCAAAAGAATTAGTTTCACCTCCCATACATGGTCTTGCACTCCCTCTCTCCTTAACAACATATGTGTGAATGACATATATACAGGAAATAGAATTTTATAAGCTTAGTGACATTCCTACCTGTCATACAGGAGTCTTAGCAACAGTTCACAGATGGACACACTACAAAAAGGGGTAAAATATAATTTGCAGGGATGACTGACTGATCTGTACCCATCTGTACATTCATCCCAGGGTAAACATTGCATCTGCTGCAGATGCTACAGGCATTTTGTAATACTTGCTTTCAAGGCAGGCAAGCATCTAAAGTATACCTAAAGGGCTGTGTAAGAGAGCATTACAAGGGTAGTTGTGTTACACAGAAGGGCTTAAGTGGGTCAGCCATCCAGCTGCAGAACTGCGTGACATATTCTATCTGAATTAAGATCACTTAAAAACTTCATAATCAGTGAGAGCGCTGAGAGGAAATGTCCTCTGCAAAGGTTTACTTTTCTTTGGTGTTCACAATCAGAAGCAATTCTATTTATAATAGAGACACTAAGATCCTGATCTCTTTGTTGCTTTATCCCCTTGCATTCCCTGAATTGGGAATGTTTATGTGTGTAACCTGTCTGTCTGACATTAATTCTACCAAATCCCTCTCCTTTTTGCTCCGTGTGCCCAGTGAATTAAAGAGTATGTTGACTAAAATGTTGACACTATTGACCACGATTCCCATCTGGTGCCTTGAAGGTTTGTGGCTTGCCTGTTGCAACAAAGGTGATCTCTGCTGTCACATACACAAGTACATACTCAGAGCAAAAGGGAGAAAAGACAGAGAGAACTGAAGAGAGCCTCAACTATCAAAACAGCAGTTGCAGTACTGAACCACACAGGACCCCAGTCTATGGAGTACAGCACAACATTTTTACAACCTAGAACTTGAGTACCTTCCAATATACTATGACACAAAGTGACTAATGTCTGCTGCCTGGTTTGCATTTTCTCTCTCACACCCACACACATATGTACAAACTGTGTTACTTAGGAAAAAAAACAAACCTGTCAATGCAATATGTCTAAAAGCTGAAGGAGGAAAAAAAAGAACTCGGACACATGTTGATTGATGACCAGTTTATGGATTAACAAAAAAAGCTACTGTGACTGCCTAGCCACATTACATGTTTGTGTGGCATGAGTAATCTAAAGATATGGCAAAACTCCAGGTTGCTTCTGCCATGAGAGGAGTTACATTCTTCAGTAGATACAGTCACTGGTATAAAAAGCAATAAAGAGACATAGAAGGAAAAGACGCCTGTAAGGCAAAACTTCACACTTGAAACCTATTCCCCTACTTAGCATCATATTCCAAAAGGTACCTCACTGACATTTGGGGAAGTATTCAAGATCTTGGATGCATTTCAGTGGTCACAGGATTTGTTACAATCTAGCTGTCACATAAATATTTGGGTAGAGCAGGTCAGTAGAGCCATTAGGCTCTACTAATTGCTGACCACTTCCCGTATAGAACTATTAATGCAGCAAGATATAACTTTATTGTTCCATTTTTAGGAATAACTGATTAACCAGTAGCATGTAGGTTCTGACGTGATTTCAAAATTCCATCCAACCTTGCCAGAATTTCTTCTTTATCAAATAAATCACTCACAATCACCCTAAACTCTGAAAGAGATTTTACCCAGTAATTTACCTTTGTCAAAACTACACCTCAGTGGGACAGGTTCACAGAAAGTTCTTCAGATGTTTTTGGATGCTCATGTTCAATAGAACTCAAAAGGAAGTGATAAAATTATTTTCAAATCAGTGAAATGAAGAAACATTCAGAGTCTTTTAGCTGCTTTCCCATACTGAGCAGCATGTTACCAGCTGCCAGAAACAAAGCTGAGCGGGAGTTCCTAAAGGGGCAAGTGACTACACAGTGTGACTGCTATTTACACCTTCCCCAGATAGCCTCAAAGTGGGAGGATTAATAAAACATTATTATTTTAAGGCTGTGTTTTCTGTGTCTCTGTTGGGCTGTGCTCATGCAGCAAAAGCTGTAGTTAACATCACAAGTAAACCACAGGCTGAGGTATGCCTGGTCCACCCCTGCCCTGATCAGAAAAATTTCTGCCTGGACACTTTATTTGGAAAGAACACCTGTTGGTATTCTGTAAGATTTACTTCATTTCATCAGTTGACTCATCTAAATCAGACTCATGCTGCTCAGCAAGTGTATCCATCACAGTGGCCAAACCAACAAGTCTGTGAGGGCCAGTGCCACTCTCACCAGCAGCCTTGCCAAGGTCAGTAGCCTGCGGTGTGGCATAAGCAGCAATGGCACAGCATAAGCCAGTGAAGAGACCTGATGCAGCTCTATCCTGGCTGCAATAAACTAAACACATCTTGCCTGTCTAAAATAATTACATTTCCACTTCTGCTGCCAATGAATGTCTCAGTAAAACTCCCCTTGCTTTCAGGATACGGCTGAATCCTTGACAATGGGGGAACTTTTAAACGTTTCTAGAATTGCCCTACTTTAAGTTTACACAGGCATATTCTCAGAATCACAGAATTATTGAGGCTGCACAAGACCTCTGAGATCAAGTCCAGCCTTTGATCTAACACCACCACATCGGCTAGACCATGGCACTAAGTGCTACATCCAGCCTTTCCTTAAACATCTCCAGTGATTGTGACTCCACCACTTCCCCGGGAAGTCCATTCCAATGTCTAATCACCCTCCCTGCGAGGAAGTACTTCCTAATATACAACCTAAACCTTCCCTGGTGCAGCTTCAGGCCCTGCCCTCTCATCTTGTCAGTAGTTGCCTGGGAGAAGAGCCCGACCCGCACCCAACTGCAACCTCCTTTCAGGTAGTTGTAGAGAGTGATAAGGTCCCCCTGAGTCTCCTCTTCTCCAGGCTAAACAACCCCAGTTCCCTCAGCCTATCCCTATAAGACTTTCCCTTAGTCTTTTCACCAGCCTTGTTGCTCTCCTCTGGACCTGCTCCAGCACCTCAATATCCTTCTTGAAGTGAGGGACCCAGAACTTCACGCAGCACTCGAGGTGAGGCCTCACCAGTGCTGTGTACAGGGGGAGAATCACTTCCCTACTCCTGCTGGCCACAATATTCGTGATACAAGCCAGGATGCCACTGGCCTTCCAGGTCACCTGGGCACACTCCTGGCTCATGTTGAACCAGTTGTCAACCAGTACTCCCAAGTCCCTCTGTGCTGGGTTGCTCTCCAGCCACTCTTCCCCCATCTGTAGCACTGCCTGGGGTTATTGTGGCCAAAGTGTTGGATCTGGCACTTTGTCTTGTTGAATTTCATACCATTGGCCCCAGCCCATTGACCCAACCTGTCCAAGGGGAAGGAACAACCATATTTCACAAATATTTTGCTTCCCTTTTGTCCCAAATTAAATGGTTGAGGGAAAGAAAGTAGAAAGAAGAGAGAAAACTTCCTTATTTTCCCCAAAACATTCAGGAAAATTCTTTGTTTGAGTGAAAAAAACATGCCAAATCTGAAAAAATAAGATGACCCTGTTATCTTACTCAAGGTGGTGGGTGTGATATTGCTTCTTACTATTAAACGGTATTTTGGGAAGCTGCTTCTACCTACTGCTTCTGAGCAAGGAGCTTCATCTTCCATAATACTCTAAAATGCTGTTAAAGGTCTCCCGTTTGAGTCCAGGTTCTGGAAACGTTCAAATGCCCTTATCTTTAAATACCTGATAGGGATGCATCCTGAGATTCACAGAATCACACAAGCTATAGGTGGAAAAAACCTCATACATTTTCTGGAGTAGCATACTGTATGTTTAATACTTACCTTCAAGTCTCATTTTAAATATTTTAGGTGATAAAGTTCCCATCACATCCCATGGGACATTATTAGACTTATAAATCTAAACATTGGGAAGTTTTTCCAAGACATACCACCTAACTTCCACTTGAGTTCTTTCCATTCCTCCTCTTATTATGCCAAGTAATTCTCTGTTTCACAGGTACACTTTTACAATGCCTGCAGGCTTTCTCATCTGCAAGGCTGCCATTGCTTAAGCAAAATGCAGCTTCTTACCTTAATTTTATGTTGCAAACAAATCTCTCCAGTCCCCTCAACCTTCTAACTGCTTTCTTTTTTTAATAGCTTTCTGGTACCAGTGTGCAGCAAAGTTGCATGTTCTTCAGTCTGTAGCCCTTTTGAACAGAATACCAGTCTCTACAATTCTAGCATTAGATGTCAGAGTTGAACTCTTCTCCAAAAATAAACAAACTGACATAATTTTTCCTTTCTATGTATGTTTCAGAATTATAATTAGATTTATTAGCACCTGCAACTGTTAGTGAGAACGCAGATCAATTACTTCTCTTTTTTTTTTTTTTCTCATTTTTATTTTTATTTCTGCACTGCCCACTTGCCAGCACAAATTATTTCAGCAACTTCTGTACTGTGAAATACAGAATTCCTCACCACTGATGTGACCGAGCTCAGACTTAGAGGATCAAAATGTCATTTCTGCCATTGCAGAGTTCTCTGATGTTCCCCCTATGCTGAGGGGCAAAGAAACTGTTATAATTTCATGCATGCTCTGTGCACACTTCCGATAGAAGCAAACTGTGCTTCTTGACCCATAACTGAAGTAAGCTCAAAACTATATCCCAGGTGTGCACACAGATGTCTTCACTCTGGTGTTTGATCCTAAAACAGAATAAGTCCAGTCTGAACTGCATGATGACTTTGCCCAAACTCATGAACATTTTGTTTTACATTTCTGAAACAATGCTAGAAATGCCTTCCCACTGCTAACTTAATGCACAGCAGCACAGTTCAGTATGTTGTGTGAAAGTGCTAATCTTTAGCAATCTCAAATACATACAAAAGTCAGAATGATATTAAATGCATGAAGATGCTCCAGTAAAAAGGTGATTTTGTACCTGAGCTACAACATTTTTGAGTAAACCACAATGTCTTTGATAATTCTCAACTATTGTAAGAGTTCTATGAGGAAAAGGGAAGCACCTAATTTAGTACAACTACACCAGTTAAATACCGGGGTGGGGGGGGGGAGGGGGGCGGGAAGTAGAACTTCCTAGAATCTTGAAAATTCCAGGACGGAATGACAAGTTCAGTCAACTTTTTTTTAGTCTAATTTCATTCAAGGATTGGACTAGAAACAACTTGCAGGTTTCCATATAAACATTCCCATAAAGAACCTGTTTATTTGGTATTTTTTTTCCTATCACATAGTTCTCCATTTGGAAAGGGCCCATTATCAGACCACCTCTTCCCAATCCACTCAGAACATCAAAAAAATCATGTCATAATAAGAGGTACTTTCCTCTTTGCCAAAGGCAGCTATGATATTTTTGTGACATTGCTGAGCAAGTCTGGGAACTAAAGGATATAATGAATAACCATGTATGATGCTGTAAAGACTGATGGGAGAAAAAGGTCCTTACAGCAAGAACAGAAATCAAAAGCAGCTTGCCTGAATTTTAGCAGCACATCACATTCCATTCATTGATTGAGTCCAATTAAGCTATCCTTGTAACTCCTTGTCATACAATACTATTTTAATTACTTATAAAATTTTCCTCCTATTTGAAATTGCCCTGCAAACACCCAAGTTCACACTCAGCCATAGATTCAGATAAACTTTGAAATACAAACACACTGTTAGCCCAAACTCAGCAGTATATCCAAACATTCTCCCCGTGTACGTGTTGTCTCCAGCTTTCTCGTACTGAAGTGAAATTCATTTTTACACAGTTAAGATTTCAGAAGGTATAAGCTAAGTAGTGCAAACTCTAACAATATACATTTTAATCCTCCTTCAGGCACACATTTGGGTACTTTTTCATATTATGCCTAAGTATCTCCCCGGAAAGCTTATTTACTGACCTTAGGCTTAGCATCAAGAGATTAATAAGACAACTGTAAATAACTCCAGACTGTCCCCAAGACTTTAATTTATTTTTTTTTTATAAACTAACTATAATGGACAACAGAGAATTGTTTAGGTTTTATTCTTGAGGGGCCCTGGAAGAAAAAAATATTTTTGAGGGGGGAAAGGGTGCTAGTCTAAAATGTAATAAACTGTTTGTTTCGTCACTTCAGCATCTTGTTTAGCTTAAAACTCTGATAGATTGACATTTCACTCATTATTTTGTGTCTTCTCATCCAAATACCAGGATGGCTAATTCACTTTAGAAGAGCCTTTATTTATGACTCTCTCCCACCCTGCTTTAATTTCAGGGGGTGGAACCGGTAATGGTTTTTTTAATAGGTTTCTTTTAATGGACTACAGGATGTTGTTGGAAGGTCACTGACCACACTGACAGGAGAGAAAAGACTGCGAATCTGTATTATTTTCAGGTCACTGAGTGACCAGGAGAGAATGGGCTGTGACTGGGAAGTGCCAGTTTTCATTACACTGCATAGGTCTGGGTGACCTTTCATTTCTACCATCCTTCTCTACCTAAGCTTTAAGAGCCTCCTCTTTTTTTCAGATTTTCAGAAATTTTTCAGTTTTTCTCTGCAGTATCCATTCTCAGTTGTAAACTTTTAATTCCAGTGAGCATAGCTGTCAGGATTCTGAAGCAGTTTGTTCAGGGCTGGTTTTGTCCCAAGTCTCTCCCTAGTTTGGTTCCCAAAACCCTCTCTGTGACCATCATGCATAATGTGTACATCAGGGCTGTAACAGGCTGCAGTTTCAGCCTGTGAGAAAGATGCATATGGCTCAAACTAACCCTGGGTGAACAACTACTGCTCACACAGATGCCCCCAAGTGCTGCGTTCACTACCACATATAAGAACACCCTATTTTTCAAATAATACAATTTCTCCAGGACACTCAGCTATTGTGAAGTTTGTTTTTTAACAAAAAGGTTGTGCTTAAGATTGCTCTGCCTAAAACAGAGAATTAATTAGCAGCAGCAACACAAAATACAGTGGTCTGGTCTACGCAATAATGATATGTAGGAGAAGATCTGCTGTTAGGCTTACAGAAAATACCTCACTCCTACTTTTTATCTGTCACTACAGTTCTGCTGAGTGTCTGCCTTTTCTGCAGTACTGCCAGTCTCCAGCCTGCACAGTGCAGGTGTCATAAGCCATGTAAGTACAACATTATCTGGTCAATAACTGAGACAAAAGCATTAAGAAAGTGTAGACAATGGAATAATAGAATAAAGGAAGAGAGGATAGCATTTGAAACAGAGCAGAAGAGAAGCATCACAGAAGATGCATCTGGGGAACTGAAAGTGGGGAAAAAAAGAATGAATGCCGCTTCAAAATATTCTTGCAGATATATTTCAATCTTTACTCTTCATTTATTCAAAGTACTCTTCCTTCATCACCACTATCAGTGATTCTTCCTCCAAAACCAGTGTTACATCAGAAAACAATAAAATAAGGTTAATTATTCTAAATGCAAAGAATTCTGAAGCTTTATAAAGGAAGAAGATACTCATCACCATAGTTAACTGACTTTGGGCTGGGGGGAGAATATGAAAGCAAACATGAAAGCAAATATGAGTAATATACAAAAACAATTGAACACAGATATTTTGCATCTTTATGAAATATTTATTGTTGTCAGAAAAAAGAGAACTAATAAGGTGGGTCAGAGGCCTTAGCCTGTTAGCTGTTTGGTTAGTGTTTTGTTTGCTCGTTTGTTTTCTTGGGGTTTTTTGTTTGTGGTTTTTTTTAGTTGGTGTTTTTTTTTTTTTGTTAACAACAACAACCAATTCCAAAATTGTAGTTTGAGAACTATTGACAAGAAAAATCCAGATCAAGGCTCCAAACCGTTCTCAGCACTCAGCATTTCTTGCACCTTACCATTGCCCTCATAATCAGTCTTTTCAAAGACAGATGTGACGTTGCTCTGTGAACCATTTAGCAAGCTCCTGAAAATCTAGAAGCCTGCTATTTCTGAAATGTGAAAATTGTTCCTATTAACTTTTGCCTTTATAGGAAAAGAAGGGCATTTGGTCTATACAGGTGAGATGCAGGATACCAGGAAACTTGCTTTTTCTAAGCAGGAGATGTTCAGGACACCTGAAAAAGATCAAGTGGCCAGTATAAATAGGCTGGCAAGCACAGGACTTACAACAGCAGAAAAAAGATCAACAGGCCCAAGGTTTCTGAGTGAGAGGAAAGACAGGGTAATTATCCAAGGGGGGAGTCAATAGAGAATATAAGGACTCACATCACCAAGTTTTATTGTTGCAAATCATTGATTGCTTACACACAATGCCATTTACTTTAATTCCACACATTTATCACCACATCTGTCATTGGTGAATTGGTTCATGTTTTTTAGATGCTCAAATATTACATTGTAGCCACTCCATTTCACACTAACAGCAATACTACATAATTCATCACTGTCACTTCAGGCAGTGTTCTGTAGATGTCTTGACCTGTAAAAAGAGAGCTAATAAAGATGTAGAGCATTGTGGCTCTTTGAAATCCAATGTGTCAAGCCCTGTGGCAACATGCTTTCTATGCTGAATTTCTTTAGCAAACTCCAGCTCAAAACGATCCTTCAGTGAAAGACAGAAGAAAAGGAGAAGTTTCTGTCCTTGTTGCCAATGATTAAAATCTCCATTCTGCTAGGGACTGTTACACAGATGGATGGGTAATTCCTAGACAGCTTTGAAGATTTTTAGAAATTCTGCACAGCTAAGAGACACATAACCTTCTGCATCCACCAGGTAGTGTCTGTTTTAAAGGAGGCACATACTTGCCTATGCAAGCTGAAATTAGACATGACTGATCATCAGACATCCTTCTGTATGCTCAGGGTCTGACAGCCTGCAAGGCAACCACATTTTCAAGAGCAACTGTTAGGATCTGAACCATCCTAATATCAACCCAGTTAGTGCAGCAGTTCAGAGTGTTATGCAGCAAGTCTTTATTTCTATGTCCGTATAAAGTCAGTCAGGCTTTGTGTGGATCAGTGTAAACCCATGAGAAGAAAATGAATGAAAGAAACTGTAAGCATGGAAATACTTTTGTGTTTTAAACAGCAATACCCAGACAAAAGTAAATTTTCAAATATGTGAAAGCAATGGCTAGACTACTCGGGCCTACTTCCTTATTATTTTACTTTTACAAGGCAGCTCGTTGTTCCAGAAGTAAGAGTGCAACTATTTCAATGCTCAACACAGCCACAAAAAGAGCTCACCAGAATACATTAAAGATGCTTTTTGGTGTCTTGCATGATGGTTGCTAGTAATACTGAAGCAATGAGAAACCAGTGATGTGGAAAAAGCACAGACATACAAAGTCTAATGCAAACTCACAAACATTTTAGGCAAATCACATACAATGCCCATTGAGGCCTTTAGGTATAAATGGAAGATAGGAGGCAAACCTTTTTGTGTTTGACCTCACCTATTTAAAAGTAATAAAATAAAGGGGAAAAAAAACCCCACAAACTAAACTTCTGATAAATGTAGCTATAACTTTACCAATGAGCCAATAACATGACTCACATAGAAAAAGGAAAGAATTCACTGTTGGAAGACACAAAGCAAAGCATTAACATAAGTCAAGTCTCCTGATAAAGTATAATTCTTCTGTCCTAATGTTAGAATGAAGAACTTAGAAGTTCAGCTCAAGAAACAAAAAAATGGTCAGGGAAAGTAGGTTTAGGGGACCTACTTAGGATTTTCTGTCATAGCCTGACATTCAAAAAGGAGCATCAGTGCCTCCTAGAATGACACATCTGC
>NW_009952564.1:3613911-3616847 GCF_000747805.2 Chaetura pelagica | reverse complement strand
TTTGGAGCTCTACATTGCAACTGGTCAGAGCCTGGTAATTTTCAAACAAGCTCGAATGACTTAATGACAAGTAACAATAGCATGTCTGATTACCCTTGCCTTACTTCCACATTTTTTCAGTAATTGGTCAGTTAGAGGATCAGGGCTTCAGAAAGAAAAATAAGGTTTCAACGGAAAGAGAAGTATTATGATCCCTCACTCCTGTCAATTAAATACTCCAGAAATCACATTAGCTGCCAGATCCTGAACCTTAAAAACCATCCCATTCCCTTGGGTGATATTCAACACATCAGTTCCTTACGCTGGAAGGAGTCAGCAGCTAATTTACTTCCCATCATGACAATTCCAACACGGCATGCCTGACAAAGTCATCACCTAGACAAAGTAAAAGGGGGAATAACTGTCTAGTCCTGTATTTCCATCTGTATTTCCATTTAATCTCCAAGACCTAACTGTTCCATGCTTTCTATCAAAACCTTTTTCCATGTATTAATTTCTATCCAGAACACATAATAATAATAATTAGCATGAAAAATAAGGCGAAGACTGGGTATAGCTACTCACAGTCCAATATTAAGGAAAACAAACCAAAACAAACCCAGATGCTTTCCCTCCTCCTAAAATTGCCTAAATACTTACTTTTGAGTACAACACCTAAACCCCAAAATATTCTTCTGGAATTAGAGCTTGCAATTTCTGAACTAGTTAGAAACATGACTTGAGAATACAAAAGCTAAAGGGTACTTATATTACTTACTATTATTAAACAGTTTAATCTTTTATAGTTATTCAGCATATTAAAAACCAAAACCAAATCAAACAAGCCCAAAATAACACAACAAACCAACCAAACAAACAAAAAAATAAAGTGAAGGATTATTTAAGATAATAAGAAGGTGCCTCTACAATGTCAGCTCCCTCTTAGCCACCTAGCAGAGAGAGTAGCATGACTATTGATAAAAGCATTGAACATTCAAGCTGAAATGGGTACACCTTCTCAGAGCCCTACAAACCTACCCATGCTGAAGCCTTGACTCTTTTCTAGGTATAGAAGTCTTACCTGGGGAGAGGCTATGAAGAAAGATGAGCAGGAGATTTGGTTCTGTATGGTCTGTGAAGAGAGTGACAGTACGTACACCTCTAAAATGGAATAAAGGTCTTTCAGTGTTGATGAGGCCAAGAGCTCAGTCCTCTTTAGATGGCTCTGAGGATTTGTGTGGCTTCAAGTCTTTTTGTCAGACTGCATGAATCAGCAGCCTTTTAGCTGAGGTGAAACAATATGAAGAGGATAGGGACGCTCTACTGAGAGACTTGGGTAGATTAGATCATTGGGCTAATGTTAATGGTCTGGGCTTCAACAAGGCCAAGTGCTGGGTCCTGCACTTGGGCCACAACAACTCCAGGCAACACTCCAGGCTTGGGGAAGTGTGGCTGGAAAGTGTCTGGCAGAAAAGGACCTGGGGGTTCTAACTGAGAAGGGGCTGAATATGAGCCAGCAGTGTGCCCAGGTGGCCAAGAAAGCCAATGGCATCCTGGCTTGTCTTAGAAACAGTGTGACCAGCAGAAGTAGAGAGGTGATTGTCCCCTTGTACTCAGCACTGGTGAGGCCACACCTGGATTATTGTGTCCAGTTTTGGGCACCTCAGTTCAGGAGAGATCTCGAGGTGCTGGAGCGAATACAGAGGAGGGCAATGAAGCTGGTGAAGGGCCTAGAGAATAAATCTTATGAACATCACTTGAAGGAGCTGGGGATGTTTAGTTTGAGGAAGAGGAGGCTGAGGGGAGACCTCATCAGTCCTATAACTACCTGAAAGGTCATTGTAGAGAGGTTGGTGTTGGTTTCTTTGCACAGGTAATTAGTGACAGAACAAGAGGGAATGGCTTCAAGCTGCAACTGGACATTAGGAAAATTTTTTTTCACAGAAAGAGTGGTTAAACTCTGGAATAGGCTGCCTAGGGAGGTGGTGGAGTCACCATCCCTGGATATGTTTAAGGGTTGTTTGGCTGTGGTGTTGGTGGAGATGGTTTTGGGGAGAACTTTGAAGAGTAGGGATGATGGTTGGACTCAGTGATCCCAAGGGTCTTTTCCAACCTGATTAATTCTATGATTCTATGATTCTAAGAGGTTCTGCTATCACTTCTTTATAGAAGAAGAACCAAGAAAAACATTACATGGCTGCTTTTTCCATCTCCAAATAGACATAACTGGAAAAGAGAGAAAAAAAGCGGCACTATAGAAAGTCATATGAAACAGTGAAGAACCTTTCACAGCACTTCTTTTTCAACCTTTTCTCCTACTTCATACCCCTTCTTTTATGAGTGCAAATACTGATGGCTATGTAGCTGTGGGTTCAGCTTGCAGAAAAAGCAACAGCTGAGGACTCTAATTTTGAATTCCTCAGTACAATATAACAGTCTAAAGGAGCAGAAAGTAAGACCTTTCCAAAAAACTTATTAAAAAGGACACAGGAGTCCGATCAAATATGCAATGAGCATAAACATTGTACTAAAGCGGTACCTTAAAAAAAAATTAAAAATTCTTCAGCAAAAAGATGCATTAAAGATAAAAAAGTTCTCTTTTGCTCTCTTTTTTTTCCTACAAGTTTGTTTTCCTTTGCATAAAAATAACTTCATTGGAGAGAAGAGAACTGTGGGCAAAGTTCTTTAATAAGAAAAGTAGTTTGATTCAATTTTAATTCTGATGCTCAAATTCTACTCCTTCTCTGGTCCTCACATCCAGTTGCCATGGCAACAAAAGTGCTGAAAAAAACCTCTGCCCATTTGATAATAATTTATTCACTTAACAACAAAAGAGACTGGGAATGGGAGAAGAAAGTAGTGGAAAACACCAAAAGGAAGATAAACTCTGGTAAAAAAAACCCAACCCCCCCCCCCCAAAACCAACCATATAAAAAAATGCCAACACAAAAAAAAAA
>NW_009952564.1:3605884-3612587 GCF_000747805.2 Chaetura pelagica | reverse complement strand
TTCCTGCTGTTTGGAGCTCTACATTGCAACTGGTCAGAGCCTGGTAATTTTCAAACAAGCTCGAATGACTTAATGACAAGTAACAATAGCATGTCTGATTACCCTTGCCTTACTTCCACATTTTTTCAGTAATTGGTCAGTTAGAGGATCAGGGCTTCAGAAAGAAAAATAAGGTTTCAACGGAAAGAGAAGTATTATGATCCCTCACTCCTGTCAATTAAATACTCCAGAAATCACATTAGCTGCCAGATCCTGAACCTTAAAAACCATCCCATTCCCTTGGGTGATATTCAACACATCAGTTCCTTACGCTGGAAGGAGTCAGCAGCTAATTTACTTCCCATCATGACAATTCCAACACGGCATGCCTGACAAAGTCATCACCTAGACAAAGTAAAAGGGGGAATAACTGTCTAGTCCTGTATTTCCATCTGTATTTCCATTTAATCTCCAAGACCTAACTGTTCCATGCTTTCTATCAAAACCTTTTTCCATGTATTAATTTCTATCCAGAACACATAATAATAATAATTAGCATGAAAAATAAGGCGAAGACTGGGTATAGCTACTCACAGTCCAATATTAAGGAAAACAAACCAAAACAAACCCAGATGCTTTCCCTCCTCCTAAAATTGCCTAAATACTTACTTTTGAGTACAACACCTAAACCCCAAAATATTCTTCTGGAATTAGAGCTTGCAATTTCTGAACTAGTTAGAAACATGACTTGAGAATACAAAAGCTAAAGGGTACTTATATTACTTACTATTATTAAACAGTTTAATCTTTTATAGTTATTCAGCATATTAAAAACCAAAACCAAATCAAACAAGCCCAAAATAACACAACAAACCAACCAACCAAACAAAAAAATAAAGTGAAGGATTATTTAAGATAATAAGAAGGTGCCTCTACAATGTCAGCTCCCTCTTAGCCACCTAGCAGAGAGAGTAGCATGACTATTGATAAAAGCATTGAACATTCAAGCTGAAATGGGTACACCTTCTCAGAGCCCTACAAACCTACCCATGCTGAAGCCTTGACTCTTTTCTAGGTATAGAAGTCTTACCTGGGGAGAGGCTATGAAGAAAGATGAGCAGGAGATTTGGTTCTGTATGGTCTGTGAAGAGAGTGACAGTACGTACACCTCTAAAATGGAATAAAGGTCTTTCAGTGTTGATGAGGCCAAGAGCTCAGTCCTCTTTAGATGGCTCTGAGGATTTGTGTGGCTTCAAGTCTTTTTGTCAGACTGCATGAATCAGCAGCCTTTTAGCTGAGGTGAAACAATATGAAGAGGATAGGGACGCTCTACTGAGAGACTTGGGTAGATTAGATCATTGGGCTAATGTTAATGGTCTGGGCTTCAACAAGGCCAAGTGCTGGGTCCTGCACTTGGGCCACAACAACTCCAGGCAACACTCCAGGCTTGGGGAAGTGTGGCTGGAAAGTGTCTGGCAGAAAAGGACCTGGGGGTTCTAACTGAGAAGGGGCTGAATATGAGCCAGCAGTGTGCCCAGGTGGCCAAGAAAGCCAATGGCATCCTGGCTTGTCTTAGAAACAGTGTGACCAGCAGAAGTAGAGAGGTGATTGTCCCCTTGTACTCAGCACTGGTGAGGCCACACCTGGATTATTGTGTCCAGTTTTGGGCACCTCAGTTCAGGAGAGATCTCGAGGTGCTGGAGCGAATACAGAGGAGGGCAATGAAGCTGGTGAAGGGCCTAGAGAATAAATCTTATGAACATCACTTGAAGGAGCTGGGGATGTTTAGTTTGAGGAAGAGGAGGCTGAGGGGAGACCTCATCAGTCCTATAACTACCTGAAAGGTCATTGTAGAGAGGTTGGTGTTGGTTTCTTTGCACAGGTAATTAGTGACAGAACAAGAGGGAATGGCTTCAAGCTGCAACTGGACATTAGGAAAATTTTTTTTCACAGAAAGAGTGGTTAAACTCTGGAATAGGCTGCCTAGGGAGGTGGTGGAGTCACCATCCCTGGATATGTTTAAGGGTTGTTTGGCTGTGGTGTTGGTGGAGATGGTTTTGGGGAGAACTTTGAAGAGTAGGGATGATGGTTGGACTCAGTGATCCCAAGGGTCTTTTCCAACCTGATTAATTCTATGATTCTATGATTCTAAGAGGTTCTGCTATCACTTCTTTATAGAAGAAGAACCAAGAAAAACATTACATGGCTGCTTTTTCCATCTCCAAATAGACATAACTGGAAAAGAGAGAAAAAAAGCGGCACTATAGAAAGTCATATGAAACAGTGAAGAACCTTTCACAGCACTTCTTTTTCAACCTTTTCTCCTACTTCATACCCCTTCTTTTATGAGTGCAAATACTGATGGCTATGTAGCTGTGGGTTCAGCTTGCAGAAAAAGCAACAGCTGAGGACTCTAATTTTGAATTCCTCAGTACAATATAACAGTCTAAAGGAGCAGAAAGTAAGACCTTTCCAAAAAACTTATTAAAAAGGACACAGGAGTCCGATCAAATATGCAATGAGCATAAACATTGTACTAAAGCGGTACCTTAAAAAAAAATTAAAAATTCTTCAGCAAAAAGATGCATTAAAGATAAAAAAGTTCTCTTTTGCTCTCTTTTTTTTCCTACAAGTTTGTTTTCCTTTGCATAAAAATACCTTCATTGGAGAGAAGAGAACTGTGGGCAAAGTTCTTTAATAAGAAAAGTAGTTTGATTCAACTTTAATTCTGATGCTCAAATTCTACTCCTTCTCTGGTCCTCACATCCAGTTGCCATGGCAACAAAAGTGCTGAAAAAAACCTCTGCCCATTTGATAATAATTTATTCACTTAACAACAAAAGAGACTGGGAATGGGAGAAGAAAGTAGTGGAAAACACCAAAAGGAAGATAAACTCTGGTAAAAAAACTCAACCCCCCCCCCAAAACCAACCATATAAAAAAATGCCAACACAAAAAAAAAAATATAGAAAAAACCACCACAGCAATAAAAATAGAGAAGAACCAAAAAAAAACAAACCAACAAACAAAAAAATAAATAAGAAGGACCAGAAGTAAAGAGAAACCCAGAAGTAGAGACATGGCCTACAGGATCTCTGTGTCAACACTGAGAGTAGGTTTAAGTCTCCCACTGTGCAGCTTCAGAAAACCAGGGTGTCTGTTTTGTTTTCTTTTGTTTTTCCAGAGGAACCTGCAGGGTACCTGAAATGTTCTTCAAGCAACTGAAAAATTCCAAAGGATTTGTGTTAAGAATCCAGAAGACAATCAAAGAGCTAAGGAGGTTCCTAACTAATAAAAGTCACATTGTGGAGTTTGTCTTACTTTTTCCTTCCTGTCAAAAGAGGAGGACTAGGCCGATGAGTGTATTTCAATGAGAAATCTGAAATGCTAAATGCCATCCACTGAGGGAGGATGCCATGGCAGAAGTCTCTATCACCTTTAAGCAGCAGGTCTTACCTGATGATGACAGCAGTGTTGTTGAGCAGCTGGTATAGTATAATGCCATTACAGGTATTTTTCTCATCTCCAGCACAAGCCCTCAATATCTAAACATAGGACATGTTGCTCTTGCTCTTAGCAATACCCCAGCTGGAAGCTGGTTGTTGTTTTGTTTGGTTTGGTTTATTTGTTGGTGGTGGTTTTGGGGTTTTTTGCTCATTTTTATTTTAGCAGTTTCATACTACTTGTATCCCAAAAAAAAAACCTCCTCCAAAGAAAAAAACAAACCCAGTGAACATAAAAGACAGTTTTATTAGAACACTCAGGTCAGCTTTCTACCTTTCAATCTAGATATGGATGTAGAAGCTATCAAAGTAGTAAGCGATTTAACTTACACTTTCCCCTCATGTTGAGATAGAAAACTAAATCTATCTTGACAACATTTCATTAAACAATAGTTTACCCCTTCAAATTAACTCAATGGGAATGGAAATTATTTTAAAATCTTGATGCTAGAAGTCAACAGTTTCTGTGTCACAGAGAGCCCATTTGATATGGAAAACTGCAAATGATCATATGTTCTTGATGTACCCTTGGCAAAATGTTACATCCCAGAGGTGGTGAGGAGAGGGAATAAATTTGTGTGACAATCTTGGCTACTCATACCTGTAAGAGAAGAGCCGCTTTGCTCTGTAATGGATATTATTGCAAATACCTTATGGAAAATATTGTCTTAGTATGCCTTTAACAGGGAAAGGTATAACATTTTTACATGGCATTGAACTGATAAGCCCTAGTATATTTAAAATAATTGCTGTTTCTCAGTTAGGAATAATATATCTTCAGGTTTTTTAATTATTTGTAATTATTTCTCTGTAGTGCCACATCACTGTGGCATCTCAGCATTTAATACAATTATCCAAATATGCCTACTAGGTAGGCAAAGATAAATTATTCCCACCATGAGGAAAGGTAACTGCACACTAGAATTTTCTCCTTCAAAACCAGTATATATGACGGTCACTAGTGCTGCTAGGAAGAGAGGCTCGAGTCTTGCTTAAATTTTACAGTGTCTCCACCACAAACCTTCCCCTTTTTAAAAAAAATTGAGAGAAACATACATTATCCTCAGAGCTTATCCCAAAAGGCTCTTCTTAATTTATGATTTCTTCTTAATTCAGGAGGGTTTGAATTGGAACTATATCCATTGACAACATTGGCAACCCACTGCCCGACAAACTAAAATATCAAATAGGAAAACTCCATAACAAGGGATCTTCGGATTTCACTCAGCCTCGAGTAAACAACCAGGTAAGACTTCTATTTCAATAGTTGCCTCTACGTTTGCCTTGGTTCACGCTCAGTGTAATTTTCTTCTGCAACTCCAGCATGTGTATAATCTAAATTCTTGTCAGAGCTGTTGAGATGAGCACATTGGCAGATACAGACCCATGGGAATTTTCGACCTGATCTGCTGTCCTTACTCATATTTATGCAACAGTGATGCACATAAAGGCCTTTAGTGCTGCTTTCTGTAGTACCTATCCCTGACCTGAAGCACAGAGCTATAGCATAAGCTTAAGCAGGTGAGCCATATCATACTCAAAATACAAATAACCATTCAAGTAGCTTTCCCCTGCAAGCCCCTGTGTGTTTCTCACTTCCAAAACTCATTGAAGAATTTCAACCAGAAATTGTCTCAATTCTTCCAAAACCCCACAAAAATGACTCCAGAACATTAATATTCAGTTTTATGCCAGTCTGGACCAAGATCTTATTTATAACTTCCCAAGGCAGGCAAGATACAGTGCAACTCAAGGTTCACAAATTCCCATTAAAGTCTGCTCTTCGCTTCCCTTAGTGACAGCCATCCGAGCAACTGTTCAGATAAAACAGACAAGGTGGGAGGAACTGGGCTGAGTGCTGACATTTTCAAGTCACCATTGCAGTATGGCAATTCAGGCTGGGGCCACCAATGCTAGAAAGAGAACACATGTATGAAATGAGGTGTAATTTGTACAAATAAAGGCCTCATAACCAAATTATAACATTCTAGTCTGCAGATGCCTGTGCTGCAGAGCAGTACAGAAGTACATTGTTCAGCCTTAGCTAACCCATTTAACTTTTTGGCAGGATAAATTATGCTATGCTGAACTCCATGCTATTAGGTCTAAAGTGTTACTATAACCTGAGATAGATTGTTTAAAGTAATTTCTTATTTTTCTGCATTTCATAGCATTGTGATGTACAGATATTCTTTGCCCTAATTTCCACACACACAGGTATCTATTTAGTCATTAAAATCTCTGCTTTAAATTTTTTTATTTTACTTTTTACCTTTTACTCTTCGCTTTGGATTTTCTGAAAGTTGTTCCTGATATGCTTTGCCAGTTTACATAGAATCACAGAATCATTAAGGTTGGAAGGGACCTTAAAGAACACCAAGTTCCAACCCCCCTGCCATGAGCAGGAGATCCTACCACTAGATCAGGTTGCAGAAAATCTCATCCAACCTGGCCTTAGAAACCTCCAGGGATGGGGCATCAACAACCTCCCTGGGCAACCCATTCCAGTTCCTCACCACACTTAGAGTGAAGAATTTATTCCTAATTTCTAACCTAAATCTTCTCTCTCTCAGTTTAAAACCATTACCCCTTGTCCTAGATGGCCCTTCTCTGGACTCTCTCCAACAGCTCCATGTCTATCCTGTGCTGAGGGCACCAGAGCTGTACACAGAACTCCAGGTGGGGTCTCACCAGAGCGGAACAGAGGGGCAGAATCACCTCCCTGGCCCTGCTGGCCACACTTATTTTGATGCAGCCCAGGATGCAGTTGCTCTCTGGGCTGTGAGCTCACACTGGTGGCTCATGTCGAGCTTCTCATCTACTACCACCCCCAAGTCCTTCTCCTCAGGGCTGCTCTCCAGCCATTCTCCCCCCAGCCTGTATTTGTGCCTGAGATTGTGCCAACCTAGGTGCAAGACCTTGCACTTGGCCTTGCTGAACTTCATGAGGTTGGCACTGGCCCACCTCTTCAGCCTGTTGGGGTCTCCCTGGATGGCACCCCTTCCCTCTAGGGTGTCAATCACTCCACACAGCTTAGTATCATCAGCAAACTTGCTGAGGATACACTCAATCCCACTGTCCATATTTCCACAAAGATGTTAAACAGCACTGGTCCCAATACTGGCCCCTGAGGGACACAACTTGTCACCTGACTCCATTTGGACATTGAGCCATTGACCACAACTCTCTGGGTGTGGCCATCCAGCCAATCTCTTATCCAC
>NW_009952564.1:3572985-3605767 GCF_000747805.2 Chaetura pelagica | reverse complement strand
CAGCAGGAACCTCACCAGACGGCCATGACCTCTCAAATATGACAGACAGAGGCATCCACCAGGTCCCTCAGGAGCTGTGGGTGATTTTCACTAGGTCCCAGAGATTTATGCATCAGGACAATCATTTTCTACTGGCTCACACATCTGAGATGAGCAAGACAGATTCCAAAAAGGAAAATATATTCCTCTTGCAAAAAAAATCCATACAAATTTTTGCCTGCTCCTAAAAATGTATAAAGTGGGGGGAAAAAAAAAATAAAAATCTTGCCTTTTTATTTTTCTTCTGGGCTTTGCATCTTAAAAAATACACCTATTTTAGAAATAATAGATTTTCTTCCAATTCTAGGCCAAAGAAAATTAATAAAAAGTATGGATTTCTTTATCTATTCATTTGAGTCCAGAAACCCAAGCTTTCAGTAAATCACCAGATCATGCAGCTAAAGTCACAAGAAGAAGGCAGGACTACTAACACTCCACGCCTGAGTCTGTAGGTCTGGAAGAGGAGGGCAACAAAAGAGTAAGGGCAGAATATGAAGCACAGGGTGAAAACTAACCTCTTAATTCTTTCACCTGCTCCTCATTCTTTCTTCGAGCTGTTCTGTGGAGCAGACGGAACAAGGAAATCAAGGACAGGCAAGAGTGCACCAACCTGTAGTAAAAGACACCAATATAACTTCTTATGAACTCATTACTTGTACTACTAGTATTTTTAATGACCCCTGTCAAGCACAGGATATTGGGCTACTCAGACCTTTCATCTAACCCAATCTGTCTTGAGTCACTGGTTCACTGGGTCACCTATATCTTGTCATCTTATTACAGTCTTTTAAAGCCTATGTGGACTCTAGATGGCTATTACCGTGATTTTACTATGCGTGCGTCATGATCACACTGGCTAACACAGAAACAGAAAGGAAAACAATTACTTCTACTTCAAAGAATTGTACTCTTTAGTTAGCATCTGGCTCTATTTTTATTTTCTAATTGAAGGAAAAGTTTGGGGGAAAAAACCTTTGTATTGTTGGCAAATGTCATCTTCAATGTATTGAAAGGGAAATTCTACAAATTAAGTGTAAGCTGAAGTGGGTAGTAAGCCTGCTCCATATACATAAAGCATAGCTTGTCTTTTGTTCTCCAAAGGCAGGATTCACTACTAAACCCCGCTGGAAAAGGGTTGTGCCATAATTTCTTATGCAGGTGGACTTTTCAAGATGCAGGAAAGATTTTAAAACTTGGTCTTCTGTCTGATTATCTTGTTTTTTGGTCAAAAGTTCATCAGTTCCAGTATCCCACTTACATGATTGTCTCCTGTCCTCCCAGACATTCTGAAGCACCTTTATTATTGAAAAGTAGCTGGCTGTATTGCAACACAGCTGCTTCAGTGGGATAAAACAAAATAATTAAGAGCAAAGATTTAACCAATGTTGTATTTTAAGTAACTCGCTATTCTATAGTAAGACAATTGTCCACTTAAATATAAGAAGTAATTTCAAGTAAATAGTATTATTCTCACTTAAAAATTAAAAATTACTCTTTAACGTTTAAACACTACCTTATTTCAGAAGATTCCAAAATGCTATGTAAACTCTTTTGTTGCAGGACACTTAAATTTACCTACTCAGAAATGCAACCACTTCCATGTGAGATCCACTCCATAATGGGTCAGGCTACGGAATAGGCTGCCAGAGAGAAAATATGAGGAACTTACTGATTTGAAACTACAGAATGATTTTTTCTGGGGCAAAAACTCATTCTCTAAGCCACAGTCTCTCCAAGGCACTGGATCTAAAATTCTCAAGCAGTGGAAAACTACAATGTTTTGCTTTGTTAATAGTCATATAATTTATAATTTGCCTGTTGTATAATATTACACTAATCACACATCATGGTTGTTCAGATAGGTAGGAAACAGAGCTCTAGTATTTATATTTGCATCATTTTTTTCAGAGGAAATTTTATTTAAAACCAGCTGTAACAAAATTAATAATACTTGATCTCTTACTATATAAAGAAATCCAACACCTGTGTATGTTAATACATCAGAAACATTTAGAAAAAAAAGATAAAGGTGTATAATGCACTTTGTTCTGTTTCCTTTTCAGCTAGGCATGTTTTCAGTAGTGAAAAGATTTCCAGTTTTATGGATCTTGGCTGTGACAGATGAAATGTGTGCGCAGCACCAAATTTATTTTTCTTACAGAAATAACATTCTACCAGTTGTGCCAGGAGATGGCAAGTTTTATGGTATTACTTCAACTGAAAACATCTGCACTAGATAATAAAAGCTGCTGGGTCACACATTAAATAACACTATTATATGTGACCTCATATAACAGCTGCTTTGCATCTTCTTTATAATGGTTTGTAGCTAAGCAGAATTATCTTGGATCATTAATTGAAGTTGCTGTAACATTAACCCTTAGTGCATTTACACTTCTTAGTTTTTTTCAATTAATTAGGTACTTGAATATGAGCCATTTACAGAAATGTAACTCTGGTACATTATAACTCAAGTACAAAAGGTATTCTCAAAGCACCTCTTTGCCTCCTAAGATTTCAGATGCCTACAGATTTTTTGTATGAGAATTTGCAAACCATCCAGTTTTCTTTTTCTGAATACAGCAGTGCTAAAGGGATCCTTGCATGCAGTTCAGAATCAGTACCTTTGAGCTATTCATGTCTGGAGGGCTGTCTAACCAGGTTTTGTAATCCCGAGTTGTCAAAGCAACCTAGATGATGGATGAAGTCTGCAAGAGTGGCAATACATTGATATAATACAGGCCTATTCCCACCACCATCACCATCACCGCTTGCATCTTTCCAGTGAGGCACATGCTTGAACACCTCACTGGACGCTAAGTAACTGTAGTTATCCAGACAGGTTTTTCAGTGATTGACCTAAAATCCAACATGCCTGAATAACCCAGCATTTGGTCTGAATCAGAAGCTAGCCCACAGCAAAATTCTCATGAAAAATTAGCATGTACCCTGACATGTTTTGACTCCCTAGATTTAAGTAAATTATAGAGAAATTAAGTATGGAATAGGAAAAGATGTTTCATATTCCATCTATTCTAAGACTTCTAAACGTTCACAATTACATTCTAGTTAAGCGAATTAGTGGCTTGTTGAAAACTGAATCTTTTTGGCTTCCCAATTCTCCCTCATATGTGAGGAAAATCTGGAACTGTTTTTTTAGATAAGAGTTACATCAATGTAAGACTAGTGTGTTTGGCTCTCCTCCCAAATATTTACAACACTAGAATCCAACACATTCCATTGCATGATAGCAGATTAATGGGTTGAGAAAAAATGAAAACATCTTAGAAAGCCAGTACTTCTATAAACACTTAGCTACAACTTGTGAGAACAGGTTTCAAAACCATGGATGCAATCCTATTCAACACACACTGCTAACCAGGAATCTTCTGATCATGATATATGTGGAGCTGTTTTTCTTTTGCCAAATGAAGGAATTGATGATCTGGCCCATAGTGGTTTATTTTCCTGGAAGTACACATTGAGGCTGAAGAAGGCTAATGATTGGAGGTTATTTTTTTATAGCCCTACCCAACTTCTTTGCCAGGCTGTTAGGACTAGAGATAAATAGATCATCAGTCTAGACTGGATCTATTCTAACAATTACAGAAATTAAACATTCAGAACCATGTTATGAGGTATGTTACTGTACCAGATGGTCTATTTTAGAACAATTCACATGCAGGTCTAGAATAAGCTGTGGCTCCAGTACCCACTAAATGCATTTGACTGGTTCAATAACTTCAGTCCAGTTTCCATACTTCAGTCAGGACTTCATAACTGGCACATTTTTATGTGTTGCTTGCTTTCAGAATTTAATCTCATTTGTCTAACAGCATTATAACTTCCACTGGCAAGAGTTTATTGATTTATTTTCATATTCATATGGGCTGCCATTGTAATTGCTTCCCTATCTCAATATCCATCATAATGGGATATCAGTAGGATTTTCTCCTAGTAATCCCACTTTATAATTAGTGATATCATATCCAGTCTTCTAATCAAACTGACAGAAGGACGATAGTTGCATTTCAATAATTTTTCATGCATTCCCAAACTATCAACCTGCAAAGCCCAGATCCAACAAGTGGTCAACTGTATTTGCACTCACTGAACTACTGCTAGTAGATTCATGGTATCTACTTAACATGGCACCAAAAGGGAAGCTTCCCCATTTCTGAGTAATAAAAAAGGTTCTGTTTAGGACTTACAACATGGTTCTTCATGTCCTCGACTCCTTCTAAGTCACTTTACATTAAATAATTTTACCTTTGTATTCAACATGATACTGTGTAACCCAACGAACTACAACACAGCCTAACACAACGGAATGGGAAATATTGGAAAACATTTTCAAAAATGTATTTTCTTTCTGGATGGGTACTTGCTGCTGATTGAGCTGCATAATAATTCCAAGTTAAGTTTGGGCAGCACACAGAAATAATTCTGGCTTCATCAGGATAGCCCAAAACAGAGAGCCCACTGTCAGATCCCTACATGATTTCTGAGCCATCTGTTGCTTGGATTTTTTGCTTAATGCATTCTTTATGGTGAAAGAATGTACATGCATTGTATTTTCTTTCTTCCATTCCATTCCTTCTTATCAGTTTGATTCAATAAGAAATATGAGTCTTGTAAACAGGGCAGTAAAACTATGTTCCGTATTAATGCTACTTCAGAATGAGATTTCCTGTAATACGTGCATGCTCCCTGAAATGAACCAAATATGCAGAGAATTGTCGGCCAAGCCCAGAGACAGCTAAATGACCCTGATGTAACAAGTACTATTTCACAAAGGGATGGCACAAAGAGGTTCTGCATGTACTTAACACAGCTGCTGTTTAAATTCTGAAAGACCACAGAATAAGTACACATGAGGAAAAGGCTGATCTCTGTCTCTGTAAGGGACAAACAAGCTGTCATAATGAAGCATGAAGTCAGCAAAGATGTCTACAATATCACAAGCTGTAACATGACAAAAAAAGGACAACACAATTTATTGGGAATTAAATGCTGTTTTACTAACAAAATTTTGGCACTGAGCATGGAACTTTTACCACATCACACTGATTTAAGGGGAATAAATTGTTCCACCTAATTAAAAAGAATACAGATAATATAAAAGGACAGAGGCAGGGTTAAAGCTGACATTGGAGAGCTGTAATTTGCAACAAGAATCTGGAATTCAAAAGCCTGCTGGCAAGGCATCCACTGAAGTGAATGAGGTGACAAATAGACATGCTGTCAAGAGGGCGCCTGTACATCAGCTAGTGTTGGAGTCTACTATTTTACTCAAACAAGTTTCCAGGGTTAGGAGCAAAGTCAGAGAGTTCAACAATGAAATGTTTTGGTTGGGTAATCAAAATTGAACTCTTTGTGGGCAAAGGATTCAATTTCTACAAGGACCCTTCTTAAATAAGGGGGAGATTTTTATTTTTTTCTGTTGAGGTTTTCTAGCTCAAAAGGACCATTTTGAAACTCTGAAACACTGGGAATTTTGGGCTGAAAAGGACACAATGCTCTGATTTTCTAGGAAATCAAATTCTGCTGACCCAATTCCTTCCCCTCCAGCCTTGGTTATTAATTTAGAAATATTTTTTAAACCTTTGACAATATATCCTCATTCAGAATAGGACCTAGCCCCAAACCTTTTGAGATAGAAAGCCTAATTTTATTTTGTTTTACTAAGGATCTTCCATTGTTGCCAGAGAGTCTGTCATTGCACACAATTGTTTTCTTTCACTGTCTGTGAGTGAGAAGCTTGCCCACATTGATGGTCAACAGGAGACAGCTCTGTCAGAACTGATTTTGAAGCAGGGCCATCTCAACAGAGATGCTCCTACAATTTCAGAGCAATATATCAATTAGTTTTCTTGTCCAGATCTAGCGTTCTTAACTAACAATCCATTTCCTTCAGTATGTCTGAAATAAATTAATTTATATTTTTCTTCCTTGTTCTCTAGGTTCTCTTCTGATCCAAATCTTTGGTGAGCTGCACTACTCAGAATTAGACTGAATATCTTAGCCATTCCCTGGCCATTCCTGAAGAGAATGGGAGAATTGCCCCGTGTGCCAAATACGACTCTTGCTTACACTCAAAATATGGTGGTGGTGGTTTTTTGTTTTGTTTTTATTCTTGACAAAAGTATGAGATTGTTGTCATATTCATTGTGAAATTAACTATAACCTTCTATTTCTTTCCCTTTGTAATAGGACAGTGACAGCGGGTGCAACTATGAGACAGAATTTGACACCTCCCTCCTCCAATTCACTGACAGTGCCTGAGAGAAAAAAAGAGGTGAAAGAAAGGATTAACTTTTGGGTGTCTGGTATAACAGCACTGTGCTTTCCCCTTGAAATGGAACAAGTGAGCTAAAAAGTCATTGAGTTGCACTAAAATGGAAATCCTCAAGACACCGTTTTTTGTAAATCACTTTTCAGAGAATAACAGTGAAGAAAAATAATTTATAGGTCAAATAATTTTGCCCTTGATAGCATAATTGCCATTCCTATTCTGATTCCTAGAGGGTCTAATTTTATAGACGAGATGAGCAGCTGCAGTTTCCATTGATTTCTGGTGGAACTGTAAATGATCAGGATTTTTGACAAATACATTCCCACTGTGATCCAGTCCTTACTAAAAAAAAAATACTACCATTTTTTCATATTAGTTGAAAGTTATTTATTTCCCTCAAGAGGGATTCCTGATACAATTCTCCAATAAATAATAAATCACACAAAGAACACTCTTCAAAATATCTGATATCTAGCAAATTCTTTGAATGTCTGGAAAATATAAGTTTTTTTAATGTTTTGGAGAGTTGTGTTTTAGTGTCAACCAGTCAAAGATTTGTTCCTGGACACAAGCTCTCTCTGTATATGCATCCTGGCAGAGCTTGGTAGATAATAAAATGCATTATGAACCTGCTACATCACTTGGACTTTATTAAAATCACAGCTCAGAAGGTCGTGCAACAAGCTGAAGCAGACAACATATGCAACAGGTTTGGACATGGGAACTGTTCATGGAGTTGTAACTGAACTTTTTTTTCCTTTTTTAGTTGTTTCAGCATTTGAAATAAGAGGATATAACCCCAACCTTTTATCTACTGGACAGGTTAATTTCTAAGTCACATTATTTTTTAGAAATTAAAATTTGGGTCTTTACAGCTGCTCTTCTGCATTTGGAGGGGTGGGACAAGGACAGGGAAGAGGAGTTCTGATTCAGGAAAATTAAACGTGCCTTAATTTCTTCATTGGCAAAACTGTCATGGTCCTATTAACCATAAAGGAAGAAAGTAAAGCAGAAATGAAAGCAACAGGCCATTGTTTGAATAATGCACATTTTGAATGAATAATTAGGCACAAAACAACAGGAGAAAGCAATTGTTAACACAAAAAGGGACCTCAGTGGAGTACTAAATCAGCACTGCTATACAAAAAGAGGATGCATGAATACAATTATAGGCAAACATTTACATATTGTACATGCTCCCATTAAATAAGATCTACCATGCATGGATAGCTGATTTATAGCAATTAATTTGATCAATGGGATGAGATTTTGTTTGTGAAGAAGTTACCAAATCCCCACAGAAAATGTTCTCAGGCCAGATGAATGCTTGGTTAATCATTCTGCAAAAAAGCACATTGGACTTAAATACTTCACCAGATTCAATTGTGATTTTTTTTTTTTTTCTGTTTGTTTTTTCCATAATCAAAATACACTGATCTTCCAGACAAGTTGCTTAAACTACATTATATGCCTAATAATTCAACATAAATAATAAATAATCTCAAGGCAAACAGTGCTCAAAACTCCCTTAAGCTTTAAGTTATTCATTGAAAATATTTAGAGACCACTGACAAATAAAAATGGTATTCACAGAAATCAGGACTAATTCATGAATGATTCAGAGAAGAAACAGCTAAATTCATAATTAATATTCTTTACTTCAATAGTTCAACCAGAAAAAATAACCCTATTTGAATGAAAAGTAGTGACCTGAGTTGCTTACCAAGTAACCAGAATACACTATATAATAGTCCACGCTATCTCAAGAAAAATTAAACTAAATATATGACAAGACATATTGTGAATAATAATCTGTCTAGTAAGTTGATTGATATGCTGTGTCACCATATTAAATTGTTTTATATTTGCATTCCATGCATTGTTTGCTGATGAAACCTGAAACACCTCTGTAGGCTCTATGGCTTCGGCTCACAACATTTTGTTAAGAAAAGCTGTGAAAAAGAGTAAGAGCAAAGCTGACAAAGTTTCTGGGAATATAAAAGAACTCCTTTTGAACTACTACTTGCTCAATATGTTCCATATAATGGATTTTTCTTGAAAAAAAAAAAAAAAGGCATTTTTACAGTATTTTTGTATTTAAATTATTAATGATAAGGAAGATAATCTTAAGTCCAAAAAACCTTAAGAAAATTTTACTTCATGTAATACTCAAAAATTTTAAAGAAAAAAACAAAAAAGTGTAGAATATCCTTCAGATTAGAACTGTTCTTAGCAAATCCACTTCTAAGTAGAAGACCATCTTGGAGACAAAATCAGAATTTCTAATTCTTTTTCATTTGTAATTTAATTGAAATGGTCAACTGAAAAGAAATAGCCAAATGTTACTTCGATTAAATGTTTTATGACAGGGGGGAAAAAAAAAGAAAAAGTATACTAATTCTAATGAATATTTGAGTTTAAAAGGAAAAAAAAAAAGGTTTAAAAGGTTAGCATTTTAAATAATCTTCCCATGTTTTCTTGAAAAGAAGAAACCCTAATTCTTGCTTCACTAATTTTATTATTTTATTTGTAGCAGAAAAAGGACAGATAAAAAGAAGAACAAGAAGAAATGCTTTCCTCCAGGAAACAGAAAGTAAAGATGTTAATTTATTTTGAAATTATGTTCAAAACTCACCATTCTTCTTTCTCAACTAATTCTAATAAGACAGTTCCTTATGCCATCTCTTCCACCATGGTCACCACTTTCTGGTGTAATATTACATCACAGTTATCCTACAAAATTTTTCTTCCCTTCTGTATCTTTCCAGTATTCAATATCTGAGTCTCTACCGTCCCAATTTTTAGCACTAGTTTCTACTTCCAGAAGCACCTCCTGAACACTCAAAAATATTTAATATTCTCTGTTCCCAAAACCCCAGTAAAATCTACTTTAATTCCCAGAGTGATTGCCAAACCTGTTCTGGTCTGCAACAGTATTTTCAAGGGCAATGAAAATAAGGCATTTTAAGACGGGGCTGGAAATAGTTTAAATTTATAATTTGGAGGATAAATGGTTAATACTAGAAGCCCAGTGTTCCCTTTCAGGGGAAATATCAGATGGCAGATAAGATAAGGGATTTTACAATTTTGATTTTTATTTCAATTGCTTACAGCAGCTCAACCTTCAAAGTTTCACCTGTTTCTTCAGTGCTTACACGTCTTAATAGAAAATCTGCATCTATTCCATCCATAAAAGTTACCTTGTAATAAAGAAAAAGTGTAACCATAGCAGACTTGGTATTGCCATGAGCTTGAGTCTTCTATAACTAATTTTCAAAAAGTTAATCTGAAAACAGGAACTGAGCAAAATTCAGAATAAAATGTTCTGCAAAGCTTGGTTTCACTTGGCAGCAGAATAGAAACATTGAAAAAATTCCAAGGAACAAAATGTTTTCAAAAACATCAAAAGGTCCCTTTTTGACATATTCAATTAAAACACCTGCATTTCCTAGAAATTAATGGTTTGGTCACTTGGCATGAAACTTCATCTTACTCTCTCAATCCAGTTTTGCCTCCAGTTTCCATAGCACACGGACATGTATTGGACCCAAAATAAGTGATCGATAGCATGTGTTAGCTCACATGAATCGTATGATTCCAGAAAATGCTTCAGATAATATGTGTTGGACCAAAACCCCAGCTTATAAAAGAAAGTAAAGGTAAAATTTATCTATGGCAAAATGTTATTTTATTTTCTATTTGTTTAATATTGATCTGAAGCAAAATAATTTAAATCAATGTCAAAACAAAATCAATACTCTTATTCAGGTCAACTAACATGAAATAAAATAGCAATTTTAACTCTCCATCAAAAAAATATGGCACTTAAAAATTGTATCATGCTTTTTTTCTCCCTTGGAAATTACACTTCACAGTGGAGTATCATTGTGGTGAAAAATTCTCATCTGCCTCTAGCCAAAATCCATGTTCAGGTACTTAAATAAGCTTCCTGATTTACCAGAGGCACAATGCTCTGTGCTTCCAATAGAATGGATTAATACATAATATAGCCAGAAGGGACATTCCTATTCATTAACTTGATGTCCTGTATAGCCCAGTCAATAGAAATTCCCTAAATTATCTTCAAACTAGGTGAAAAAATATATTAAAAAAATGCAAGGATGAATAATCCGCCACACTTCTTGGCAAGTTTAAGCTCTTCCAGAGGTTAAATAAACTCACTGCTAAATATTTGTACCTGATTTCTACTCTAAATTTAACCCATTTCCAATTCCAGCCATCAACTCTTCTTATACACTCATCTACTAGACTGATGAGCTTTTTACTATGACATTGCCGTTCCCCATGTAGTTACTTACAAACTGCAATTAAGTCCCCTCTCAGCCTTGTCTTCGTTAGGATAAACAGATTGTTCCCAATAGAGCCTTTGACCACAACAGGTTCTACAGCCCGTTAGCCAATCTTGTGATTATTCTCAGATGAGAACATACTGCTGTTAACAGACTGAATGCACTGGATTCATAATTTGGTCACAATTTTGAACACAAGGCCTGCTACAGTGACCCTGGAGCTTAATGGAAAGCTTCCACTGGCATGCAAGGAGTTTCAATATATACTATAGAGTGCGTGCTCTTTTGTGAGAGCAGGGTATCAACCAGGGTACTTCCTGCTCACCTGTCTGCCTTCCACTTGGTTTGGCTCCAGCTGCCTCTTCAGAGATTCTCTGCATCCATTTAGACAGCTTGTATCCCACTGAGACTTTGGGCTGAAAAGCATGCCCATTAAGTCAAAATAAAAGCAATACAAAATAGACAAACTGAGCTATCTCCAATGTGCAGTTTGTGAATGCTCTTTTTATTGCTGTCATTTAAGTGGAAAGCTTTGGAAATCAGGACTAGAGATCTCTCTTCCCCTGTATTCCTTTATGGGGGAATCAATGGGTGTTCATTATCTAAATGCTTTTGACAATCAAAGGCTAAACATTACTTTGATGCTGGAACAAAAGTATTCAACAGTTATTTAAAATTCTTTAACATGAGTATACAGTTTCTGAAACAGATAACAAAAGGTTCACTTACAAAAATAAGTCTCGTGCTTCTGGCACAAACATTACATTTCAGAGTGAGTTTTGTGGTTTCAGTGACTGGTTCCTTGAAATATAAAGTTCATTCGTGTAATTTTCATTCAAGATGCTGACAGCTGTATTGCTGTTTTCTTTCTGGATTTCTTAGTCTTCTCTAAATAAGACTTCAAAGAAATGGAATTAACAGGCTGCTTGCCAATTACAAGGGTTGATTTGCTACCAGTCAGGACAGACCTTCACAGACTAAATGGTAACAGCCTGAGAAACTCTCTCAAACATCCTCACCCACTGGATAGAGAGGAACATTCCATACAATTTTTAGCTAGTGGGACAGCCAGCTTCCTGAACAAATACAATTATGTAAAGTTTCTGGTCAAAATACAAAAATCTCAACACATCATCTCATCGCACAGACAGAATATGCAGAAATTGCTCTTTGAAGTTTTGAAGTTTTGACTTTGGAAAAAAAAATCACTGCAGTTTTCATGCCAAGATTCATGGGGCAAGCATGTGCTGATCTGCTTAGAGTCAACAAACCACCTGAGCAAATGATTCCCTTGGGTTCCATGTAGGAAACTGCTCAGTTCCATGTCTGTTCCACAAACAACAGATTTTCTATCAGCATTTTTATGTGCTGGCTGATGAAACATGTACTCTGAAGTAAAAGGAGTCTTCATTTAAATCCCTTCCTTTTCTCTGATAGTTTAGGAGTAGCTTAGCTCTTCATCATGTGGCAATATGAGGTCATTTCACCCGTATTTGTGGTCCAGTATGTTAATGTGATCTGTTCATCTCTTAAGTGGTATGTGTAACTGCCACTCAAACAGTTGATAGAGCCAAATGATCTCACAGGCTTTAAGAGGTTTTATTAAGTTAACCCTGAAGGTTTTAGTTTTACATTCATTTCTCAATGTTTCAAACTGAAAATTGCTTTATTATAAAGCAACACATTCTCACCACTTCATTGTTAGATATTCTTATTGATCGTGCTTTTATTTCAAATAAACAGCACCATCCAATCTCTTTGAAGCACTCTTTGTGGCTGGGTTGCCTTGGCAATAGCACTACGTGGAAAAAAGGAAATCCCTTCTCGCAGGGAATGTTCATATTTTGAAATCCGGTTGCCTTCAGCAGCAAGATCCATCTGCAAAAAGGAACAAGACCCTGGCTCTGTATCACTAAGTGAAATAACCTACTGGTTTGTTGGCAGCCTTGAGATTGCCAATGAAAGGGTAATTTTTTTAGCACACTGCTGAGGAGGAGGGCAGAGAAACTGGCAAGAAACTACTCTTTGCTGCTATTAAAGCTTATCTGTGATAGCTTTTAACTTCAGAGAGTGAGAAAATTCTGACACAAATTGTTTAGTCATAATTTTACCAACTTGGTCCATTTGGGAACTCATCAAGTTGAAAGGGTACTGTGATGAATACTTTGATGGTTTTAATTTTCTCTGTAATATTTTATATTTTAATCAGCATCTTCATTTCCCATGCTATACAACACATAGGACAAGTATAAAAAGATACCTTGAAGAAACATGTCAATATTAAGTACTATGTACAATGTGGAGCAGGAAGGAAGAAGTCAGACAAGGAAATACTTTTCCAAGTTTAAAAAAAACAACAACAGAATAGACCAAACCTGAGGCTTAGCCTAAGCATTTGTAAAAATTAAGGTTATTTTGTGAAGTTGCTGAAGTGACACTTTCTCTTTCATAAGTATTAAAAGCTGAGTCCTTTGGCTAGAGTCTGCAATTCAAAATTCCACTTGTGTACATGTATTGGTTCAGTCTGAAAATTTTAAGAGGTTCTGTCTTACCTGTGTTGTATGGCTTGGACACAGCATGCTGACAGAAGTGACTCTCTGTCGATTTAGCTGGGTTATTCAGGGAAATGGTCCAGCTATCCAGTCAGATGCAGCTACTCAGGCAATATATTGCCTTATGCATGATGACTCTTCCTATACAGATAGTAGCAAAAGATGTTTTGTAATAAAGCAAGAAAGGTATAAGTTATGTTACAGTTATGCATACATACATGTAAATCTCAATCAACAAATTATATTAACTTCTCTTGCACAAAACAAAAACAAAAAACACCTGAAGACAGGGGTTGGAGAAGGATCTATATTCACTTCAGATGCAAATGCCTTTAATACATTTACACATAACAATCCAACTCTCAAAGAAGCATCCTCCATAAAAGCTCCCATTTAATTTTTTAGCACTGGTAGCAAAAAAAGGAATCCACAGTTTTTAGTCAAATACTGATATTCAGTAAGAGGCTCAAAGATTGTTGTTCACCTATAAACTTGATGTAAATTATTTAAACAAAACCAGATTGAAATAATCTGATGTAGCAAAAAAAGGAATCCACATTTTTTAGTCAAATACTGATATTCAGTAAGAGGCTCAAAGATTGTTGTTCACCTATAAACTTGATGTAAATTATTTAAACAAAACCAGATTGAAATAATCTGATGGCTTTTCTTCAGCCACTTGAATTTTTTTTTTGGTATAAAGTGTTCTGGTTGTCTTATTACAGCCAATTTGAAGGACCCAAGTCAGGGCTCCAATGAGACCAAGCAGCTTACAGTTACATCCAAGGCTTTGACAACAACTTCACAATGCTCTGCTTGTTTTGAGAAATATCGACAATGCTGGTCCAGAGATGTAAGATGTGCCAGAAGAATATGCAATTGACAACCAACATTCATTTATGAATGTAGCTACAGAATGCAACAGATTATAAAATTACTTTAGCAATTATCAGCTCAACTGAGCCTTATGTTACAATTTAGACCGATGGCAAGTATGAAGATGAAAACTTGTATTTAATTAGAAAGTCAGAAAAGAGGATAAATACATTTGAAATAAGAGTTTATATCTCATTTTACATTCAAAAAAAAAGAAAGATTAATGTATTGAAGAATTTTGTTATAGTCTGTGAAAAAAACCTCTACTTGCTGGGTACCTAATCCAGCAAGTACATTTTTCATCTCAGCTGAGTCAGACTCTATACAGAACAGTCGAACATTGAGGGTTATGAGAAAGTACCTCCTTACTAATGTTGCAGAACAGATGTGTGCTGAACATGTGCATTCCAAACAGTAAGGAGTTACATCAGAAAGTAAATAAAACAATACATGTTTTTCATTTAATTTTCTTGGTAGTCAAGACATACAAACACAGCATGAAGATGAATGCCAGCAAGGAATGAGAGCAGCAGACCTGGGTTACTGCTCAGATGTATATCAATGCTCAGAGAAACTCCTGAGGAAAAAAGTATGTCTAAAATCCAGGAAGTCTCTTCATCCTTTAAAGGTACACTGATTTGAGACTGATTGGGTTACTTTGGTTGGGTAAATTGAGTTCCTCTTAGTCTAGTGAACTGAGCCATCTTGGCATAAGGGTAAAAATCTCCATTCTGATTATTTCTGTTTCTGGTCTTGAAGAAGAGCCGTCCTGTCATTAAAAATTCTGCATACCATATCACCATGTTAGGGTGTAAGTAAATGTTTAAGTAACATGGTAAGACAAAATCTTCAGCTCACTTGTCTAAAGTAATGTAAAAAAACTGAGATAGACCAGAGAAATAAGACCAAGTACCCTAGTTTACTCACTCATACATCTTTCCTTCCAAAAATGCTGTGTTAGTTAACCAGCTAAATACATCCTTTTTCCATAAAGAAGTGACTATGTATGCATTTTGGTGCCAAAACTATTGCTATTTATGTCAGTTTTGTTATTAAGACAATGAATTGCCTTTGCTAGTTCATGAAAATGAGGTGAAACTGGCACATTCCCATTAGGTGATATATCTAATGGGACCACGTTCACTAGGGCTTGTTAAATCCTATAGCTTGAATAGTGTATCTGCTGAAAGAGTAAACACATTCAATAAATAAAAAATTATGTAATTAAACCAGAGTCATACATAATAGGATAATGTCTGATTAAATTCTCAGACATTTTAGCATTATTATGTGAGTAAAGGGCTTGATATTATTGCTACCAGCTCAGTCAGCACATCTTCCTAATTCTTTCATTGCATTTTACAAATATCCAAACAGCTCACAATAGAGATTACTCTAGAAAACTCATAGAAGCTGCTTATCCAGTGCCCAGTGATAAACTGTAGTTAAGGTAGAAGCCCACTGTAGTTGAACCACACAAACATCTCACAGCCTGTAGTGTATTTACCAGTTAACCTTTATCCCCATTTTATAGACATGAACCTAAAGCTTCAGAGAACATGAAAAATGCCCTTACAGCAACTAGTTTAAAGGCATTGGTCTTGTCTGGCTAATTTAGTCTCCTTGCTGCTCCTCTCTGTACAGTCAATGTACAAAACTGAAGATCTCTCCTGAGCAATAATGTTGCAAAAGTACATAGAAAGTCTGCAGCAGAGAAAAGCATTTAATCCAAGTTCTTAAGAACTAAAATGACATTGTATTTATGCCAGGTGTATGGTCTCATCCAGGACAAACATTTACTTATGTATGTAACTAATTGTATGTGTATGTTGGAAGACTGGAGGTAAAAATCAAAATGGCTGATGAAAGCACATTTGTATTCACAAAATAACCTGAAGCACAAGAGCTTCCCTTCCCCACTTTTTCCTTCTCCCTCTCCTCACAAATCCTCTTCTGTAGTAAATCCAAGGCCTAAATTCAAGACATTCTCATTTCCAGAGAAATTTCGTAATCACTAGGTTGGAGAGATGATGCTGACTCTCACATTAGCCCAGCAAACTCACAGTTCTACCACACAATATGAAAAAGCTCCAAAAACATGAGGGCCCCTTTGCTTCACACCATGTTTGTAAGCTGAGTTAGGATGGTCTCCTATGAGGAATGAAATATGTTCTTGAACACTGGGTCAGGAAACAAAAGAACAATACAGCCATGGAGCCACAGAACTATTGGATGACTGCAGCAATTGCAGGGGAGGAACACAATACTTTCCCATCTTTGGAATAAAGGTCCAAATCTTCCACAGATTTTAGCTTAGCATATATTACATCTTTGGAAGTGATCTTACTCAGTCATGTGGTGCTCTTGCTTTTCCATTTACCTTGTCATATGAATGTGGTCAATTTCTGCCAAATTTGACAGGGCAGCATTAGCCTCAATGGTATTGAGTTTCTACAGGTTGTGTACAGACAAGCAGGAGCACATTCATCCTTCTCACTGAGGGAGGGACAGCAGTTTGAGCTCACTCTTCTTGGATAACACAGTACTTATACAAAGACTGAGAGACTACCAAAGACTCTGCTGTAAGAAAAGTGGCAAAAAAAAAAAAAGCTTGCTCATCTATTCAATATCAGAGTTTCTGGCCAGGAGAGCCAGAGGTGGGGGGACGAGACCTGCCACTGCTGTGCCTTCTGAAATCGTTTAATGAAAAGGCTTTTGTGTGCTCAGCTCTTGCCTCCATTGGCATCTGCCTATGGGCAGAGCAAGGCCCCTCAGTCTCAGAAAAGAGTGGGGTTTGGCCCCCCAGCTTCTCAGGAGCAGTGTTTTGTGACTTTTGCTTTAGAAGCAGGTGGCAAGAAATGAAAGTAAAAGGAAGAGGGAAACAGGTAAGCAAATTAGCTCCAGAAAAGCAGTGATGTAATCCCCCCTGAACAGACTATCATAATATGTCATTAAAAACCACTGGGATGTTTAAGGGAATTAATCAGTTTACAGTTTCTATAAATATATTCTTGAGTGGCAGGTGTTCTGGCATATATATGCAAAGCTGACTGCCTAAATACAATTGCTAAACTACCCACCAGGAAAAAAATGATGTTTACCTGCAGAGAAAATAAGTATGTTGCGCCAATCTGTTCTTCTCAGAACAGTATGAATGGCAAACGTTTTAACTCTGTCATGTCCATGTAATCACAGAGTGAAATGTGAAAAAAAAAAGGAGTTAGTACCCCTATATGGAGGCTGAGAACACTTTATTTTCACTGACATTCTTGGTACTGAATGCTTCTTTCTCAAAAAGGTGATAATTTACTTGCTTATCATAAGACACTGAAAAACAAATTCCACCCTTTACAGTTACTTCAGTTTTTCACTGATGTCAGAAATGATTCAGCTCCCCACTCAAAGCCCATATCCTGACTACAGTCAACAGTTCTTTACACTTGTAGATTCTTGTGACTCAGATTAATATTCCAAATTCAAACTAATACAAAGTTCAAAATTGTAGCTTTAGCATTTAATCCTGCAAATTAGTATGCAACACAAAAGCTTGCATTCCCTTGTAATGTGAGATGCTATGTTTACTTGATTACAGAATCATAGATTAGTTGAGGTTGGACAAGATCTTTGGAGAGAGATCATCCTGTTCAGCTCCCTTGCTCAAGCAGAGTCTGCCAGAGCTGGTTGCTCAGGGTTGGGTTTTTAACATTTCCAAGGAGGGAGTCTCCACAACCTCTCTGGGCATCAGTGGAAATGTTTTTATTAGGCAATTATTTTTATTTCCGCTTGGAGTTAAAAATAATTGTTCTTTTTCTACAAGACTATTAATTTTCAGCAACAAGGACTATAGACTAGATGCTATTAACTATCTAAAGTATTCTCAGCTGTATAGCTCAAATCATAGAATGACTGCATTGCTTTCTATCTCACCAATAATTTGTTAATAATCCACTAGTAAATTCTGGAAAGTACAGGGATATCATGCCTATACATTACACAGGATCTAACAAGACCTTCCCAACCATCTGAGCCACAGGTAAACTGCAGGAAGTGCCAAGTGTTTCCAGGGTGGTGACCTTCACCAAAGTCAGCAGCTTCTGGTTTTTATCACTTGTCTTAATCACTCATGCAACACTGTCTGCTGCCAACCTGACTTTATATCATATGTTTGCATGTGGATACTTAGAGTGGACAATGCAAGGGATTTGGATTAGTACAGAATTGTAGTACTATTTGTAGTAAACAAAACCTATTAGTTTTATTTAAAGGGAAAATAATCTACCTTGAAAAATAAAACAGTATATGAATACTCATCCTGTCTGGCTTCAGGAAGAGTGTCCTCTTTCTCATATGGTTTGGTTTTCTCAAGCTTCCCGCAGGGTAGGATTGCAGAGGTGACATGAACGACCAGCTGAGTCACAGAAATCCAGCCCTGTGGCCACAACTTTTAATTAGAGGAAATCCAGCCAGCTCTACCAAAAAGACATTTCTGTGACACTCCTATACAACCTGCTCCTTACTTGCAGAGGAAAGGAGCCCAGCTCTGACAAATGTTAACCAAACAATAAACTGTCTTCACGTGCTGCTCTATCTGTATCACACTACTTTTATTTTCCATGTACACAGGGCTACCTTGTTCTGAGTATGGTGCTCTGAGCTCACCTCCCAGTGACAACACTCTGCTAGCAGGCACTGTGCATCTTCTTCACAATGTGGGAGGCCCATCTCTGCAGTGATGGTTGATGTGACCTTTTGAGGGGGTAGAAGTAAATCACAGGTAATTAAGATTAAGCTAGGCTGAGGTAATAGCAATCTCTCACTCTACAGAAATCAAAATGCGTATTTGACAAAAGAGCATTTGTCTTGATGCAAAATCATAGAAAAACAGTGTTTGGAAATCTGTTACTATCTTTCATCTGCCTGTACCTGTCATTTTGTAGCCAGGAGGCCGTCTTAAGTTTAACCCTTCCCTTGCCATTTATACAGAGCATTGCAGAGCCTAGATAATGTCTTTAGAATTAAAATAATAAAAAGACAAATCTGTGACTCCAGGCTCCTACAGCACTTTATTAATTTACATGATATAATGAAATATAGAAGCATTAATCTAATAATTTCAGTGGGAATGCAACAATGTACATAAATTACTTCCTTTCTCATGATTGCTGTAAGAAGATTCTCTTGGTTTTCTCCAGATACTCTTCTAACAGCTGTCTTTTATAGCAGCCTGAAAAGTCACCAGAGAAAGGCAATTTTTGACCCCAAGACAGGCAGCAATTTCAGTTTGCACAGAGCCATCAGAGCTGCTCTCCTCTTTCATAATGAGAAAGCTCTAGTTTAAGGATTACAGCTGCTGCAGAATAGCCCAGAGGAGAAATCTCCCAATGTATCAAGTCCCGTGTCAGAGCCAGCAACTTAATTTCACCTCAAAGTGCCCACAGTTTCTAGAGCACCAGGATCACATTTGCCCATACACAATATTTCCAATAACAAATAGCTGCACTCCTCATTAGCTGTGATTTCCCATGATTTAAAGTTACAGCCTTGTTTTAAAGGATGGTGCAAACATGTAATCTTCTAATGACAAAAGCAGGAGCAACTGCACTAAAGGCCAAATCCAAAAGGAAATGTTGCTAACTGCTAGCCAAATGATGGTGATAGGGTGGCAGGCAGAACATGAGTAGAAGTGGCAGCATGCATTGCTGACACTGCAGAAGCAGTACTGTAAACCATTTCCACTAAGTGCAAGTAGTTAGTGAAAAATCATTACTCTCTAAAATAAACATCAGGTTAAAGAGTTTGAGGACAATCTTTTCCTTCCTTTTGTTTGAAGAAGACTAACCTTTGCAAGGCCACTCTAACCAAATATTATGCCAAGTCCTAAGCAACATAAGCTCTGTCATTTCCACCAGAATCTAGACAATTTTTCATTCTCATGAATTCCACCACCAACCCTGAGGAACTACTTTCAGAAGTCCCAAGGTAGCTTTTAAAATCGATTGCCCAGGAATTTAAACTTGCAAAATACATGCTTTTATAGCACTCAAAAAGCCGACTCTCCTGAATATTTGCATGTAAAGATCTCACCTAAGTATCCTCAAAAGGGACAAAAATGACATTTGAAGTCCCTTTATCTTGCCAGAACACAAGCCAGACTGACAGTTGGTTTCTGTAGTATTATTAATTTATATTTATTAGTATGGAGTTCAAAGACATTAAGATTTTATAACACAGAGGTAGAAATATCCCCTCTCATTATAGCCTGACCACAATGATACTATCAAGGTTTTCACTCCAGATTTAAGAAAAGAAAAACACCCAGAATTTCAGCTGTGTTGTTCTGAGGGTGCAGATTATTCCTTCTGTTGCCAATAACATAGAATCATAGAATGGTTTGAGTTGGAAGGGACCAAAAAGATAACGTAGTTCCAACCTCCCTGCCACGGGCAAGGGAACCTCCTGTTAGATCAGGCTGCTCATGGCCTCATCCAACCTGGTCTTGAACGCTTCCAGGGATGGGGCTTCCACAATTTCTCTGGGCAACCTGTGCCAGTGTCTCACCATCCTCACACTAAAGAACTTCCTCATTATGTCTAACCTAAATCTCCCCTCTTCCAGTTTTGATCCATTACTCCTTGTCCTCTCACTACAAGCCCTTGTAAAAAGTCCCTCCCCAGCTTTTCTGTAGGCCGCCTTTCAGGCACTGGAAGACATAATGGAGTCTTAGAGTACAGACTCAGAGAACTTGCTTATAGACATTTTCTACATTTCTTTTCACTTCCTTCCCACATTTCCTTCTAGGTAGACAACAGACACACAAGGTAAAAGGACTCAAATGATTCTTCCTGTCCTCAAGGGGCATCCTTTCCTTACCTGTTCCCCTCTTTCTTACTTTATGTTCCCCTCTTTGTATCTTCTGTGCACCAATAAGCATCTGTGGCAGGTAAACTTCCTAAACAGAAGTTCTTCTATCCATAGATAAAACCTTTCACAGAGTTATGGGCATACCAAATATAGGAGAGACCTTATTTGATTAACTGCAGATCTCATGGCAAAAAATATACAATAGCTGCTGAAGGATAGAGCAATCTGACTCAGTTAAACTGACACCAGCCAGTGTACCCCTTCTTACCAGTTTTGCCTATTTGTTCTTCTAGCATTTCTCACTTAAGGTCAGCCATCACATCTGCAACAAAGTAAGGAAGCCTCACTCCTTTTCTGTGCAGTTATTTTAGGCTGTTTTAGACAAATATATGTGGGGGAAAAGACTTAATTTTTACATGTATAGAAGGACCAGATTTATTCTCTGCATGTGGTAATTAGTGGTGCAAATGGTCAGTAAGCAGTTCTTCCATACTCTAATAAAATAAAGTCTTTGGCTAATTAGCAGACAAAACCACATAAAGAATATGTGAACTCTGCCTACTGTTCTTCAGCTCAGGACTTCAGCTCATTTATATTGTTAATTGAACAATTAGCATTGCTGAATTGTAAACCCGCAGGGGACAGAAGAGTGGAGAACATGTTCCTGCCACACTGCATTACTCTGATGGCACCAAATAACTGTGACCACAGGAGACCCAGTCGCTCTCCAGAGTCTTTCAACTACACTAGCAGATTTGAATCAATAGGGAGGGAAACTTAAGTGCATAACTGTTTGTATTTTGATGAGACTGGTCATAGTGTACTTCTCCAGTAACCTCCCATGCCATGAAGTCTGAGAGACAGGTGAAGAGAGGAAGGAAAGATGGAACAGTCAATAGGAGTAATGTACCATATTCAGACCGGCCAAGCATCAACGCCAACCTTATCCATGCATCCTCTTTAGTTGGCAGAAAGTAACAATGTCCCTTAAGTTACTCCAGTTGTTCTTCATTGATATTTAAGTCTGTGATTACTTAGTATGCAGATTTTAGGGAACAGTTGCTGAAATGCAAGACTTTTGAACTAGCTGATTACTACAGAAGGAAAAAGAATAAAAAAATGCACAAAGAAGAAGGAGTAGATTAAGAACAGCAGCTGAGTGATGGCACACAAGAGGGAGAACTTTCTCCTGGGCTTCTGTAGATAGCCTAGAATAATGCATAGTGCTCTGATTTTTGTAAGGGAACAGTTCATATGCTGAAGCCATGAAGCCATGATGTTATGGGATACATGCACAAGAGCGCAGTGCTTGCTTGCTCAGACTCTGCAAGCCACTCAGTGCTGACTTCAAATTCCCAGCTCAAGGACTTGGGGGTGTTCATTGAGGAGAAGCTCAACATGAGCAAGCAATGTGCACTTGTATCCCAGAAAGCCAACCATAACCTGGGCTGCGACAAAAGAAGTATGTCCAGCTGGTCAAGGGCAACAATATTCCCTCTCTATTCCACTCCTGTGAGACCCCACCCAGAGTACTGTGTACAGTTCTGGAGCCCCCCAAACCAGAAAGACATAAGAGCTGTTGGAGCAAGTCCAGAAGAGGGCGGTGAAGATGATCAGAGGGCTGGAGCACCTCTTCTATGAGGACAGGCTGAGAGAGTTGGGGCTGTTCAGCCTGGAAAAGATGAGGGCTTTGGAGAGAGCTTATAGCAAACTTCCAGTACCTGAAGGGGGCCTACAGAAAAGCTGGGAAGGGACTTTTTGCAAGAGCATGTGGTGAGAGGACAAGGGGTAATGGCTTTAAACTGCAAGAGGGGAGATTTAGGTTAGATATTGGGAAGAAATTCTTTAACGTGAGGGTGGTGAGACACAGGCAAAGGATGTCCATGGAAGTAGTGGATGCCTCTCCCTGGAAGTGTTCAAGGCCAGCTCGGATGAGGCTTTGTGCAGCTGGAAGCAGTGGAAGGTGTTCCTGCCCATGCAGGGAGTTTGGCACTAGATGGTCTTTGAGGTCCCTTCCAATCCAAACCATTCTGTGATTCTCTGATATATAGGGGAGCACATGAGTAACACAATTTGTAACATGAAAAATTAGCTATGAGATAAAGGCAGCTCAAATGAAATATGAGATATTTTCTAAAACTAATGTTATATAAATGCACTTAAAAAACACCAAAACACAATTTTAAGAAGTAAAACCTGAAACGAGCCCTCATAATGCATTTGATTGAATTTTCAATCCCTCTTTTACTGCATGACTGCATCCATGCTGAGAACAAAAGTTGAATGTTGCCTGAGCATCTTTTTCCAAAGCAGTGTAATAACATATTACTTTCAGTGCTGTGTATCTCTCATGGTATGCAGGAATAACATCACCCAATACCCATGACAAAACACAGCAGCTGCTTAACAAAGGACAGCTAGGCATGAGGTTAGGGTATGGAAATTATACTGGCTCAGATTCGGTCTCTGTTACACCTGTGAAACATCACAGCAGTTATTCTGGGTTCAGACAAATTTAAAGAGAGTCTTCAAAGCCACTGAATGTAAAGTTGCTTCATGGCTATTTTACTGTCAAAAAGCACTGAAAATTGTAACTACATGCCATCGATGTAACAATTTTCTATTTAAATAAATCATACAAAGTTTAACTGAATATGAATGCCTATGTAGATTTTTTAGTTTATTGCTGATTACTGTTGCATATAGCTAGAATACCAAACAAGCATAATGGACACCTGAGTATTTCCATTATTTTCTTGTGGAAGAAGACTTAAACCCTAATCTTACAGTTAAGTAAGCGTGGTTAAGCATGGTTTTACTCATGTACACAACTGTGATTGATTCATGCAAATTATCTGTCTTAGTTTTAGTCAATCTGGATTTAACTGTTCAGATGATCAGTGTCTAAATCTATAATTACACAAAGTTAGCACCCAGTGTGCTACATTTACCATTACAAATAAATACTATTTAAAATAAGTAAATGACATGCACTAAAAAGTTAAAGAGTTCTTGGAACACAAAGAAGTAACTTACTCAAAAGAAACCATTCTTTTAGCTAGTCCTTAAAAAAATATATTAATTTTTATGACTTCTGAAAATTGGTATGTAATAGTTATAAGTCTTACATGGTTTCTACAATTGCTCTCTGTATAATTTGCCAAGATTTTTGGGTTTTGGGTTTTTTAATATAACTGAAGCTGTGTATTTTATGTTAAAATTAGAAACTCTTCCTTTGTGGCCTTTTCAAGTTAATTATACCTCATAATAGCTCCTGATTTTAGAGGTACCACAGATTTAACCTCAAATCTCTCCTTATTACTAGCTAACTCTTTACTGTCTAGCGTAATAATGAAAATTCTAGAGAAAGAAACAGCAGAGGCAACTCCAAGGTTTCCAGCTTAAAAGCATTAAAGGAGCTCTTGTCTTAAAATACCTTGCTAGATCTAGTAGTGTGCATAGGCTTTATTTGAAGATTACTATTTCAGCATTGCAACGCCTTTTGAGTGAGAGTCGGACATCTAATTAAGCAGACACCCCTAGCTGCACTTAATCCTGGCATTACCTCCATTTATATAAACCTAGAATAAATCCAATAAAGTGGTTATATAGAATAAAGCCTGTAAAGACAGCAACAATTCCTTCTCATTCTGTTTCACCCTCTCTCCACTGCTTGGCAGCCTATCATGCAGTTAACAACAGTGCTGGTGCTTCTTGCTGTTGTTTACCTTATACATCTTTACCATGAGGGTTAAACAGTAAATTAAAGGAAGGGGATGTGGCATCTTGGGTCTAAATGTCAATAACACAAATGAGTGGCAAGTGGGAAGTTTACCAGCCAAATAAATTGTGTGTGTTTCTTTTATATCCATTATACCTGTCAGAGAAATACAGAACTTTCCCTCAAGTGTCTGAGGCTCCTGGGGAGACACTGGAGGTGCTGGAGTAGCATGAGCCTTCATTTTGGATAACAAAGTAAAAGCAATATGTCACTGGAATTATGTTGAGAATAGCTCAACTTGTACAGAATGGCCTCCTCATACAGAGGAATGATCTTCTTCCATGGGGTCAGAAGTTCCCTTTGTCATGTACCAGTTGCAAGCCCTCTCCTGTCTGCCGCATTTATCACCTAGCACTAGGGTTGTCTCCTGGCAAGTAAAAGAATTTGAACTGTTATAGCCTGGAAAGTTTTCTGACTACCATTCAGATACACAAAAGGGAGATATTAACAAGGGACATGGTGGTTTGCTTTGATTTATTTGATCCTTTTGGTTCTTAATTGCTTGCTTTATGAAAGGGTGAATTTTCTGCACTTTCTTTTCTATGAGTAATTGTGTGGCTTGTCTCCCAAGAAGCCAGGTACCACCAGGGTGCCTCCCTGCCTCCCCTCTCACCAGAAGGGGCTGCCACCCCTCTGCTATTACCAGACAACTGTTAGTCAGGTTCTGCAGGTCATTCATCTGACACATCTAGATGTAATGGACAGGGAGCCAAGGCACTAGACTTTGACCTTTTGATCTACTTAGCTTAAGCACCTCAGCTAGATACACCAGTTCTATGGTGCCTGGAACATTGGAGACGTCAATTTTGTCTTGGGCTGCAGGAGCTGATGTAATACAAACATTGAAGCTCTTTTGTTATCTGACAGCAACCTCTGTGGCAATGTCTTATCCCTTTTCAATCCACAATTATTGCAGTTTCATACAGTAAAATCTCAACAAGATTATAATTATTATAGAAATATTTTGTTCCAGCAAGGCTGTCATTGACAATGGATCTGAAGTCTCCTTGCTTTTTCCAAGTAGGAAGGGATGGACAATAGCAAGTTCCCTACAAAAAAAACCAAACATCTCCAACATGCTTTTTGAAATAGCCTGGATTTGATAACTTTTTGAATGTGATCCAAATAGCTTATATAATTAGCAAAACCAAATAAGCTTTCAGGTACTCAGGCCCTCCTCCAGGTCTGAAACAAAAATTACAGGAGATAATGAAATTTTCCTTCCTTCTGTGTCAGCCAGGTTTTTGTTTGTTTTTGTTTGGTTTTTTGCTTGTTTGTTTTTCTTCCAATTGTATCTGTAGGTGCACTAAAAGCTGATATTTCTCCCTACAAAATTTGTCACAAAACCAAAACTTGCCTGAGGTTCTTTTCTGAAGACAGTGTATGTGCACCTTAGAAGTTAAGAAGTCACCAGCTGGACAGCCACAATAGATTCTCATAATAATGACACACAATTTCAGTTTATTTATTGCAAGATTAATCATATCGGGATGGGTAAAACAATGTAGAGACATCTTTGTTTTTCTAACAAATAAAGAAACAAAAAAAAAGAAACAGAACACAGTATTAAGTGCAGTCTAACCTGAGGTTTAAAATCAGGTCAGCCAATGTGATGCAACAAGAATCTCCTTTCTAAGCCATCTACCTCTTTTGCAAATGCTTCTAGCTAAGGAATGACCAGTGATTGATGACCATTTTCTAAAAAAAAAAGCCATTATTTCTAGCAGGGTTATTCATACATTTTTTTTTTTACAGACAGCACTAACAAAAATGTGGAAAATCTGTTGCCTTAACATTTTGTACCTTTTAGGGGGGATTTACCTGCAATTCTTGCAGTTCAGGTAGTCAGGGAGTGGATTTCCTATTTTGAGAGAATCTTCTTGCTAATCTGTTCTTTCTAATGTGCACCTGAGTACTCTTCAGAAAAATCAGAGAAAGAGATATTTTCCAACTAACATACACTTCTGTGAACAATCAAAAAGCATTTGGTTCTGAGCCTTGGTGATGAATGTTCCCAAGGCACTCTTCACAACATCAGGGGATTCCTTTAAATGTCCTTAGGCAACTGGTAGATCAGATGTCTTTTCACTAAGGGTGGTGACATTTGCAGTTGTTTGGTTGCTAAATGCTGCCTGAAAACTAGCTGCTTTCCACTTGTGGTGGGCATACAGAGATTCTGAGAAACATAGTCCTTTGGGATAGGAAAGCGTTGCAGAAACATTGGATCAACTTTTTACAGAAAAGTAGCTGAAGCAACATTAGATCACGGTCATATTGTAGAGGGAGAAATATGTGTCAGCTTGGTATTCCTCTGCTACCCCAATGTCAGCCAAGTCAGGTCTGGCTTGAAAGAAATGCAATGTCTGCTGAGATGCTCTGAAGAATTCTTTGGCAATAGGGATGTCTATCAGAGAGCTCACAGAAATGAGCTCTCCCTCCCACAGCAACTCGCCATTAATCCTCCTTCTTTGGCTGTCACTGCAGCAAAGCTACTGAACCTCTGTTGAGAGTATGTTTGAGGCAGAGAGGGAAAAAAAAAAAAACAACCCACAAAAAAAACCCCACTCCTAGAATATTCCAGGCTACCAACTCCAGGTAACTGAAACTCAAGGGCAATTCCTCTAAGGACTTCCACAACTACATTCCAGTCTTCTCCCTACCACACTGGTTCTTAAAATACCCTATTTCTCTTAATCACTCACACAGTTTTATTTCCAGGGAAGCAGAAATCTACTATACCTGCCTTGAACAAAAGGGAATTGAGGAGATAAGCAACTTGCTGAAAAACAAGCATTAGCTTTGAAACAGAGGGAGGAACTGAACTCATAGCTCTAGAAGGGAAATATTAATTCTGGCCCCCACACCGCCATTCTTCTATTTACTATTTGGGATTCAGGGTAGATGTTATGGGCACTTATTCTGCACTAGGGTGAAACCTTGGCTGAATGGCAGCAAGCCTTCTTTTTCTCCTGCAGCCTCCTACAAGCTTATCAGTGGTGACAGGGTTCAGCATTGTGCTGATTTGGTTTGGAATGGGTTTTGGCAGTGGGGAAGGGGCCCCAGGTGTAGCTCCTGTAAGAAGCTACTGAAAGCTCTCCCAGCTCCAAAAATTGTTGCCACACCAAGTCATTAGAGAGAGAATGGATGCACCTCTGCAATAAGCATATGAAAAAAAGGAGGAATATAAGACCTGAGCAGAGTGGAGGGCAGAGCTGGAACACAAGTTACCGGGTCTATGAGCAAGGAGAGGGAGGAGGTGGCCAAGCACAAGTTCACTTGCAGCCCATGAGGGGAGCACAGCGGAGCAGATGTGGACCTGCAGCCCATGGATTTGGATCTGCAGCAGAAAGTACCCTGCAGCAGGAGAGGGGACTGTTCCCAAAGCAGCCCGCGGCTGTGGGAAGTCCATCTGCTCCAGAAGGCCTGCACCTCATGGGAGGGACTCATTTGGGAGGGGTTGGTGAAGGACTCTCCCATGGGTGTGACCTCGTGGGGAAGAAGGGGAGGGGTGTTAGGAGTCATTCTCCCTGAAGAGGAAAAAGAGGCAGGAAACAACTAACTGAACCCTATTCCCTTTGCCCGTGTCCCTGTCTCTGTCTTGACCCACAAGCTTCTGGTTGTTTTTTGTCCTCCCCATCCCACAGTGAGGGGGAGGTGAGTGAGCAGCAGCACATGGTTCTTTGTTGTGCCCGAGTGGATAGGTTCAAACCACCAGGAATATCGAGCCAGGAAGTTTTTAATAGATGTCCCTGCTTGGACTTTGTGTCCTTCTCAGCAGAAATCCATGTATCTCAGCTACACTGACATATGGGGTACAAGACCTCGCACCTCCAGCCAGCAGTGTTTTATTTTCCTGGCTTCTGTGCTGAGGAGGATTGTATGATGGGAAAAATGGTTTGGCCTCAAGGAGCTAGTTAATTCTAACTTTCTGAAACCTTCTTATTTTCTTTCTATGCTTATTTAAGTAATCACACTTCTCTCTAGGGCATAGATTTGGAGTGTTCAATTCAAGCTGTGCTATGTTGTCTTATGATGCAATGTAACACAGAGTAAATGCTTGCTTCTTCTGGCGTGCTTCATTTTGAGGCACACTACTGTTAACACCTAAGTTTTGAAACGCAACTAATGACAAAATCATAACATCAGGATGTACTGATTCCAACTTAACTTAGAAAAGGTTAAAAAAAAGGAAAAAAGACTGACAGACAGGGCATAAGATATAAAGACTGTCAATAGTTTTGAATGCAAAGCTTTATGACATATTTCTTGTACTTTATATTTTAATGCAATCGATACTAAGGAGAAAATACAGTCTCTTTTCCCTGCCTACCCTACTATTTCTGCATAGTTTCCAATTTCAGTATGTCTAACAAAGGCATAATCAGACTCATTACAGACGTGGGACATCTACTCCCACCACGTTTCAAGTTGAAGCTTTAAGACCCACTTTTCACAGACTACTGCAACTACTTTTATTTTGTAGATAGCTTTCTCCTTTGTTCAAAATCTTCACTTGTTTATAAATGTTTAACTTTAAGCTGATACAAAAAAGCTGGATTTCAAGCTATATAAAAATGAAAGCCACAGATAAAAAAGAGCTGCAAAAATTCTGAGCAAATAACAATAATTTAAAAAAAAAAAACCCAAATCCTGCACTCCCAGTTGGCTATTCACAATCAAGCCACGATAAAATAGGTCTCACTACACAGAGATTCCTATTGTGCCTTTTATAACTTTCCTCCCTAGGGATTAATTGGTGGACAGAATCACTGCTGAGATGGGTGGAATATGTTCCCCAATACCCATATAGCCAGGAATGCAGTGGATAATCAGCTTCTGTCACATTGCTACCTTTTAGCTCCAAAAATCCATGTTGTCCTAATGGGAATGAATGAATGGCTGCTGATGAGAATAAACACTGCTGCTCACTAAGGAAATTGTTCAAAATTGGGCCAGCCTGAATCAACAAATTTGGGGAGACACTGAGCTTTAGTTTCACTAATTTCTTTGTATGTTTTAATATAAAGCTGTCACCTACAGCACATTGAAAACATGCTACCTGTGGCTTTCACACAGGAAATTCTGGAATGGGTTGTATCTCAGCCAGAGACCTGTCAATCTCCCAGCTTCTCACTGAAGACTCAAAGACTGCAAACACCAAGGAAAGCAAGGCATTTAGTAGCAAAAGCAGGCAGTTGTAACAATAGTCCAAATATGCTCACCAAGCCCTCTACTCTTATCCTTGCCAAAATATACAGGTGTAATACCTGCTGACATGCTACTGTGTCAATACTGCATTGATACATCACTTTGTGGAAATGAGCTAATTTCTTCAGCCACTACAGATCATATAGTTGATAAAATAAAATGCAACAGAACAGTTTTGGACCACTCTTGTTCCTACTGTGTGCAGTTTTGATGGCGTGATTTTCAGATTATTATTGCTGCAAGCTTTAGCTATATTGTCTGCATCATCTAGTTGCCATCACATGCTGAAGGGAAATAATATATCAAGAAATTTATCAAAGTTGGAAGGCACGCAAATGCCTTCCACATTACTCTCCTGATGTTGCTCAGGGACAGAGTGAGAAGATGTGTACTTTTGCTGTCTATTGGCAACTGGCTTGCTTGGCAATATGGTTAAAATGCCAACAATCTGCCTTGAATTTGCAAATCTTCTACTCTTGGTACAAGTAAACACTGGACTTTACTGAGACTGAAATACACAGAATGAGGCAGTGCTAAGCTGTACTCTTGCTCCTTGGAGGAGCCCAAGGGAGTAGGAACAGGAGCATGTGGATGAGGTAAAAAAATTACAGCAACCTAACATCAAGCAATCCAACACAAAATAAATGGATTCTTATCAAATAAAACCTGTACGAGGTGCGTCTCTCTCCTGAATACAATGTCAAAATGGCTGCCTTTGGTATCCAAATTCTGACTAACATAAGAAGGCAAATACTTTGTTTTACCATCTATCTGGACTACTGAGAAACGCAGAGTGGACATACTTGGCCAAGGGATCATTTTTATTTATTATGTCAAAATTTCTAAACTTCATGTATCTATTACAAATCCAAGTGGCCCAGAATTGATAAAAGATATCCTCATAACTTGGTGAATGCAACTTCAGTTGTAAAACATTTACCACCCAGTATCACAGCCTTTTTGGGTAAAATAAATCGATATTAAAATATCTATATTCATATGCAATGAATAGATAAAGGAATACATATATTACTTGATTATTTTCTTTTATCTTTCAATATGAGCAGCCAGCACCAGCCATTTAGGAATGATCAAATACTGTGTTCTTTTTCTGGCGAATGACACAATCTCTCCAAAACACTAAGATTCTGACCAATTCACTTACTTGCTTTGCCTTATTTTTTCCATCTGTTGAATGGGAATAGTGAAATACTGTATCTTATAAAAGTATTTTAAAAATTCGGCACTATATTGAATTCCTGACATATCTATGCAACCTCTTTTGAAAACAACAGCTAATTTGTACTGTCTTTTCCACTACTTTTTCTCATAAACATTGTAATTTTAGATAGGGACACTTATTTTAATTTGACAGTTGTTTACCATTCACATAGATGTGTTATTCCTGTATTTTGATCACCGATGATTCTTTATCGCAAAAATTTAAAAGTGATCACAAATCTAAAATTAGAGGAAGCTACTGATTCTAGTGGAATCCTCCAAAGTCTTCTAGGTGTCTTGCATTACTTGCGATTTGTATATGTAGTTGTTTCGGGCAAATCTGCAGAACTGGACATGATAGGTAACAGATCGGTCAACACAATCAGACATTGGCAGTCCTGGAGGTACCAGACTGAACTAAAGTGAGTTACCATGGGAATAAGCAGAATTTGATTCAGTATTTCTAGAGGATTTGGAAACTGAAGAATACTACATGAGCTACTGGATACTACTTATGGCAATAAGAAAGCCTGACAGCCCCAGTTCAGCATATCACTTAAGGCATGTTTCTTGGGTGTGTTGGTCATTATGGATCCCAATGAGTTTTGCAGCGCTGTATATGCATAAAGGAAAAATATCCTTCCCGACCCCCCGTGGGCAATCATCTCAGCTCCTGAAGCATGAAATTAGAGTGGCCTTATCTTTGCTTGCATACTGTAACTACAAATGTTATTAGTGGTCATAAATTTAACTAGCCCTATTTTAAAAATCCATCTACAGCATAATTGCATGACTTTTGAAGACAGAACTTTTTGAGAACTTACAACTTTTTTCCTCCCATCTTTTGGTTGAACTAGGGGAGGAAGGTCACTGTCTAACCTGCTGAAAGGCAAATATTAACACTGGTGTTTAGCTCAATTTCAGCTGCCTTAGAACAAACAGTCACTTCCTTATGTGTAGAAATAATAACATTAAAATAAACACCACCCTGTTCTTCCTTGGAGTCTATGCAAAGACTTTGAAAATTCACACCTTAGGCAAAGGAAATGTCAGCTCCCAAACTGCAAAATGTTGTGGTCTAATTTAAGGTGCCACCTAGCCAACTTTCTATTATTTGAACCCATATCCATGGTTTGCTTCTCTGTTTCTTCTTATAATGGGAAAGCCCACTGCAGCTCAGCAGAAATTATTAACCACTAGTACAAAGAAATCACCAATATAGACTATATTTGGGAGACAGAAGGAAGAACAAAAGACCTATCAATGCCTAATATATATCAGCATAAACTTCCTGTTCAGAGAGGTACTCATGGCAGGTATTACTGCTATCTCAAAGGAGAGAAAATGTGAATGGCAGTGCTGCCTCCGACACGTGGATTACCTGCCTCTCATACACAATGAACAACCTGTGTTTTGCAGTACAGAAGACTTTGTACTTTAGATTGAGGAAAAGCAACAAAGACATTGTGAAAATAAAATCTTCATGACCAGGGGTGGGATAGAGTATATTTCTCACTTGACCTTACCTGAAACCCTTCCCCCTGGCAAACAAGTTCCCACTGAGACTCAAACCATGAACAGCAGATAAACAGATGTTAATAGCGTCTTTGCTGAAACCCTGCACTAGTTCCGAACTCCT
>NW_009952564.1:3572162-3572868 GCF_000747805.2 Chaetura pelagica | reverse complement strand
TGAAAATGATACTGGGTTTTATTTTCCATCCTGTAGGCAGCTGTGCTAAAGGATTACAAGTTTGCTGCAGGCTCACAACATAAAAAAAGCAGAACTATGAGTGAGAAAGCCGTTTATGAACATCACTTCAAATAAGCTTGCTTAACAGTCAGACAGAAAAAGATTGCTCTCTCTTTTCCTTCCTGCTTCCGAGCCTTTTCCAGGGGGAATACTCTGAGATTTATGTTGCATTACACCTTCCACACGTAGGTCACTGTTTACTCTCCTAGCAAGCCCTTGCTTTTCATTTTGTTCCTCTTCTCTGTGTCTTTGATGACACTAGTTTAAGTAAAACCATTATATCAGAAACCTACTGAAACATCTGACAGAGACCATATTGTAGTTCACTTTGAGTATTTGAAACAGCGAAAATAACCCTTGGTGCAAAGTACCTGCAATCCACAGAAATAAAGCAAAAAAACCCAACAAAAAACAAAACCCCAAACAAACAAATAAATTAAAAGGTTTCTCATTATGTCCTCACAAAAACCTCTTGGAGTATCTGCCACCTTGGCCAAGGAATAGCCAGGGACTTACAGACCCAACATTTAGTCTGCAGAACAGGAACAGATGAACTTATATACACATGTCACTATTACTCTGTGAAAAGTTGCATTTCTATCTTTATTTTGAAAAACCTTTCTGGAGCATCAAGGGGAGTTCAGCA